>NC_090444.1:145428098-145730681 GCF_031143425.1 Pleurodeles waltl | reverse complement strand
TTGGTCATCCTGCATCCAGAGGGCTTGACAGGAATAGCTGGGGGAATGGAGTCTGGTAAGTCACAACACTAACAATGTCACCAAATTGCATTGTCATACATGCTCACCTTTGTGACCTTCAGTGTCCCTCCGCTCACCAGCCCAGTGTCCACCTGTCCAAAGACCCCTGTCTGGCATCTCACAATTGAAGTAGACTCACCTGGGGGGACAACATCTGTGTATAGTGTGTGTATTACATGGAGTTATATGACTACAACTCCCAGCAGGCACTGTTCTACAACTCCAAACACCAGACCAGTGTTGCCTTCACCAATTACCCAAGTTTGTCAACTCAATTGAAGTGTACCCACGTGGGAGGATAACGTATGTCAAGTGTATGTAGTACACGGACTGACATGGCTACAACTCCCAGCAGGCACTTTTACTGTCACTAAAACCACCAACACAGTGTCACCTTCTCAAAATCCTCTTGTTTGGTAACTCCCAACTGTAGTGTATTTGTCTGGGAGGATAACATATGAATAGTGTGTGTAGTACAGGGCCCAACATGACTGCCAAGGCCAAGAGGCACTGTTACTATCACTCCCCTCAGCCAGCCCTGTGTCCTCTTCACCAAATACCCTTGTTTGGTAACTCTCAATCATAGTATACTCACCTGGGAGGATAACATTGGTTTAGTGAGTGTTCTAGAGAGATTGATATGACTGCAACTCCCAGCAGGACCAGTTTCTGTAACTCCACCCAGCAGCACAGCGTTCTCTTCTCCAAAGACCCCTGTGTCTCAAATCTATACTGATGTGTACTCACCGGGAAGAAAACCATTTGTATAGTATATGTAGTACAGGGAGCTACATTACTTCAACTCACAGGAGGCCCTCTTACTGTCCCTCCAACCACCAGTTCAAGGTTCTCACATGAAGTGTATTCAACTGAGAGGATGACATTTCTCAGGTGTATGAAGCAGTGGGAGTTACATGACTGCAGAGGCCAGGAGGCTCTGTCTCTCCAACTCCAAACACAACCCCAGTGTTAACTTGTCAAAATACCCTTGGTTGTTAACTCAAACTGGAAGTGTACTCACCTGGGAGAATAACTTTTGTATACTGTGTGCAGTACGGGGAGTAACGTGACTGCAACTCCCTGGAGGGCCTGTCCATGTAACTCCAACCACCAGCCCACTGTGCACTTGCCCCAATGCATCTGTTAGAGAACTCTCAAGTGAAGTTTACTCACCTGGGAGGTTACCAATTGTCAAGTGTTGGGAAGTAGAGGGAGGGACATGACTTCCAAGTCCAATGGGCCCTGTGTTGCTAACTCCAATCACCTGCCCCGTGTCCACTTGTCACAATGCATCTGTTAGTGAACTCTCAAATAAAGTTTGCTCACCTGGGAGGTTACCAATTGTCAAGCGTTCAGAAGTAGAGGGAGTAGCATGACTGCAAGCCGAATGGGCCCTGTGTTGCTAATTCCAATCGACAGCCCAGTGTCCACTTCTCACAATGCATCTGTTAGTGAACTCTCAAATTAAGTTTACTCACCTGGGAGGTTACCAATTGTCAAGTTCTGGGAAGTAGGAGTGACATGACTGCAAAGCCCAATGGGCCCTGCTTTGCTAACTCCAATCACCAGCCCAGTGTCCACTTCTCACAATGCATCTGTTAGTGAACTCTCAAATGATGTTTACACGCCTGGGTGGTTACCAATTGTCATATTTTGGGAAACAGAGGGAGTGACATGACTGCAAAGCCCAATGGGCCGTTTCTCTAACTCCAATCTCCAGCCCACTATCCAATTGTCACAATGGATCTGTTATCGATCACCTGGGAGGTTACCAATTGTCAAGTGTTGGGAAGTAGAGGGAGTGACAAGACTGCAAAGCCCAATGGGCCCCGTTTTGCTAACTCCAATCACCAGGCCAGTGTTCACTTGTCACAATGCATCAGTTAGTGAACTTTCAAATGAGGGTTACTCACCTGGGAGGTTACCAGTTGTCAAGTGCTGGGAAGTAGAGGAACTGACATGACTTCAGGACCCAATGGGCCTTGTTTTGCTAACTCTAGTCACCAACCCAGTATCCACTTGTCACAATGCATCTGTTAGTGAACTCTCAAAGGAAGTTTACTCACCTGAGAGGTTACCAACTGTCAAGTGTTGGGAAGCAGAGGGAGTGACATAACGGCAGAGCCCATTGGGCCCTGTGTTGTCACCTCCAGTCACCAGCCCAGTGTCCACTTCTTACAATGCATCTGTTAGTAAACTTTAAAAGGAGGTTACTCACCTGGGAGGTTAACAATTATGAGGTGTTGGGAAGCAGAGGGAGTGATATGACTGCAAAGCCCAATGGGCCCTGTATTGCTACCTCCAATCACCAGCCCAATGCCCACTTCTCACAAAGCATCTGTTAGCGAACTCTCAAATGAAGTTTACTCACCTGGGATGTTACTAATTGTCAAGTGCTGGGAAGTAAAGAGAGTGACATGACTGTCCAGCCCAATGGGCTCCGTGTTAATAACTCCAATCACCAGCCCAGTGTCCACTTCTGACAATGCATCTGTTAGTGAACTCTCCAATGAAGTTTACTCACCTGGGAGGTTACCAACTGTCAAGTGTTGGGAAGTAAAGGGAGTGACACGACTGCCAAGCACAATGGGCCCGTACTGCTAACTCCAATCACCAGCCCAGTGTCTACTTGTCACAATGCATCTGTTAGTGAACTCTCCAATGAAGTTTACTCACATGGGAGGTTACCAATTGTCAAGTGTTGGAAAGTAGAAGGAGTGACAAGACTGCAAATGGGCCCCATGTTGCTAACTCCAAACACCAGCACAGTGTCTGCTTCTCACAATGCATCTGTTAGTGCACTCTCAAATAAAGTTTACTCACCCGGGGGGGATACCTATTGTCAAGTGTTGGGAAGTGGTAAGATTGACCTGGCTGCAACTCCCAGGAGGCACTGTTCAAGTGACTCCAAACAGCAGAACATTGGTCACCTATCCAAAAATCTTTGCCTGCTAACTCTCAATTGAAGTTTACTCACCTGGGAGGGGCCAAGATACAGACCATGCTCATCTTGAACTGCTACGCCAAGATGAAACTATTTAGGACAGGAAGGACAGCTCTCTCAGTGTGCAACAAAAATGATCCCCAAGGCCTCAAGATGCATCACTAGAATGGTATTGGCAGCAGGCACATTTACACTGCACTGACCACACGATGACTCTAATCACATATGCAACAAACTCCAGGGTCTGCCTGCATAACAATCTTCGAGGCCTCAAAATGGTCAAGGCCACATCCTGCCCAGGCACAGTTTTGCCTGCGCTGCTGACAAGATGTAATTTTCAGCTCATCCTCACAGGTGCTAATGACCTGCACCCTTCAGCAGCTGCATGACTTTCAATGGAACTGGCATGCTTCACAAATGTCAGGCCAATACAACCAATAGCATGGGTGTCCGTCACAATAGGCAAACCTGCAAGCAACTATGTACAAGGGCTTTGCAAAATGTCACTGTAAACTTTTGAAGGTAGATGTCACAATCCAATTAGTAACATTGTATCATTCACATCAACAGGTCGAGCAGCCACTGGCCACACAGAAGAGACTGCCACTACCTCCATGAAGCCCTCAGTGCAGAAGGCACTCCTGGACGTCTGGATGTGGAGGATGGTTCAGGCCCATCTGGACAACCTGGTCAGACCCCAACTGTAATTCTGACTGTGGCTACATCAACATCTCCCAGCCCGGTTGCCTGTACATCACAGGCAGCCATTCACCCCCCCAAACTGTGTCCCTAGGACAGTAGCAACCATCTTGTGCCCCCCCAATCTAGGATCCTGAGTTGCAGTACCACATATTGTACAATGAAGATCCTGGAACAAGTGGTAGGGGGCACCCTGTTGCAAGGGCACAGGCTTGTTGCGGTAGGGTCCGTGGGAGAGACGCTGTGGGCCAGCGGGATGAGGTCACTGGGGATGCTCCCGGCCAGGACACCATGAGCCTCGTCTTGGGGGTCCATCAGGAGGCCCATGCCGTGATGGGCCTGGTATTTGCAGAACTCCGGGAAATCAAGCAGCTGCAGAGGGACATCTATAGTTATATGCGTGAACAGTTGAAGGCCCACAATACTAAGATGGCCTCACTACCAGCTGTGTTGAGGGACATTAGCACCACCCTGATCAGGGATCATCAACAACAATCTACCCCTTCCTTTGGCGCAGCAACATCTGGCCCTTCACCGGTGCTGGCCATTGGAAGGGAGGCGCTGTCAGGGGAAGAACCCGCCACAGACACCTCTACCTTCCTAGCAGCAGATCACCCTCCTCCCATGTAAGAGGGGACATCCAGCAAAGACTCCAGGAGGTACGGATGGCAAGACACCCACCACTGCCAGCAAGTGACCTCTTCCTTAGACCCTCCTTTCTGTGCCACATATTCATTCTGTTGACTATTCTTCAACCACTTTCCATATCCTATGGAAGGAGTACACTGGACTTTGGACTGACAATTGTGTGGCATCTACTCCAGTGATTTCATCCACCATGACAGAACCCTTCACTGTTCTTTTCAAAAATGCCCCAAATCAATTTTAAAGCACAATTTTTCAATACCTCCACCTATCACAAAGTCATTGTCTGCTTGCTTTTGTTCCACATTTTGCTACGTAGAGATGTATATGTAACATATAGAGTGTTCAGCTAAAGATTACCAACAACACACACAGATTGCTACAAGTGTCTGGTCACACCAAGCATTTTAGTCACTGTACAGCATATACACTTTCCGTATATCTGGACTGTATGAGCCAAGAATGGCTGACTGATATTGTGTGAAGGTAAATATACCAAGGTACAGTCCCCCCAGACAACAAAAGGAAGGGCCTTGTCAGACACTGTCCTGTAGAAGAGGCAGCAAAGTGAATGGTGTCACCAGCTCGAGCCTTATCACATACCAAAGTAATCTAAAATCACATAAACCAAGGTACAGACAGAGGGCAGTACAACAGTCCCTGATCACAGGCCCATCATAATCCAATGACCTTCCATCTGGTGTTATGACACAGTGTTGTGGCACAGGCACTGTGGTCGGCAATGATAAAATACATCTACAAATACATATTAGTCATACGAGAAGTGTATTTAGCCTATGTGAAGGGTAAATGCCATGCTTGCACCTGATGACAACATATTGCATTGACACATGATCACACACATGATGCAATTGGCCCAAACAAGTACAATGTGCACTTCTGACCTTCCATCCACGTGCTGTTCAAGCTGCTTTGGCACAAGTCTCATACACTCCAAAACTGTGACCTACATTACCTGGAACAATCCATGTCAACGTCCTATGTTGGAACAGCATCAGATACCAGCCAATGTCACAACTCTGAAATACCCACATGAGGATGTCATGGTGAAGAGACCAGGACAAAGACAGAACAAGGAGTATAGACATGAAAAAAATCCTATTACACAATTCATATGGCAAGCATCTGGAAAGGAAATTACAATGCAATGAGACTGACACAAACAATGTAGCTACATCAAGGTGGGGATATGTCAAAGGCTAACCCTTCAAGTGCCCTTTGGCGGAATATTGCAGAGCATTAGCTTCCCAGTTTTTGCCAATACACTCTGCTCCACACATTCTGACAACTACAGTTCTTTGTACAGTCACAGTCATTATGTCACATGACATACTTACACTCAAGAAAAGTAGCAATGGATGAGATCTTCCCTCAAGTCAGCTCCTTACTCTTCACCACTGTCATCCTCACTTGGCATTTCAGGACTGCACTTGGTGGCACTGCAGTATCCCCCTCGTATGGGATGTATGGGATAATCCTCCACATGGCAATGTTGTGGAGCATGCAGCATGCCACCGTGATCTGACACATATTTACAGGTGTGCAGAAGAGGGCTCCACCAGTGCGATCCAGACACCTAAATCTGGCCTTAAAGAGCCCAAAAGCCCGCTCCACTACCCACCTTGTTCTTCCATGGGCCTCACTGAAGTGGACTTCCCCTGGTGTAGTTGGTTTCCTTATTGGCATCAACAACCAAGGATGGTTTGGATATGCAGAGTCTCCTGTTAAGGAATGGAACATATGTGCAACAATGAGTCCCTCTTATCAGAACTGTGGCACCAGACATTGCACCCACACAAACAGGACAGATGTGACTTATCGATCAGCCAGGCCCGCCCTGGGTACAGTTGTGACATGAGCTGGGGGGCAGTGCTGTTCTGCATAATGAATGAATCATGGATTGAACCCGGATAAAGGACACAGACCTGTGAAATGTGACCTGGAGTGGTCAGGAAGTCCTAATTTTATACTGGGACCTTATCCTGGAAAAAGTTAAGTCACCCAGTGTGTTCTGAAGTAATGGATCAACCAGTCTCCTCTGTACCTCTGGAGATGCAGTCAGGACTCGCCATGCAAACATTGCTTGTTCTGTTCAAATCACCAGACATGCTGATATTGTGCCCCCCCCCCCCAGCCACTCCCTCCTGCCGGTGACATGCCCCTGTCTATTAATGAAGTTTCACTTTGTGCACCTCAGCTAGGTGGTCAGGGGGTATGGGAGGAGGCAAGGGGTGTGCGGGAGTCAGGGAGGCGTTTTCAGTATGATAAGGGTTTGCCCTGCTTAAACTTGCTGCCTGAATCTTGTCCTTATGCTGCAGTTATGACAGAGGCCTCTCACCACACTTCCCACATTGAGGAATCAACAGTTAATCTGAAAATCAAAGTATGTCATTGGTTGTGCCCGAATTCCAATTTTAATGTCAATAAATACAGGGATATAATTTCTGTGAGAAGGGTTAGGTGGGTTCACCCTGGAGATAAAAGCCTTAAAGGGGATTGTGTCATAATCAATTGTAAAACACCTTATTTGGCGAGACGTTTGATGTTTAGTGCTAATCTGCACCACCTCATCGGTGTAGGTATTATCATCTCGCCACTTGGTTTCTTCTATAGGCACTTACAACCATGCCACATGGTACGCCCTCTCTGGGGATGTGGGGCTTACATCAAACCCCTATTCCTACTTCCAACAAGCTTCTCACTCTGACGGATCTAGAACATAATGACTGACTCTCAGCCACTATGACTTCTAGTCCTAATGTTATTAGGCCCAAGATGACTCCCACATTAAGTGAAGCTGAGATTTGTTCTCAGAATTCTGCCACAAGGTTCCTCTGCTCGAATGTTGCAGGTATTAGGACCAAGCTATTGGACCCAGTGTGGCTGAAATGTGTTACCCAGTTTCACGTGATTATGCTACAACAGAGGGTTGGACACTTTTTTCCATATTTCCAAATTCTTTATGGTTACTCCAGTTCCCGTGAAGCACAGTAGGATTCAGATCCTGTGAGAGGATTTCCATTTTTTTGTTGTTAATTTTTACAATTTTTACAATTCAGTGTATGAAGCACGATGTCAGATTGAGATCTTGTTTAAAATACTGCTCATCCTTGATAGTAGATCACTTCTTAAGTTTAACAATTTTAATGTGCTGCTGGGGGTGATTTTAATGCCAAATTGGGTCCCAATATCATTCCATTAAATACCTTCCTAGCCGTTGATACTCCTTTCTGCTTTCTGACCTCAGATGTTAGAGGACAGCAATTGTTTAATGCTCAACAGATAAACAAGCTTTCATAATATATTGGACATGGGAGGACTTTTCCAATCCACTACCTACTTTTGTAGGCTGGGGCAAATGGGCAGTTATTGAGTATGTGTTTGTTTCTAGGACTCTTGAATGCTTTGTTCGTTTTGGTAAAGTTCACCAATCTTGTTACAGTGATCACAATCCCACTGAGGTTAGGATGGTCATGTTGGTGAAGGCCATTCGGATCCTTCACCTGATCCCTAAAGAACAAAGCCTTAGGGTCACATGGCATTATATACCAATCCCTGCCTTGTCGGAGACTCGTCTCTAATTTACCCCGATTATGGAGTTTCTGTTAGTTCCGAAGGCTTCCCCTACTGTCATCTTAGAGGCCTTCCACCCGCTAAATCTTTCCATAAGAAATATTATGCTGAACTTTCTGGGCCCTGCACATCTACCAAAAAAGGTTGGTTTGATAAACGCTGTTGGGCGGCTAACAAGCGGCTATGTGAAGCCCTCAGTGCCAGACCTAGAAACAAGCACAACACTGGCTGGAACAAGAAAGCCATCAAGAATAGAAACTTATTATTAAAGGAGGACATGTGGGAGCATCTAATACCCACCTGTAACACTGGGGATGCCAAGGGTTTTTGGGAAATTGTAAATGGGAAGCAGGTGACTTCTCCAAAAGATATAGGTTCAGCCATAACCCCCATTCAGTGGGAGGTGTTTTTCACAACAATTTATGCATTAGGTGTGGACGGGATTTTGGCTGACATTGAGGGGGCTCCATCGTTTCCATTAGGTATTACATTTGATTTGGAGGAAGTTTGTTTTGCCATCCTGGCTAGCCCCTCCAACAAAAACACCTGGGCCAGGCAGGGCCCAGGGGACCTTTATAAAGCTGACATCTTACTTTGGGCCCCTTTATTAACTACCATTTTAAATGCCACTTCCACATCTAAAAATCCCAATGAATGGAAATCTGCGGTTATTGTATTTGTTTTTAAAAAGGGTAGTAGGCAGGACCTGGCCTGTTATAGACCCATTTCTCTACCTGACTCTGTTGTCAAACTTGTGCATCGGATAATTCTGCAACATACTGAAGACTGGGCCCAACTCAATAACATTCTTTGCCCAGCCCAATATTGGTTTAGGGAAAGGGGGTGTTAGACTTGGCATCCTTGGCATGGTCTCACCTAACTTTTTGCCTCTGTTTCCCAGGTTGTTGATGTGTGCTGTTTTTGTTACTCTGGGCACTTTACCACTGCTATCCAGTGCGAAAGTGCAAATGCTCCTATGTAAAATGTACGTGTAATTGGCTTTCCATGATTGGCATATTTGATTTACTAGTAAGTCCATGGTACAGTGCACTAGAGGTGCCCAGGGCCTGTAAATCAAATGTACATCAAATGCTACTAGTGGGCCTTTTTAGATTCATATCTTGACTTGTGTATGTTGCATTTTCTGTTGTTTTAGTCTTGTTTTGTTTAGATAAATATTATATATTTTTCTACACCTGTGTTGTGTCATTTTGCAGTGTTTTTACTGAGTTACTGTGTGTGTTGGTACAAATACTTTACACATTGCTTCTGAAGTTAAGCCTGCCTGCTTGTGCCAAGCTACCAAGGGGGTGAACAGGGGTTAATTGAGGGTGATTCTCCTTTGCCCTGACTAGAGTGAGGGTCCTTGCTTGGACAGGGGGTAACCTGACTGCCAACCAAAGACCCCTTTTCTAACAGAGGGGGACTATGGAACAATGCCTGAACCTCAACCAGATAAATGGAAAATATGCTGTACTAAGAACGGGCAATCTACCTAGCATTCATGGACTCGAGTAGCGCTTTTGAGCGGGTTAACAGATTTAATTTAGGGAGCATTGTAGATGATCCTAGGCTGCCCCAGCTATTGATTGACTTCCTACATGCCCTCCATACTGATGTTAATGCATCCGTCAGATAAGGCTTGGGAGGGGAATGAACGGACTCTTTTGACCTCCCTTGGGGGGTTAGGCAAGGATGTGTTTTACAGCCTATCATATTTTCATGATATATTAATGGTGTGAATTCTATTTTGGCAGGTAATGGGAAGGACATTCCAAGAGGAAATCAATACTCGTGCAGTCTCTTTTATATGCTGATGACACAGTTCTCCTCTCTCGTACCCTGATGGAGTTTAAGTTCTGGCAGATTTATTTGTCAAGTTCAAGGACAATCTGCAACTAGACATAAACATTTGTTAAAACACACTACATGGCCTCTGCGAAGCAGATTAGTAATCCTAGATACATTACTTTCAAGGGGAAGGTGATTTCCAGGGTGGCCGCCTTTCCATATTTAGGGGTCACCTTTGGCCCACATAACACCTGGATTCCCTGTCTGGCGGAACATTGTTTGCACTTTAATCAAGCCTGTGGATCCCTATTTAGGTTTGCATCTATAGTGGGTAGTAAACCAATCCGGCTGTTGTTGCAAATTTATAGAATGAAATGCCGCCTTATGTTGCTATATGGTACTGCTATCTGGGGGTATCCTAATTGTCTAAGTATTCTGCATAAGGAGAAATGCTTTTGCAAGAGACTTTTAGGTCTGGGACCTACCAGCTCAAGTCTTTTTTGCATGATCATCTGGATTATGTAGAAAATCTTGCCAAAACTGCCCCTTTGCTTTTGTGGATTGCAGTGTGGAGTGCGAAGCACACTGCCCTAAATAAGAGATGTGACTGAGGATTGTCTTGGCCACATTAGGTGTGTTGCCAAATCTTTGGGTCACCCTGAATTGTTCTCTGTTCCATGCTTGTTAAACAGGAAGTTGATCAAGGATCTGTTTTTAAATCGTGCAAGGGAGATCAGAGAGAATGTGGCTCTGGGGAAACCTTCTTCAAGAGACCTTCTGTTATTAGAAACTATGACTGGCCCTGAACCCTATCTCTCATTGGTTAGAAAGCCCTAGGAGAGATCTATCCTGACAAAATTTTGCCTGGGTACAATTCAATCGCATCTTTGTTTTCCACCTAGACAATTTGATCTGAATTCTATTCAACTTTGTTCTTGTGAGTTCTTCTCAGTCCTTCGAACATCTGGTTCTATTCTGCAGGCTTTATAATCCCCCACGCTGAAGGTTTCTCCTGCCTATTCACAAGGCTAGGGGCTTTTACCAATATAGACCAGCCTTTCTTTATTTCCAATTATTAAGAGATCATGTAGTATCCTATGCAGTTTGTTCCTTTTTGAAAAGCGCTTTGTACTGGAACAAAGTTATGAGCTCTTAAAACGTTAAATTATTTTTTAGCGTGTGGTTTTACCATGATGTGTGATTCTTTTTTTCTTCTTACAATTGTATGCATCTTTGTATATCTTTGCATTTTTACTGTATATTGCATATGCTGTTTTATGCTGTTTATGACATTTTTATTCTTTTATGATTCTATATTTATAATCGAAATAAATTATCATGCACTGTTTAACATTCATATTATACTTTGTTTAAGTGTTCACATATATTATTAAGTACTGGGTATTACAATCTGTTTCATGTTATTTTCATTGTCATATTGCAGTAAATTGTTTATTGTACGTAGCAATTTCAAACAGTCTGGAATCACTATACCGGCGAATTTTAGAGTTTTTGTTTGACATCTTTGTTTTTGTTTAATGTATTTTTCTATTTATTGCTCTGTGCAAATTTGGTATTGAAATGAGTTTTTCTGTTACCTGTAGATGAAGCTTAAGGCCACATTTACAAGCCCATTGCGCCACCGATGCGCCATTTTTGTTTTTATGCAGCGGTGGCGCTAGCAGTGCACTACACTGCTCTATTTACAAACTGACGCATTGGGCCAAATGTGTCAGTTTGCAAAGCCTTGTGTCACATTTTACCTGCACCAAGTATGATGTATGCCGGGTAGGCTTTCCCTCGGAAAAAGCCAAGTAGAACTGATGCAGTGAAATTTACAACTTTTCACTATGTCATTTATGACTTTACTGCATCAAAGTTTTACTGCCTTCTCAAAGTAGGCGTAAGATTGGGCAGGGCTTTTTCCTATGGGACTCTCCTCACATTGCTGGAGTTGTGTCAGTTTAGCGATGTAACTTCAGCAATGTGTCAGTTTGTAAATACAGCACATCCATGGCCTTCTTAGGGTAAGTGTGGCAGGCGCAAGAAATCTGAAGCATGGATGATGATGATGGTGATGATGCGTCAGATTCTTGTAAATGAGGCCCTTAATGCTGCGTTCTTTATTAGCCCCCAAGGGGTTCAATTGTTGTCATCACTTTTTCTTTTAGTGGCTCAACTGCTTCCCTCATCTACTTTATAGCTGCAGATGCAGTATGGTTATGATCTGTTGATGTAAGCTGCCTGTTCCCTAGAGTTACTGCACTCCCAATGCACCAATTTCTAAAATAATTCACTGATCTTCAATGAGCCCTTAGGTAATGAATTATCTCTTTGTAATAAATATGCCCTTTACACAGGGGCGTAACAGAGGCCTCTGCAGCCCGCATGCATGGGGGGGCTGAGGCTTACCCATACAGGAGGGGGCCCCATCAGCCCCTACTGATGCAAGTGTGGGGAACCCCTTCAGCATATCTTGCGGGGGGGGTCCCCTCAAGTTTTGTCATGCCGCTGCCTTTGCATGCTAACAATCCATTTCTCCTTCCTTGCCACTTCAAAGTTTTGCATGGGTTAAAGTTTAAAGAATGTAATGTAATTATTTTAAATATTTTTTTTTTGCATTTTATATTATACTGTAGTAGTTCGTACATTACAATTTCAAAGTACTTGCCTGTAAGATTGTTTTACTACTTCCTCCATCACCTGTGTGTTGTCACCTCAGAAGTGTCATCAGCCATGACATCTGAACACTGCAATACTGCTTTTTACACACTCATTTAGACAACAAATTTTTATTACAAATTTTCACATGCATGTAGTTGTTGTGGTTAACAAACTGTGGAAACACATTTATTTTACTATTAACATTTTAGTTTACTATATAATATCACTCAGTGAGGTGTTTTTGGCGGTTATGCTCGGAGGGTACTTTGCATCTTTTAATGTATTCCTTCAAATATGTTGACCCATAGCCACTCGTATGCATATATATTGTTTTTTGGAGAGTGTGTTATATACTTTTATTTGGCATTCCTGTTACAACACATTTCAATATAGTTCAGTGGTGTAAATAAGGTGTTGTGGAATGCATATTATTGGTTATATCATTGATTTGATTGAATTGCATGGTTGTGGTATACGTTGTTATGCATGCATTGTAATGGTATTCATAGCTGTGACATCCGTTATTGTAACCTATTTTCATTCCACCTGTGTGGGTGATCATGTTTCTTCAGGCTCTGGATGAGCTATGCTGCAACATTTAGCATATCCTTAGGAGGGGCCAGTGTGAAGTCTTGGAGGCACTGGACCATGTAAATGTTAGAGTACGAGGGTTTGAACAGCAGTTCTGAAGTCATTTTCTTGGAGGAAGTGTTTCTCTTTCTTCAGTCATAATAGCTGAACTTTCTTGGCCATGTGCTTGTCGAGAGTTAGGTTAATGTTAAAGATGAATCCAAGTGATTTGACATTGGGTAAAGGTTGAGCTATCAAGGTTAATTTCACTGAGCCACATTTGTACTACTAGTTCTTGCTTTGAAAAATACCAGGAATTCTCAGATGGTGTCTTGATCCACCAGGCAGGGCAAAGAAAAAGAGGGGAGGAGGGCTCCAAAATGCAAAATCCCCATGCATTTTCCATAGACAATTTTAAGAAGCAATACCACAAAAACTGTTGCACGGAATTACACCAAATTTGCCAGCAAGCTAGATCAAGGTCAAGAAAGACAGATGTGATTTAGTGTAAATTCATTTAGTAGTTTTTGAGATATTAAGGGACAAATATATTTGTATATAGGGATGTTTGGGTTAGCGAGAGTCCCTCGAGCCCAATTAAAAAAAATAGTGCTCTTATTGGTCCAGGGAGCTTTTTTCCCCCCTAAGATTAATTCGCTCCGCCGGAAGACCTGCTCTTGTGGGAGCAAGGGTTCTGACTGACTGCCTGCAACATGAAGAAAAATGTTGAAGGAAGCTATTACAGGACACTGGGACTTAGTGCCCAGTTCTGCATTAAGTTAAAAAAAAAAAACTTAAGGGGGCAGGGTAGGGATAACTCTTCCCCTCTGAGGCCTTGTAGGAGGGTCCCAGAGGGACACCCTCCCCAGCCCAAAATAGTTTTTTTTAAAGCCATTATCCAGTAGGAGTCCTACAGAACTCACAATGAATCACACCTGTTGGTGTTTTAAATGTAAAAAAAATGTGGACATGATCCCCCGGGGATCTTCAGCATTATATATTTGGAGAGTGTTGCCTGAGGGGGGTCCACCTCTCTGAGCCATTCAGGGCCCTGGGGACCCCATCTCCCTGGACCAAATGCAAAGTTAAGTGGAGAGGGCTAAGTGGCCCCCTCCATGAGCCAGTAATGGGCCCCTGGGACGAATGTGTCAAAAAAGGAGAGGGTGTTGCATGGCCCACCTCCATGAGCCAGTAATGAGCCCCAGGGACTCCACCTGCCAGGGTGAAATGTGCCAAAAAGAGTAGGGGGCATGCGGACCCCCTTCCCGACCTTCAGTGGGGACCTGGGGAGCCCATCAACCAGGGCTGATCTAAAATTGAAGAGGAGAGGGGATGAGGTCCCGCTCTTTAAGCCTGTAAAAGCCCTGGGTTCCCCATTCTGTGAGGCACAGCTTATTTACTGTTTCCCAGTGAGTCCAGTCCGGGACACACTAGTTTCTCTGCCCACAGGGAAACATGTGTCTGCTCCAACCTAGCAGGAGCATTTTTAAAGCTCCACTGGGTGGGGGCCGACATGCCTTCCATGCTTGCAAGAACATGGGCAGGAAAGCTATATCTGCTCAAACTTTACAGGATCTTTAAAAATGCTCCCTCTGGGTAAAGCACACTTTTGCACGCTATTGTGGTCAAGGAAACACATATTGCCCCTGTCTTGTGCAAGCAAACAAAAATCGATGTTCCTGCCAGATATGAGCAATGCTGGCTCCCACTGCACCCAAGATGGGTGCACGAAAGGAGCCAGCTGGGACAAGGAAATACCCCGCAATCCCCAATGTATTTTTGGTGGATGTCCCGGGTGGGCATTGGTGCACCCACCCACAAGCACCTGAGGCCCTGGGGGATGTGGTCCCTGGCACAGGGAGAGGGGTCACATGTCCCCCTCCCCTTTATAAAAAATAGGGGGCCCTGGTAGACAGGGTCTCTGGGGCCACTATTGCGGTGGGGGTTGGGAATGTGTGCACCCATCCCCTTAAAAGTCTAGAGTGATGGGGTCCCCAGGGCCCCTTCTGGCTCAGGGTGGCAGGCTGTGCACTCCCTTCCTTTTGGAAATATCTTTTGGCCAGCGGGGTTGGGGGGGGTCAAGGGCTACTACTGCTGTCCCTTAATTTAAAAAATAGGTACAGGTGATGGGGTTCCTGAGGCCCTAGTGGTGCTCGGACAGGGGCTGCGTGCTCCCCTCTCCTTAATTTTTTTTTAAAAAGCCCCAGGGATGGGGTACCTGGGGCCCTTATTGATTTGCACAGGAGGGCTGTGCACCCCCTACAAAATAATCAAAAAACTCTGCTGGGGATGGGGTTCACGGGGCTCCACAGTGGCTCAGGAAGGGAGTCTCCATGCCCCCACCCTAAAAAAAAAAAAAAAAGGCTCCCCAGGGCCAAAAGTGCTTGGGGAAGAGGGGCTACACCAATAGGTTGGATGCAGGGCCTGGCCATCTGCACTGTGGAGTTGGCTGTCTGTGGCGGTTGGATCCACAGCCTGGCTGCAGGCCACGCACAGCTATTTGCCACACATATTACATAACTCATCACATCCTCTATGACATCATTGATAACATAACTGCAACATCTGAAATGACACAACATTGTGCATGGCGGGCGCAAAATATATAGTTACCTTAGGGCACGAGTTATAGTTACTAGAGATAACTATAATTTAAGAATTTCAGTTTTTTTTAGCTTAAAACATTTCATTGCCACTGAAAGTTTCACTTTACCATAATGTTACTTTAAAAAATGTGTTGAATGTCCTTACATGTGATGTAGGGCTATACAACCCTGTTATGGTTTTTAAGTTCTTTCTGTTGCTTCTGAGAAGGGCTTTTGTTGTCTTAAGGTGCCTACTACTTTCAGTTAATATTTTTATTTAACTAGTAGTAAGGTTAACATATTATTCCATGCCACCATAGACGAGGTGCTTAGTCCAGTCCTTGAGCCTCTTTTAACAACTTAATATACTATGGGAATTGTAGTAATTGTTCTCTTCAAGTGATTTAATTGAACGAATACACCCGAAAACGAGTTAGAGCTATTAGCGTTGTCAATTCCTATCTGGACGTTTTTTGCCATATAAATTGAAAATTAAAAGTAAAACAGTTGACATAAACGAGCCAATTGGAAGTGTCACGGCCCTAAGCAGCATGAGCGCGAAGGAGACACACAAAAGGAAAAATATGTTCGCTCACAGTCAAACATATCAGCAATCGTGCAATTATCCATGTAACAGGGTCGATGGGCAAGGCCTAACAAAACTGCCCCAAGGAGGAACAAACGTTAAGCATTTACCAATGATAACAAAGGATTTTTGAAAGGCAAGCCCACCAACCAGTGATAGTGATGGGCGTGCGGTGGGCGTGGTCAAAAGCCCACAGATAGATTACAACAGGTCAGAGCGCTCGGGCGCTCCACCAAAAAATGGTTCGTAAGAGAAAAGTCAGGACTAGAGCACTGCACACGTGGCTGCATGGAGTTATCTGGTAAACATAAGCATCCGAACCTGCCTTTTTTACGCTATACTGTTAGAGCATTAAGGGGCATATTTATACTCCGTTTGCGCCAAATTTGCGTCGTTTTTTTCGACGCAAATTCGACGCAAAACTAACTCCATATTTATACTTTGGCGTTAGACGCGTCTAGCGCCAAAGTTCATGGAGTTAGCGTCATTTTTTTGCGTGAACACCTTCCTTGCATTAATGATATGCAAGGTAGGCGTTCCCGTCTTAAAAAATGACTCCGATGCATATGCGTCGTATTTATACTCCCGGGCAAAAATGACGCCCGGGAGTGGGCGGGTCTAAAAAACCCGCATTAGCGCCGGATTTTAGCGCCTGGGTCAGGGCAGGCGTTAAGGGGCCTGTGGGCTCAGAATGAGCCCAGAGGTGCCCTCCCCTGCCCCCAGGGACACCCCCTGCCACCCTTGCCCACCCCAAGAGGACACCCAAGGATGGAGGGACCCACCCCAGGGACATTAAGGTAAGTCCAGGTAAGTATTTTTTTTTTTTTTTTTTTGTGGCATAGGGGGACCTGATTTGTGCCCCCCTACATGCCACTATGCCCAATGACCATGCCCAGGGGACAGAAGTCCCCTGGGCATGGCCATTGGGCAAGGGGGCATGACTCCTGTCTTTGCTAAGACAGGAGTCATTTCAATGGGGGATGGGCGTCGTAAAAAAATGGCGCAAATCGGGTTGAGGCGATTTTTTTGCCTCAGCCTGACTTGCACCATTTGTGGACGCCCATACGCCATTTTCCCCCTACGCCGGCGCAGCCTGGTGTACGTCGTTTTTTTAAACGCACACCAGACAGCGCCGGCGGCTAACGTCGGCTAACGTCATTGAATAAATACGGCGCCCGCATGGCGCTTCAGAATGGCGTTAGCCGGCGCTAATTTTTTTGGCGCAAAACTGCGTTAGCGCAGTTTTGCGTCAAAAAGTATAAATATGGCCCCAAGTCCTCAAACTTACAAAATGCAACTGCATCTAGTCCAAACAATGATATATTTTATCCAGAACTCCTACGAATGGTTATAGAAGGCTTCAACAACAATCGCAGATAGGAAAGATCATATTGATTCGTGTTAAAAGTGTTTATGTTTTGTAATGATAGTGCAAGGTAGTTGAGAGGACAAAGTCAAACCCTTGCTTACAGCGGAGTCATTATAAGTAAGTCAATCTTGTTCAGTGCTTTTGATATCTGCCCGAAAAACCTGTATGTAATCGCATTTCAAATTAAGAGGATTTATTGTTTGCACTTATTAAATTGCGTAGGCATGCCACCTGCATACATATTCTGCCTCTACGTGATTTATGTGTGTGGATGCATCCCCAGCGCAGAGGGCGACTTGCCTCCTAAACACCAAGCAGCTCTCTCATATTAAAAATGAAAGAATTTTTTTTTTTTTTGTGGGTACCTTTAATTTCAGTGCCTCCTCACTGGAACGTTGTTATGCAGGTGGATGATATTTTTGGTGTGCACTCTCCTATGCCCAGTGCCTAATTTGTGCTTAATGTTTCGGTGCTGAGCACCGGCACTTATTTTTGAGGGCCGGCGCTTAATCTTGTGCCTCGAGTATTTACTGTGAGCAAAAGAGACATATGGGAAAGACGGAGGAAGAGAAAAACAAAAAAGAGTCACAATGGGGGAAAGCAGAAAGCTGCAAGAGTGAGCTGAAGGGGAAGGGAGTGGCTTTAGGATTACTCTGCCCCAGTATCCCGTGCTCGCACATTTAAATGCAGCAGCCGCGAGTTGAAGAGCAGTCCTCTGGGCACCGCATGCTTTTATTTCCAAATTAAGCACTGCCTATGTCATATTCAGAGGGCACCTTGATCACATTTTCGTGAGGTCAAAGATCGGCATGCAGTCAGCTGTTTAATTGAGCAGGGGCCCTGCTGAGGTGCGGAGTGCCTGTAGTGAATGCATGCCAGCCACGGGGATCAATCACTCATCCCTGTAGGAGCCAGGGGTGCTGCTGGGAAGCTCGGTGAACGAGCATGGTAAACAGGCTGCCACTACTGCCCGACACCCACACATCCCAGAGTAAAGGAGTCAGAAGTTTACGTATTTAGGGTTCCTCCTACTTATGGGCAGTGCTTAATTTGTGATTGTTGTTTCCGGTGCTGAGCACAGGCACTTATTTTTGAGGGCCGGGGCTTATTCTTCTGCCTCAAGCATTTGCTGCGAGCAAAAGACACATATGGGAAAGACGGAGGAAGAGAAAAACGAAAAAGCGCCACAAAGGGAGAGAGCAGAAAGCTGCAAGAGTTAACTGAAGGGGCAGGGAGTGGCTTTAAATGGATTGAAGAGGCCCGAGATGGCTTCAGGATTGCGCCGCCTCAGTATTCCGTGTTCCCACATTTAATTGCAGCAGCCTCGGGTTTAAGAGGAGGACTTTGAGTACCAGCACATTTTTATTTACAAATTTAGCACTGCTTATGGGGCACATTTCCGAGTTTATGCGAACGGTGAAAGTGATTTCCTATAGTCATTTACTGCACAACATTTACACATGCAGAATTTTCATCAGGTGGGAAAAGTGCATTTGCAAATAAGACTCTTGGGAATCCCTAAAATCGTACAATTTTGTGAGAGTTTGCCTCCTTTAGCACTGTGGACCACCCAGAAGTTACCACAGGTCTTCCTTCCCCTATTGCTAAACTTACAAATATGCTGAGGTCGCAGTTTCGAGGAATTTGTGCATTTTCTTTTGCACCTTACAAACTTAAAATTCAATAAATAGTGATTCTGTGAATCACCATTGGGTTTTAAGATTAGCAAAGTGAAATTGCTTCAATTTTGTGAACTGGGGTTTTACCAGGCATTGTGTCTAATCGGACCTTAATAAGGAAAGCCTAAGACTGTCCTCGCGGACTACACTTAGGCACTTTGGAATTTACAGGATGCGATGGTGTCAAATGTTCTTGATGTAGATATGTACAATAGTAATTCACTTCTCTTGTGCCATGTGTAAGAGTCCTTTACAACTCCCAGTACAACGAGGTGGCACGTTCTAGAACCCACGTGAATGACTTACCAAGCACCAAACTTTATACACGATATCTTGTCTGGTTCAAGTTTACACTAGCCTTTCCAAATACACTGAGTCCACTGGTTCTATCAATATTTGCTTGAGTGGAACGGTCTAATGGTCTGCTGAGCCATTATTTACAGATTATTTCCCCGGTTTTAAACTAAACATTGCTTGCAGCAAGCACAAATGCATGTTTCCTCCCGTATTTTACAAGACAGCTATACAATGGTGTGCCTTTTACAAGGTCAAAACTGTTCTAATTTAAATGTGGTTCACTTTCTTAGCTATCTCATTCACTAAGGGGGGGCACATTTATTTTGGCGCCTCGGCCCATTTTCTATCCCAGTTCGACCCTGCCAACAGAGTAAGGGCTGTTGGAGGTTTTGCCATTTGTCCGCCCGCCTTATTTTGAGTGGGTGGACAATTAGCAAGTTTTCACCTAGCGGTAAGGGACAGTGAAAACTGGAAAATGACCACCACGCCACAGTACATAACTCCCATGAAGAGGGGATCATTGTTTTTTTTTTTTTTCCCAAAAGAATTCCTGCTTTGGAGTTCTATTTTTGGAAAATAAAAGAAAGTTGACTACTGGTCAGTCATGTTAACAGAGTCGTCCATCAAACCTTCAAAGCATTTACAGGAACTGCTGTGACAGCATTTCCCGGGAATGGTAGAGATGTACGCTAGGCTGGAGGAGGGGAGCAAGGAACTACACCATGGCAACAGTACTAAATCCATCCGCCAAAGATCGTCAGGCCCCAGATCTGCTTTGCTAAAAAGCCTTCTGGTATTTAAATTGTGTTTATTGTTTTCAATCAAAATGATTACAAAAAAAAACACATAACAAATTTGGGTGAGGTGAATTACAAATGAGGGCGAGGTGACATGGCGACTAGGGCAATCAAGCATAGCAATAAAAGCAGAATAAAAAAATAATGTGTATGAAGGAACTGGTATTGTGTCGATTGCCGCAGGCAGTGAACACTTTCTATATGATCAATAACACAGATGTAAAGTGGATTAGTCACGGGGTAACATATGCTCCGTGCAGAAAATAAAACTGAATCTATTTAAACCCAGCATTGTGTGACACTTTAGGGGTGTAAGCCAAAGTCGTCCTCTAGGCTGCTTTGCTAAAAGAGGGCTAGATGTCCGTCATCCATCGCTGGTGTCGTGGAGTCAAGTCTGCACAAGCTCCCTCTAAAGGAGGGTAACTGCTATTGTCTTCCCCATTATGAGGAATAAATAAAAGAGACATTTGTGTACTGGAGGTTCTGTGGACCCCAAGCCCCACCAACCATGTCCTTTACTGGTCAATGCCCCAAACAAACGAAAGTGCCCAGCTGGAGGATCATAGGATTCTTGCAGTTCCAGGAAGGGGGCGAGTTTGCCCCCATGTACAAGTCCACACGGTTCAGTAAATCCCACCTCGGTTCACATGTATAGGCCCGTATTATGCAGTCAGCAGTGGGAGTTCCGAGGTATGAGCTTTCATATATGTCCTTTGAAGTACCCTGGAGCAGACATGCCTCGCTGGTCTAATCATTATGTTCTCATTATGTACCATTGACGTGGGGTATGCTTCAGCAAGATTTTGGTCAAAAGTCCAGAGAAGGTAGACCATGTTCTCTGTGACCCAGAGCATCCCACAGATGGTAACGCCACCTGGCCATCCACTGTAATTCGCGCAGCCAGGAAGTAGAGCTCAAGGCCTGTGGCCTCTATTCTCCCTTCCTCCAGCAGTAGCTGCAGCTTCTGGAGGTCTACTCGTCACTGGGATGAGCCCCAGTATAAGGGCAGTAGAAGGCCATCCAATTCCTGAAAGAATCTCCCAGGGACATCCACCAGTAGAGCCGCAAATAAATAAAGAGCATGCAGCAGTACCACCATTTTCGAGACTGCTATCCGGCCAGTCACTGAGTGGGGGAGGGGATATTCCAGAATGTGACCAAGCATTCCAGTGCAGCAAAAGCCTTGCCGTAATTCTCCTCCCAATACAGAGCTGGCGTGACCTGAGCATCCCACGGCTCCTAAAGGTCGGACTGTAGCAGGTAGGCATTAGATTTATGGTAGTTGACCATGAGGCCCAATATCTCCCCAAACGTAGAGAGAGCCCAAAGAACCCCCTCCAGGTCAGACTCCTCAAAATCATATACAAAAGTGTTGGAAAATGGGCTATTGGTAAGGGCAGGTAAGTACCTACACTTAGCAACAGACCACTAACCTCCACTTAGGTCCAGTTAGGTCTCAGTAAATTAAACCCAGCTCAACCCTTGGTAGCTTGGCAACGAGCGTCAAGGCTTAACTTAGGAGACAGAGTGTAAAGCATTCAAATATCACAAAACAGTAATTAAATAAAAACAGGAAACAGTTTAAAAATCCAAAACCAATTTATAAAAATATATTATTTTTGTATCTTTAAAATGACACAAAAATGAATAATATCGGACAAGGGGAACCGGAGATATGAATTTTTAAAGAATTATTGTTTTCTAGCGCCTAGAAACAAAAAGTGGCAATCTGGTCATCTGGTCGCACCTCGATGGGGACAAAGTCAAAATTTCAGGCCGACCGCGATGGAGCCCGTCTCGGCTACAGGCCGTGGGAGGCCTCGATCAAAAGTTTACCTTCGCACTTAGTCGTTTTTCTGAAGATTTTCTTCACCGGGACAAACTTGCCAGTCCAATCCGACCTCCTGAAACCCTTCTTCGGATACGCGTCGCGGGAATCCTCGGTGGAGATTTTTACCTTCGGACTTAGTCTTTTTTTGAGGTGAAAAACCTGGATCTTGATCAGACGTCCTTGGAGCCCTCCTTGGATACGCTGGCTGGGAGGTCCCGGTCAACTTTTTATCTTCGAACTTAGGGCCATATGTACGAACACTTTTTCCCATAGACACAGAATGGGTAAAAACCTTTGCTACATCTGGCCCTTAGTCTCTTTTTTGGAGATTTTCTTCACCGGGTCGAACCTGCAAATCAGGGCGGGTCATGGTTGAGGCAAGCCGGCTAGAGTTGCCGCGGCGGGTCAGTCCATCTATGGAGCTTTTTTTCAAAACTTCTCCAAACTTCTGGGTCTTCCCCCAGATGTTCTTTTAAGGTTCTTTTGGGGTCCACAGCTCACCCCAAGGGTCCAGAAGCTCTGAGATGATCCTTGGGGGTGTGGACTACAACTCCCAGAATGCACCTGGCGCAAACTCCTTTTTGGCCACTGGGCAGTGGTCAGCTGGTTGATGTCTTCAGGAGTTGGTGCAGGGGACTCTGGTTAGCAATTTTTCACCTGTAGCAAACAGGGAGGCCCTCCTTGAACCAGTTGAAGCCAGGCAAAGTCCTTCTAGTGGTGAAGCCCAAGTGTGCAGCTGGTGCAGTCCTTCTGAGTGCAGGTTCCAGGTGCAGGCCAGGGGTCCAGCAGGGCAGTCCTTCTTCTTCTGTAGTTCTTCCTGGTAGGGATGTGGTAGGGAACTGAGGTGTGGGTGCAGGTCTGCCAGTTTTATCCTTGCTCCTGGGTGAAAAACAGGGGGGTCCTGATTCTCCACTCAGGTGCAGGGTCCTTCCCCCTGTGATGACCACTTCCTGGGAAGTGTGGCAAAAATCATTCCCAGGAGGCAACATTCTTCAAAAATCCATCATGGCTGAAAAGGATTTTTTGAGGTTACATCTGGCTGAGCCCACCCACTGGTGTGGCTAAAAATAATAAACACACCCCTCTCCTGCCCTCTCCTAATCTAATCAAGGGGGCACCTAGTTGTCTGGGATTGCAGGATGTGTGGGTGTTGCTGGTTTGCTCCAAATGTCCTTCTCCACCTTTGAAGACCAGTTTGGCAGCCCTCCCCCTTCCTGCCTCACCATCTGCTGAGGGGATATTCCCTCCCACAGGCACATCTCTTTGTGTGAAGCCAGGCCACTTCACACCTCATCAAGGCAGCCTGGCCAGGCTGCCAGAGGCTGGCCAATCAGATCACAGCAGCAAAAACAATGCAGGGCTGAAATTGGCAACTTTTCAGGTAAAGTTTAAAACTCTTTACCTGAACAAGTTATATTAAATCCAACAACTGGAAGTTGTAGGATTTATTATAACAATTAATTTGATACCAAACTCTTTGTATCTGTCACTTAAGGGGACTTTTAATATTAAAATTAAGTCTCCCCATTCTAGCATATGAAGGACATTCACTACAATGAGGGAAAAACAAATTTGGCAGTTTTTACCTCACCAAGGCTTAAAAAACTATTTTTAGAAGGTCCCTGCTTATAGTTACATGGCACCTAGCCCTAGGCGCACACAGGGCATACCTTAGGGGTGACTTATATGTAAAAATAAGGTAGTTTAAGACTTTGGAACTACTTTTAATTCCAAAGTCAAATTTGTATATAACTTTAATTTAAAAGCAGCCAGCAAGGCAGGCCTGCCTTTAAAATGACACTGGACACCTCAGCAGTGCACTATGATGTGGTCCCTAAACCTACATGCCCTACCATATACTAGGGACTTATAGGTAGGTTGACTAAGCCATTTATAATTAGCCTAATTTACATATTGATTTTACACAGAGCACAGGCCCTGGGACTGGTTAGCAGTACCCAGGGCACCATCAGAGTCAGGAAAACACCAGCAAAAAGTGGAAAATGGGGGCAAAAAGTAAGGGGGCCTCTGCAATCAGCCCTATTTTCTCATAAAAAGCATATCATCCACGTAAATGAGGTATACAGAGTATCCGCTGAGATCTACAGCCCACTATAATGCCTCTCCTGCCATAGAGTCACCATGAAAGGCTCCTTGGCCAAATCAAATAACAGTGGGGAAAGTGGGCAACCCTGTCTAGTACCCCGCCTGACCAGGTAGGATTAAGCTATCACCAACCCTATCTGGACCTGTCCTACCAGCTCAGTATATAACAGTTGTGTCCATTTGACAAATTGGAGCCCAAAGCACATTCCGGATATGGTGGCATAGAGGAAATCCCAGCCAAGGGAGTCAAACGCCTTCTGGAGATACGCTGATAGTTCTAGGGAGTCCTGCAGCAAGTGCTCATATATGTCCAGAATTTGGATCAGTTGTCATAAATATATTGGGCATAGCACTATGAGCAGGTACAATGCCCGTTCTGGTCTGTGTGTGTATCAGCAAACCCACGTGGGGTAGAATCTGTTTTGCCAGAATCTTGCTCAGGATTTTGTAATCCAAGCTATGCACAGAAAGGGAGCGGTAGGAATCTATCATTCACGGCTCCATACCTTTCTTAGGTAAGGATACTATCACAGCCTTGCGTAGTGAGGGTGGGAGCAGGCCCTGAGCCAGGGCCCCATTATAGACTTCCATCAGCTTATAGAGGCATAGAACTTAATGGGGAGCCCGTCTGTGTAGGCAGTTTTGAACTGTAATTTCGACCTGGCAAGTTTACCCACTTGCCAGGCCCAAACCTTCCATTTTATTACCAGTAAGTCACCCCTATGGTAGGACCAAGGCAGTTCCATGGGCAGGGTGCAGTGTATTCAAAAGGTAGGACATGTATTTATGTGTTGTACATGTCCTGATAGTGAAATACTGCTAAATTCATTTTTCACTATTGCAAGGCCTGTCTTTCTAACAACGGGGTTGCATTGAAATACCTTTTAAGTGTAATTTCCTATTGGGAGCAGATAGAGATTCAGAGTTTAGGGCCTCTGAACTCACAATGTAAAAATGCATTTTTTGGTGAAGTAGGTTTTTGAATTGTAAGTTTGAAAATGCCACTTTTAGAAAGTGGGATTCTTTTTGCTTAATCATTCTGTGCCTCTGCCTGTATGTGGAATACACGTTTGGGTCGGATTGACAGTTGGGCTAGTTGTGAATTCACTCTAGACAGTCATGCAAAGGGAGATGAGGTGTGCCCTGCATATCCTGATGGCCCATCACAAGGCTGATGGGTTTTCCTGAGCTAGAGGGGTGGAAGGAGCTGACACTCGTACCTCAAAAGGGCTATGCCTGTACTCACACAAAGCAGTCTCCAACACCTCTGGAGTGTGTCTGGGGCCAGGGAAAGGCAGGGTCTTGTGCACTGCAAAGACTTCTCTTTGACGTTTACCTACTTCAAAGGCAGAAATGGGTATAAGTACTCGACCTCTGACACCACAGAGTTAGAACAGTTCCGAGCTGAGGACATTCTGCCAGGAAGAAGAGCTGGATGCTGTAGGAGGGGCTGCTACTCTGCCTGTTACTTTGCTGTTCTGGCCTGCAGCTTGCTGCTCTTGTTCTGGGAGTGAAAGGACTGGACTTTATTTTCAACATTCTGCTTTCCAAGGTTTTCTAAGGACTTGAACTGAACTTGCCTCTTGTTAAGAAGTCTCAGGGCCATCAAAGACTTCGCCCGGCAGGGCCTCAGCTCTCTTGCTGAGAGTCCTGACTTGCCAAGTTGTGCCAAATCCAGTTCCTGGGCCCTTGGAAGTGAGCTCTGGTTCAACCAAGAAGAAACTAAGCACATCGACTCCAGAGCAACTTCGGAACTGGTGCCGCTCTGACCTCAGTGCCGCAGCCTGCACTGAACCCTGTTCCCCAAGAGTTCAACGACCTCTACCTGCAACACAGGCCCGATGCTACCGCAGCGATTCTGAAGTCCTTCCACAGCAAAAGTCCCAAGGGCTGTGTCACCGACATCTGTGATATCCGGCTCCGCCATAGCACCTGTGGCCTAGTGGTGTGATCGCAACATCGTAAAGTCGATGCCTTGCATCTTGGACTGTTGGATTCATCGACAGCACCTTTTCGTAAGGAACCAACACCTTGCCATCGATGTCACATCAGCTCCCCTGCAAACATAAGGTACTGATGCTTCACCTCTCTTGCCTAGCAGTAAGGAAACAACATCTCACCTCCATGGTAGCAGTAAAGAACCAGCGCCGCACCTGCTCCACTGATCCCTCACCTCCCTGACTCCGTGCAACATCTTTGGTTCCTCATCATTTCCTAAGGTACTGTACCCAGGGTCCATCCAACTCCATGACCATCACCCTCTCCCTCACGAGTGGCGTCAGACTGTTGAAAGTGACTCGGTCAAGACTCTGTGATAGCCTCAGTTGGAACTTTTGTGTTTCTAAGCACAATACTAAGATTTAATCTCTGAAAATGTGTATCTTTCATTGTGTATGTTGGATTTTTGTTTTTTGGTCTTGTTTTACTCAAATAAATATTGGCAATTTTTCTAAACTTGCGTGGAGTCCTTTTGTAATATTTTTCAGTGTGTGTGTGTGTGTGCGTGTGTGTGTGTGTACACAAATACTGTACACATTGCCTTTGAGATAAATAAGCCAGACTGCTCATGCCAAGCTACCAATGGGGTGAGCAGGGGTTATCTTAGCTGGTTACTCCCTTACCCTGACTAGTGTGAGCGTCCCTTCATGGACAGGGTGCAAACCACTGCCAACTAGATACCCCATTTCTAACGGTACACCTCACCTCCTGAACATTAATGACTGCACCTACACGCTCTGCTGTCTCGGGGCTCAGGGCGGTGGGGGAGGAATCTTCTATATATTGCAATATGTCCACCTCCACAACAACCGCACCCGCCATATAAAATTTGTGATAATACTTGGTGAACACTACCTTTATCCCTATCTGTGAGAACAGCTCCCGGCCCCATGGGTCCCACATCTGGAGTATCGTGTGACCCGCTTTTCCTACCGAAGGAGCCATGCCAGCATGCTCCCCCACTTATCCCTATCTGCATGAACCTGTGCAATATATGCCCTATATTGAAATTACTTCAGGATTTCCACTAAAGCAAATAGCTTCTATCTTTCTTTCAACAGCTGCGCCCTGCCTTTGACCAACTCTCCCAAGTCTGGGGCCAGATCTTTCACAACCCCTTCCTGACATTTAATGCCAGCGTTTAGTTGGGGGCATACACCACATTTATTGGAGATACAATGTTACTGCACCACCACCTTGAGTTCCTCTCACTCCGCTGCGAGTGAGGTCGCCCTTCTTGTATTTTCCAACCAGTAATTATGAATCACCTCACCAAGTGATGCTTCTAAGTGATGTCCTCGCTAAGTACTCCACAGTCAGCACTTGCTCAGTCATCGCATCAAAACAAAAAATTGCATCTCAGCACAATTCTAAGTCGTGCAATCCAGAGCAGAAGGAATTGGCGAAAGGACCCTGTTATGTTATGCGCTGGGGACCTCCCACACACTTGAAGTCCCTGCCAATTATTTTCTGGTAATGCAACACGAGAGTCAGCAAGGATGTCACGCTAATCAAAAAAGCAAGTTGGTCGGTGCATGGGGCATATTCATTCAGTAGTGCTATATTCTTACCATCCAGTCGGTCCATTAATAAAACATCCCTTGGGATTCACCATTATTCTATGCAATTGGAAAGATACTGTAGGTCTAGTCCAGATCACGACACCCCTTGCAAATGCAGAGTAGGTAGTGCAATAAAGTTGCCCACTCCACCTCCTTTAGAGAGCCCTACCCTCACTATCTGCCAAGAGGGTCTCATGCAGTAATGCTACCTGGGCCCCTCTATGTTTTATATATGCTAGCCCATTATACTGCTTCGAAGGTGTATCCAGCCTCCTCACATTCCAGGTAATCACTAGGATGGTGTTGGCCATTATTGCATTAAAGTGTGTGGGTCTGTGCAAAAGGGCCTTCCCTGCTAGTTGTTCAACTGCTGTATCACCATTCAATCGCCTCGCTCACCATACCCAGACCCATGAAAAAAGAAACTGAACAGAAAAACATAACTATCCCACTAAATCCCCACAACACCGTCTCCTGACTGTTATATTAACGTATCCTGTCCAAACACATGTAGGCAATAGCCACAAACTAACGTCCTATTATAAAGGCCAGTAAGGTCTGTTTTGGAAAGTTATGTAGGGAGAGAGAGACTTGCAAAAGTATTCACCCAGAAATTATCAAAAAAAGAATACCAAAAATGCTGGCTTATTGCCACACTCAGCTCCTCCCTAGCCCTACCCGGAATAAAATTGTTAAAACTTGAAGAAAACAGCCCCATGCACACAATAGCACAGGTGTAATCCAGTCTACAAAAACAGAGCAGTCCAGTTCTGCCAGTAGGGATCAAATGAGGTCATATGCTGTGCCAGGGGTAACACCCTTATTTTCCAGGCCCAGAATCACTGAGTTCGCCAAACTTGAGGTGGTCCCCCTACGCAACTGTGACCCAGGGAGTAATGAACCATATCCAGACTCCAACGAGACTGCCACGTTCACCACCCTCGTCTGTTCGGCAGCGAGCTGTTGTTTGGTAGGTCTGGGTGCCCCATGTTGGCGTTATCTCTGCTGCTGTGTCTCCAGTCAGTCCTACACTGCTGTTGGGTCCAAGAAGAAGTGGGTCTCTACCTCCACCTGCACCCTCAGGTGGGCAGGGAACAACAGTGCATAGAGCAAACCCAGCTCCTGGACTCTCTTCTTCGCAGCGGCAAAGGATGCCCTTCAGTTTTGTAACTGAATGGTGAAGTCTGGGTAAAAGGAGACCATGGCATTCTCCACAGCAAATGGGCCATGGCTGCTTTACTGTTGCAAAAGAAAGTCTCTGCACCCAAATTGTAGTAGTCGGGCTATCACTGGGCGTCGTGGTGTCTTCCAGAATGGGTGGCCAGGCTGGGACTCTATCCATCCGTTCTAATGCATAGAACCAGGATAAGCCCTCCAGGGCCACAACCTCCCGCAGCCAGTCTTCCAGAAACCCAAGCATGGACTCACCCTCCACTTAATCTGGCAGGACAACAATCCTGATATTGTTTTGATAGTGGTCCCTTCTTGGTCATCTCATCTTCGCCTCTAGTCGGCGAGTGTGAGCTTCTAGATCAGTGCGGCCACGATCCATGTTTGCAGATTCTGGCAATATGGTCTGAAGGGAGGTATCAAGGGTAGATAACCGTGCCAACTTCTTTTTTTAATCCTTCCAGATAAGGCTTAACTCCACAGCTATTGAGTCGATCTTGCCCTCCAACCGCTCCCCGGAGGCGCTGATTGCCTCCATCAGCTTTTCAAAGTTGTTGTGAGGCCATGTCACCCAGCACCCTGCGTGATCCCTTCTTGGGAGGAGCCCATTGAGGAGTTGTCTTTTAGTCTCCAGGAACAGCCCCTAGTGTAGGGGAATGAAGGGAAGCAGTCCATCCAAGGTAGCAGCAGTCACAATAAAACCACATACAGCTCCTTCACGGCTTCAGTGTAAAAAAGGTAAACCAACAGGGAACAGTGCAGCCCTCAAAGTTATCATCAGGTACTACCAGGGGTGTCCCCCCTACCCTTTGCTTTCCCAGTACTGTAGCAGATCAGGCCTGTACCACCTGTCCATGATTTGGAGCCCTTCTGTCCTCACAATTACTTCAGGTAGGGCAGACACAGTGGTTACAGGCCAACTACTACCCTATCAGGCAGAACAGTCAGACCAGTGGTAGCCTCCGGCGAGCGTGCCACTCCCACATAGCTCCAGCAAATACTGCATGTGGGTCCATCAGTCCTATAAAGTGTACTGGCGATATGCTGGACATAGGCATACATGTCCAGCAGTAAGTGCAAAAGAGGGGAAAAAGGGTGGGATGAATAAATGGGGTGGTCTTATGCCCCTGTATTGGACCAGTCACAGGCCCCAAGCGCAATACGCCTTCAACACTGGGGCCACTATTCAGTCTCTAGTTGGCTCCAGCACATATTTCAATGGCAAGTCTTCGCTGCCCAGTTCGCCCTGTGCCTGCTGCTGGCAGGAGCGAGTATGAAGGGCCACCAGGCTCCGACAATGGCAGGGGAGAGTGAGTGGGCCACCAAGCTCTGCAATGTAGTCAAATTGGCAAGAAGGAGACAGAAGGCAAATCGTGGCCCCCACAGAGAGCGGTCTCCTCACTGGTTTCTGCCGAGTTGATGTGGGCATTACAATAGGAGCAATGAGAGCCCTGGGCAACGCACTCTTCAACAAAGAGCTTCCATCTTGTTTCAGAAGGCGGCTCCCATCACTCTTGGTGCAGCATGGTCTCCTGTGACGGTGTGGCCCCATATGTAATCATGCCATCTACCCCCTGGTTCTAAAGTGGCCAAGGCCCCCAGGGCAGGCAGGTTCGGGTGGGCACAGGGGCAGTGAGGGGCCAGGGAGTTGGGAGGTGGCCTGGGAGCTCTTCTGCAGTGCTGCCCACAGCATGGCTGAAAGCTCCACCCACTCCTTCTGGTATTTCAACTTGAACAAAATCACTAGTTCCCTTTGTGCTCGAGGAGTTTGGTTTGCTACTGAGATTTCTAATGGACTGCCTAGTATTGTTATTGCCCATATCCTGCTCTTTGTGTGAGACATTCTGCCTTTACGTTGCAGCTACTTTCTTCTTTTGGGAGAACTACTTTTGACTTGATCCTGTTCTATCCAATTTCTCTTGTAGATAAACTTCTCTCTTATCAGCCCCCTTGGAAGAATGGGTACTTTTATGTGGATGGAATCTCTTATCCTTATGATCCTGCAAAGAGTGGGATTAATACTAATCCATCTCTCAAGTTTCATATCCCATGTTCTTTGTCTCTATGATAATATTGAAATTTCTTTTTACGGAATCCAATCCTCCCTATCTTTTTGAATCTTCCTCCTGGCATTCCTGTGTATACTGCTTCTTTTCCTTAGGGTTTCCCTCATGTTCAGATTTAGATTGTTTTTTTGCTTTGTTCTAAGAGTATCCCTAGTCATGGAAATCATCTTGAGAGACAATTTTCAGTAATTCTATGTCTTTCTTACTTTTTTGAGTTGCAGAACATGTCAGACATTTGGACAAATGTACAGTATTGAAGTTACCTTGCTGAGAACTAATTATGCTATTAGTATCAACGCTAGCAATCAATTTCAGACCTTGGTCTTCAGCAGGAGAAGTATGTGGTTCTTCTTTCTGGATTTATTAAAAATCTTGAGTAGCAGTGCTATTGATGGTATACAATATGCTGTTGTACAAAGGTTTCCAAATATGCATCCTAATGATTGACACTGTTGAGTATTTGGTACCATCACCATTGGAAGGCACATATTAATTATTCAGTGTTTATCCTGAGGAATTGTTGAATGATAATATGCCTTCTCCAATTGATAGGTATTTTCAGCAATCCAGGGATCACAAAGGTAAGCTTACACTTTTGTGTAAGTTTATGATTTATTGCAATTAATAAAGTAATGTTATGAGTAGTATCTGTACGACTGCCTCTCTTTTTATGTGTGCAGTCTGCCATGATAAAGATACTACTTGTACAATTGCTTTGTAAATTGCAAAAATTGTAGACTTACTAAAAAATCTAAGTTTAATTTTGTGAATAGGTCCCCATAATGGAATTTCATTCCATTTGGCTGGGCAATGGCGCAATATTGGCTTTATAGTTTGTGGATCAATGGTAGTTCCTTGTGCACATGTCCATTTTTGGATTGTACTTTTTACCTCAGTGCACCCTTCTGTAGTACATATTGTCTCAAACGTCTGCATATTAGTTGGAAATGACCCTCTCTGCAGGGTCACCCCTAATTTTTTTGCCTTCCTCCTCCTACTTTTTGCTGGACTTTTGCTTGTTGGCCTTAGGACTCTCCACCTTCTTCTACCAGAAAATCGCAGCCATCCACGACAGCTTCAACACCTCACCTCTGCCAGACCCCACCCCCAACAACTCCTCCCACGCCTACCGCATCACCACCTGGACTCAAGTAGACGACGCCGAAACCCGAAAGACCATGAACTCCATTCACTCAGGATCTCCCGCTGACCCCTGCCCACATCACGTATTCAACAAAGCCGACGCCACCATCGCCCCCAAACTCCGCAAGATCATCAACCTCTCCTTCAACACCGCTACCTTCCCGGACAGCTGGAAGCACGCAGAAATCCAACCCCTCCTCAAGAAACCTAAAGCTGACCTCAACGATCTCAAAAACTTCCGACCGATCTCCCTCCTCCCTTTCCCAGCGAAAGTCATCGAGAAGATCGTCAACGCACAGCTCGCCCACTTCCTAGAAGACAACTCCATCCTAGACCCCTCTCAATCTGGTTTCAGACGAAACCACAGCACTGAGACCGCACTCCTCGCCACCACAGATGACATCAGACAACAAATGGACAATGGCGAAACCTCAGCCCTGATCCTCTTAGACCTATCAGCCGCTTTCGATACAGTCTGCCACCGCACCCTACTAAACCGTCTCCACGAAGCCGGCATCCAAGACAAAGCCCTCAACTGGATCTCATCCTTTCTCTCCGGCAGAACCCAGAGAGTCCAACTCTCACCCTTCCGCTCCAAAGCCACCAACCTCATCTGCGGCGTCCCCCAAGGCTCCTCACTTAGCCCAACGTTGTTCAACGTCTACATGGCCCCCCTCGCACAACTGGCCCGCCAACACAACCTCAGCATCATCTCCTACGCCGACGACACCCAGCTCGTCCTCTCCCTGACCAAAGATCCTCTCACCGCCAAAACCAACCTCCACGAGGGACTGAAATCCATCGCCGAGTGGATGAGCAACAGCCGCCTGAAACTTAACTCCGACAAGACGGAAGTCCTCATCCTCGGGCGCACCCCCTCGGCCTGGAACGACTCTTGGTGGCCCACGGCCCTCGGCCCCCCACCCACCCCAGCCAGCCACGCACGAAACCTCGGCTTCATCCTCGACTCCGCTCTCTTAACACCCTCCGCATGCTCCGCAGGATCTTCAAGTGGATTCCAACAGGAACCAGAAAGACGGTGATCCAAGCCCTCGTCAGTAGCAGACTCTACTACGGCAACGCACTCTACACAGGCATCCCAACAAAAGACATCAAACGACTCCAACGCATCCAGAACGCATCCGCCTGCTTGATCCTCGACATACCCCGCCGGTGTCACATCTCCCCCCACCTGAAGGACCTCCACTGGCTCCCCGTAGACAAGAGGATCACCTTTAAACTCCTCACCCACGCACACAAGGCACTACACAACACCGGACCCACCTACCTGAACACCAGACTCAACTTCTACGTTCCCTCACGTCAACTACGCTCTGCCAACCTTGCCATCGCCATCGTCCCCCGAATCCAGTGCAAGACCTCTGGCGGCAGATCCTTCTCCTACCTCGCCGCCAAGACCTGGAACTCTCTCCCCACCTCACTACGCCAGACCCAGGACCTCCTCACCTTCAGGAGACTCCTCAAGACATGGCTCTTCGAACGATAGCAGCACCTCCCCCCCCCAGCGCCTCGAAACCCTAACGGGTACATAGCCCGCTTTATAAATCTATTGATTGATTGATTGATTGTGGACTTTACCACTGCTAACCAATGTTAAAGTGCATGTCCTCACTTCCCTAAAACATGGTAACATTGCTTGATCCACAATTGGCATATATAATTTACATACAAACCCTTTGTAGAGTGGTGTACCACATACCCAGGGACTGTAAATTAAATGCTACCAGTGGGCTGGCAGCACTTATTGTGCCACCCACATAAGTAGCACTTTAAAACACGTCCCAGGTCAGCCATTGCAGCCTGAAGGCAGTGTCCCGCTGCCATGTCGACTTTCCATTTAAAACCCCTTACCAAGCCTTAAACTCCCCTTTATTACATATGTCAATCCTAAGGTAGGCCCTCGGCAGCCCATAGGGTAGGGTACTTTGTAATTAAAAGGTAGGGCATGTACTTTTAAGTTTTACATGTCCTAGTGGTGAAAAATTACCAAATTTGTTTTTCACCATTGTGAGGCTTACCTCTCCCATAGGTGAACATTGGGGATTCCTTATTACATTTAATAAGCTGTAATTCCTAAGCCAGAGAAGACAGCTGTATCATATTTGGTGTATATGAAATTGTAATGATAAACCCTCTTTTATAGTAAAGTTGAATTTATCATTACAAGTTTAAAAATGCCACTTTTAGGAAGTTGACATTTCTCTGCCCCAGAGCCCTCTATGCCTTTACGACAGTTGAGACTTTGGGAATTCACCCAAGACAGTCTCACAATTGTGGAAATAGCAGAGCCTGAATGGCCCTTCCACCTCCAGGATGTGGGATGGAGCTGAGCACAACCTCACATGCACCTGATATGCTCTGCTCTGCTGCCACTCAATAGGCTTAAAGACCCTGTATTGTCAGTGCTGCCAGCTAAGAGCCAGGGCAGGGGAGGTAGGAAACTCCTGGAACTTCAGAGAACCTTTCTGGAAACTTCTCCCACCTTCTAGGAGCATGGCATCAGGATATAAATATAGGGCGCTCAGACCCACTCTTCAGTTCACTACTGGAACTGCGAAAGGACTCTCAGAGGACTGCCTGCTGCTGTGACCTGCTGTGCAATCTACCAGACTGCTGGAAGGACTGCTTTGCTGCCTGGAGCCTGCCTTGAACCCTCATAGGCTAGCCCTGCTGTTGAGCTCTGAATTTTCACCTGCACCCAGGACTTCCAGAAGTGACTCCAAGGACTTATTTGCTGGCCTCCTGTTAAAAAGCTACTGGGACCTAACATGCTTCCACCATCTTGAACCCACGCCTGGAACCAGCCCGAGTGAGTCCTGAACGCCCAAGAGGTCTCCATTCACTCCTGGACCCTTGGTTGTAGAGCGAAAGGTGCCCAGATGGGCAATTTCCAAAACTGAGATCTAAGACAAATTAGGCCAAAAAGTGATCTGAGAACCAGCAGGAGACCGGAACCAACCTGCTCACCTATCCGCCAAAGGTGCTTTGAATTTGTGGCTTCTCCCATTAATTCTTCTCTGCAGCAGCAAATCCTTTTCAGCGGTTTTCGCAAAGGGGGTACCTGACGTAATGGAATTATCTTCGGCTACAGTCTTTTGCTTTGTCCCACTGGAGATTTCGACTTCCATCTCGATGACTAAGTCTGTAGGTTAAAATCTTCACCTCAGCTTCTCTCCACAGCTATCCGACAACGCTCCCTCCTAGGACACTCCTGCAGCCCTACTGAACTTCTACCTTCTCAGAGACTTTTTCTTGAAAAAATTTGTAAGTCCGGAGGTAAACGTTGACTGGTCTACATCCACTTTGTGTATCTGAACCATACTCCATCAGGGCCAGCCCTACGTTTTGACTTTGCCCCAGTCTAGCATGGCCAGATATCCCCGGTTGGCGTTTTTTGTTTTTAAGCGCTATTCTACACTTAAAACTTTGAAAAATTACAACTTTGGTTCTACTAATTAGATTTTGATGGTTCCAATGTCAAATAATTTATTAAAAATGCCTCTATTTTTCTAAATTGGTTTGGAATTTTTATTGTGTTGTGTTTTCTCTGTATTGCTGTTTGTGTACACATTGCCTCAGAGTTCTTTTTGTGACAAGCTACCCAGAGTTAAGCACAGGTTAAATGATTGACTTTTTGTGGTTCACCCTTAAAGGGACTGTTGTTGCTTGACCAGGGCTCACAACCCAGTCAACGAACATCCGAATTTCTCACAATATTGCTATAACCTCATAAAAAATTCCTCTATCATTTTTCCCTGCAATACGATTATATGATCAGTGTATGCTAATAGTACTTCAACAAACCTATAGGGGTCATAACATGCAGGAGGACCGATTATAGAATACCTTGTGAATACCCCTACTACTTTTGCATTTCCTACCACAGTCCTAAAGCAGAGGATTTCAATGATATATGAAGAGAATCCTCAAACTACTTCATAATTTCACCCCCTTCATGGAAATCCCCTTGCTGTTAGTTGAGCAGTAAAGGCGGGGTCATATTTACAAGGATATATACTGTCTTTTTTCCCAATGTTGCATTTAGAAATGTGAAACTTTATACTAAAGATCCGAGTAAATACTTTGAAACTGTAAAGCACCAAACAAGCCTCAGTTGAACAAGGGTACACTTTTGCCAGTACTAAAGAGGACAGTAAAATATCTTCAGATGTTTCAGAGTTAAATTATGTCCGGTTCTGGAAACCTCTGGACCAATCCCTATTTTGATCACCATGTTGCATGTCACTGAAATTGTTGGGGGTCATGCCTGATAGCTTTCCGAAGCTCCAAAAGGAAAAATTTACCTTTTCAGAGAAAAATAGAACTGGTGTCACCACAGCCGTCTGAGTTATTCTTGTATGGGTAGGGATGTAAAGAGTCACACAGTACCTGTTGCAGAATATTTTATCCCGGTGGTGTAGGGGAGCCCACTCTGAATCTCAAAATCAGTACGCACAAACATATTGAGGTTTCACATGACAAGATTATTTATTATACCCTACTCTTCTACATGTGATATGGTTAGAATGATTGTAAAGACTATTAAACAGCTCAGCAAATAATATGTGAAAAAGAGCAAAGGTTAGATATCCCCCAAATTATTTCGTCACATTTCATCACTAATTAATTACTCTTTTCTTTATCTAAAATGCAATTAGCTGTCGTACTGCCTGGTTGCATTATCAGTTGTATCTTATGCCAAGTCATGTAGAGCCCCACATCCCTTTTGTGCCATCAGACCTGAAGCTGGAACTTTACATTTCCGCACCTCTCCAGCAAACAATCCATCCGAATTTTCAACCACGCTATTACTGATATCTTTATACCTTTTCGGGTTATCGTGGTCTTTGAATGGGGAGGGGGTCAGCTCGTGTTCAGCTCCTGTTTTGCTACCGACCACAGTTAATGTTTTTGGTCAAATTAAAAAGGTTGCACAGACATCTTTGCTATGATCTCTCCCTCCTTTTCCTCCAGGATGGAAGTCAAAAGGTTATTTCACTAAAAAGACAGCTTTCAGCTCCTGTGTTTATGGAGTAGGTCGGAGAATGGAAAATGCCTTCTCTGGCTTGTTAACATGAGCCACAGGAAAAAGTGACAATTAAACAAACGTTGTAGATTTGCACAAACTGAATGACTTTTTTTAGAAACTATCAGGTCTACTCTGTGCACGTCTTGTTTCCTTTATGCACTCTAATGCATTCAAATCATTGACAGTGCTCCATGCCACATGTCACTAATGGTAAGGGTAGGTTTAGTGTTAGGTTGAGGGATAAATGCAGGATAAGGGTTATATTCATGGACAGGATTATGTTCAGTGCTAGGGGAGGGAGAAGGGTTTGGCTCACGGATGAGGTTGGATCAAGGCTAGAATTAGATTCAGGGCTAGGATAAAGTTCAGGGCCAAGATTAGGTCCAGGTCGTAGGTAATCAGGGCTTGGGTAAGTTTAAATTTAGGGTTAGGTTGAGGAGTTCTGGAGTTAGATTTACTGTTCTATTTAGGGCTAGTTTTAGGGCTAGAAGTTTTGCTACATTTTTAGCATGTACTATGTATTTTACCATTGTATTACCTACATTTATATAGTATGTATATGCCAAAACACTATTTTGACATACAGTATAAATGTAGATTATGGTAAAATAAGAAGGGCATACGAAAAAAACAATATTTTAGTGACACAATGTACCTTATCTATATATGTCTACCTGCACAACACACTACATAACAAACTTCATACACACTGTTATCCATTCCACCACATGACATGTGCATGCGACAACACATTCTGCATTATATTTATGACACAACATACACACACCATGGACACTTCACCCACACACAACCACAACAACCATCACAACTACACACTCATCTACATAAACACACTCATGCACAAGTACATCTACATGCATCACAAAAACAACCACCACACAACAACACTCGCCTGAATATTGCACACAGCAACACAAAACACAACCAAACATACCCACCAACAACAGAGCCACATGCAAGTGGCACACATACTGGCACACCCACATCACTCTCTCCAGCTCCCTCTACCAGCCAATCCACCCACACACACACACATACATACATGCACAGACTCACATGTACAATTGGAAGCACAACATTACAAGTACAGGTCTCATTGTATTGTGCACCCATGGCCATAGCTGACAAGTATTCACTTGGTAATTAATACTTCCACACAAAAATAACAATTGTGCATGTGATCGATTTGTGTCACATACCACTGTGTCCCCATCAATGTCTGCCACAGATGTTTTCAAGACATATGCATGTCACAAGTATTTTTTTTAAAATTACTGTGACATTTATATATGACTGCAGTGGTCCCGAGCTCATGTGCAATGACCACACAACGTACACAAGTAATGCGGAATGCTTACTTTCGAGTCCAGCGAGGTCGTGTGTCCTATGTGGTCCACTGGCAGCAATGACTGCAGGTCTTGTCCAGTCATGTTCAGCCAGAAACCGAAGTGGGAACGGGGAAAAAGGTAGCTTTTTTATCTCATTTACCTTCTAATCCACCAAATCAAGTGTGGAGGTAAGACTGCCAGAGTTGCCTTAGCGGGAAGGCACTTCGTAATCTGCTCGGCAGGAAGGGTGGCTGGAGAATTGCTGTCAGCCACTATCTCCAATGGCTTAGTTGATGCGAGTGAGGATTTCTGTCGGAGTCAGCGGGACTCTAGCAGTCTTTCGTCCTTGGTCCCACCAACATCTTAATCGAAGTGGGCAGACTGCCAAGGTGGCGGATGGGTTTCTGATGGAAAACTGATGGCGGTACCGTTATAGCCAAAGTCTAAATCAGGCCCTTAGTTTCTGAAATGGAAGTTGAAATCTTCCACCAGGGCAAGGTAGCAGGCTGTACCCACCTAAATCCTCTTGAAGCCAGATACCTATTGGCCAAGGTCCCACTGAAACCTCTGGTTGTGGCTGGAAAAGCTCAGAGCAAAAGAACTTCACATTTTGTAGTGAGCAATATATTTGCATTGGACAGATGCATTTTGCACCTTTGCCCGGTCAAGATTTCTACCTTCAGACTGAGGGCCTGATCTAGAGTTAGGCAGATGCAGCATGTCTGTCAGCGTGGCGGAGGACATTACCTCCGTCATCCCAAAGGTACTCTGCCTGCCAAATTAAGAGATCACCACCGGCCCATCGGTCAGACCTGTTTATTGAAAGGAACCCTTATGCCAAATTTGGTGTGATTCAGTTCAGCGGTTCAGGCTATAGTCGTGTCTAAAATCCCTATGGGAATTGTGTGTGGAAAATGTGTTTTGGGATACTTCAGTTTTCTCTGCCCTTGCTTGACAAATCACCCCAAAACTTTCCACACAGCAGCTGAACTGACTGGCACATTATTTGTGAAAATTTTGGAAGATTCTTCAAATGGCGCCAAAGTTATTAGCAAAATAAAAGAAGCTTTTGCTATGGAAACTAGGTCATAGGGATTCTTTTGATTTTTGTTCCTTAATAACTTTGCATCCATTTGATGAATGTCCGTAAAACTGTGCAGATCTGCTGCCTCCGTTTCACTGTCAGAGTACTGAACATTTTGTGGTGTTTGGTTAAGGGTATGCAAAACCACAAAGGGGGTCCTAAAACGGGCTTGAAGTTCAGTGCATTTTACATAGAATGTTGTATTTTGCGTAGCGTGAAAAGGGGCAGTCGGATTTTGATGAAATTTGGCAGCATTAGATATTAGTGTGCACAGATGATTCTTTTGGGTACTGCAGGCAAGTAGAGCAAGTATTTCTTAAGTTAAAAGGTTTTTCAACTTAGGGATATGTTGTAGCACAATAATACTAAAAGTAGTAAGGAAGCCCCAAAAATAAACTTGACTATAAGTAAAGTTTCAGATTTACTACAAGAACAACGCATTTATCATCACATGCTAATGGAAATTTACAAACAAATACTTAATAAATAGAATACATCTTAATTGACAGAAGCTTGCTTTGCATGCTCTCTGGCTCAAAAAAAAAAACTGGCCCAACAACCCAAATCAAAACCATCTTCCTTCTGCACCCATGTGCAATAAAATGAAAAGTTTACCTAGCACTGAGCCACACTAACTACTATTTGGGGGACAGGAAAATGGGCTACTGTGAAAAATAAAATATTCTCAATTTTCATAACAATAACATTTAAGTAGGGTATTTTAAGTTATAAGGCTGCTAATATTAGCAATATCTGTCACCGTGAAACTACTGTGTCACCCGACCATAAACCTATTTAAAAATATATACAAAAAATATAAATACATTTCCCTACATATTAGCATTCAAATAAAGTGGTTATAGGTGGGGACCTACTACTTACCCATATCTAAGGCCCTAACACTGAACACAGCCAAAGTGTAGTAAAAACATAAAGGCTGCCTTTTTATTCTCTAAAAACAGCCATTACCCAATTATTTACTGGCTTGTCATCACCATGTACAATGGTATTTTACAAAGTAGCATGGCAATCCATGGCCCAAAATATGACCAAGGCCTAGCTGTTTTACTGGACTGAAGTACCCTTGTGTTACTCATGGTGTTGCAAGGAAAATGCAATACTTATAAAGTCAGATTTACAAAGGCACACAAGGCCTCCATGCATGGCCCTGAGTTGATTAGTAGATCTGGAGAAACGCAAGGCAGTGCAATTTGCTGTTTTGCGTTACTCTCCACACCATAATCTACACTGCTGCTAAATTTCACATACATTCATATGCCACACCACTGTAGCCACTCCACTATATGCTATTCCACTCTACAGTACTCCACTCTACACCTCTGAACTGTTTGAGACTGAGGTCTATGCCACTCCACTCTACGCTATTACACTGTATGCTATTCTACTCTAGGCTATTCTACTGAATGCCACTCCACTTTACAACACTCCACTGTATGCTATTCCCTTGTCTGCCACTCCACTGTATGCTTCTCCACTCTACACAACTCCAGTGTATGGCACTCCACTCAATACCACTGAATTCTATGCTACTCGATTTGACCCCCCTCCAATATACGTCCACTCCGCTGTATGCTATTACACTTGACCCCATGCCAGTGTATGCCACTTCAGTCTACACAGCTCCAGTATCTGACACTCCACTGTACACTACTTTGCAACACTCCGCCACTCCACTCTTCGCTATTACACTGTACACAACTCCACTCTTCGTCGGTCCACTCTACACTATCACACTGTATTCAACTCCACTCTACACCTCTTCAGTGTACGCCACTCCACTGTATGACACTCTGCTATACGCTACTCCAGTACATGCTATTCTACGATACCCAATTTAATTGTAAGCCAATCCACTGTATGCTATTCCACTCTACGCCACTCCACTCTATGCCACTCCAGCGCATGCCACTTCACTTTACCCCACTCCATTGTATGCTATTACACTCTACTCCAACCCACAATACACTATTCCAGTCTAAACCACTTCACTGTACACCACTTCAATGTACACTATTACATTCTAAGCCGCTCCACTGTATGTTACTCCATTCTAGACTACTCCGCTCTATGCTATTCCACTTGATGCCACTTCACTGTACACTATTCCACTCAATGCCACTCCACTGTACTCACCTCAACTCGATATAACTCCACTCTACAAAACTCTACTACACTCTGTGCCACTCTACTAGACTCTAGTCTACTCTATCCCCATACACTTCACTGTCCAAATTTGCACTCAACTCTATGCCCATACATTACATTGTACAACACTCTGAACCACTCAGCAACAGTTTCCAACTGTCAGGAATCCCCAAGGTGCCTCCTGTGTTATCTGTCAGCATCCCCATGGTTTAGGGTTAAATCATATCTCTGTTCTTAGTTAAACCTTCATGTTTCTAAGTAAACATAATGCATTGTGTTACACAATTGGTTTTCTCCATGTTTGTTTTAACAATGCTTGTTTGCTAATGTGAGCAGGTGTAGACATGTGCTTCTAATTGGGTGTGGTGTAAACATGTGCTTCTAATTGGGTGTGGTGACCATCCACATGTGGAAACTCATACTGCCTTCCTGATTGGCTATAAATAGCAGAGTGAAGCATGCCTCCCTGCTTGGCTTTGTTTTGCTTCTTGATCTCAGCATCTGATTTGGCAGTCCAGCCCCAGCTGTCATTCTCGTATTCAGGACTTTTGAGGCAATTCTTTTCTTTGTTCCTGTACCAGCTGACACCATTCATTCATCCAGCATTCCGGAAAAGACTGCAGCTAAGTGACTAGTATTCTCCAGGGAGTTTGTACTTTGAGCGCCGCGCTTTCCTAGAACAGCTGGTGTATTTCTGGCAGAGTGCTTATCTTGAAGAGACAAATGCATTTCTGAACATTCTACATTATTATTGTAGTTACTTGCCTAAATGTGCTTCAGGAAATCCTCTTGAGCTCAAGTATTACAAAAAGTGACAGTGCAATTTTAAAAGAGCATTTACGTGACCTTTCTTTCTCTAATAGCATAACTCTTGGATTTAAATTGTGTCATTCATGCCTGTGTTTCAGGTTTGAGGAATTTGCTTTTGAAGGAAGGGTTTTTCACACAGACAGTGAAACCAAACCAAACCAAACTGTGCCACCCTAACTGTATAAACCCAGAGTGGACATTTGCATGTCTTGAATTGTTTTTGTTCCTTTTAGTTTAGCCCTATGCATGCATGCAAGTTATACGTGATATAGTTAATGCCCTTGTTTGTCTTTCTTGTGCATGATAAGTGCAACCACAGTTCTAATTGTAGTGTGCAAAAGTGAATCTCTGTGAAGCCAGCCCTAGTGTCGCAGTACTTATTGTTATGGTACTTAGTTTGGATTTTTGGTAATGCAGTGTTAGTAATTGTGCCAACAGTTATTATCCAAGAAAAGTGCTGCAGCATCCCGGTGTTCTTCTACAGCTCCAGTGCCCATATCAGAAAGAGAGATTTAGTTTCAAGGAAGTTGAGTGCACTAACTCTACTATCACTCTGTCAACAACGACCTGCCTCCTGAGGATACAGGGTGCCTGGCTGGACTGGCAAGACGTGGCAGTGTTTTGTCTCTTTCTCTTCTACTCCCCCTTTCCTTCTGGGACACCTGCCGGGGTTTCTGTGTCCACCAGGAAGTGCCGAGAGGTGTTCCAGTAGGCCGGGGGCATACCATCGCCCCTGCAGACATCCTGCTTTTCAGGTGAGTGGCCCCATCTCGACACCAACTCTGTGCAGTACAGCAATCCACACTACTGTATGAGACACCACTCCAATTTATAACAGTTCCCTCAACTGTATGCTATTCCACTTCAATTAATGCCACCCCTATACACTAATCCACTGTACCCATCTCCACTCTACACCACTCCACTGTGCACTACTCATCTCTACGCAATTCCACTCAATGCGACTCCACTCTTAATACTCCACTATAGAGTATTCCACATATATGCTATTCCACTGTATGTTACTCCACTTTATAGTACTCCACTCTAGGCCAATACAGTGTATGTCACTTCACTCTAGGCTGCTTCATTACATGAAAATCTCCTCCACTGTATGTTACTCCACTTTACGGTAATCCACTCTACGCCAGTACAGTGTATGCCACTTCACTCTAGGCCATTCCATTAAATGACACTCAACCCCGCTCTATAAAAGTCTGCCACACTTCATGGCACTCTATGAAACTCCACTTTATCCCGTATACTCTACTGTCCAACTCTATACCCTACTCTATGCCTGTAAATGCCAATGCACAACACTCTATCCCACTATACAACACTTTTCTATATGACACAGCACCCCACTCTACTGTACGAGACCTCACTCCAATTTATACCAGTTTATAACCTATGCTGCGGCAGTACACTCCACTCCATGCCACTCTACTCTACGACACACCAATACCCTCTATTATACTTGACTCCACGCTATGGTACACCACTCCACTGTACAAGACATTACCTCACTCTACGCTACTATACAACAATCCACTCTATAAAGTTTCACTGTTTCACACAGTACTGAAGTCAATGCAACCCCACTCTACAGTAGTCTACTACATTGTATGGCACTCTCCAACACTTTAATCCTTTTTATACCCCTTGTAACCACTGTGTAACAATGTACTCTACGCCACTGTACAACACTGTATTCCTCTCTACTCTATGATACAGCAGCCCACTATACAACACTGTATGCAACTTTGTATGCCACTGCACCCCACTTTAGTCCACTATGACACAGTACTCTACTCTACTCCACTGTATGCTACTTCACTGTATACCACTCATTGCCACTGTACTCTAAAATGCTGTATACCAATGAAAGGTACACAACTCTACAACACTGTACTGTACACCACTCCACTCTACAAAAATCAACTAGACTATATGCCACTCTAGTCTACATCACTTATCAGTACTGTACAACATCCTCTACACTCTGCAGTACAACATGGTACTCCAATTTACAACGATTTATTCAACTGTATTCTATACCACTCCATTCTACTGCACTCCATGCCACTATAGTCTACAACACGCCACTCCACTCTGACACTTTACTCCACTCTACATTATCCCAATCCCGTGTACTCCACTCCACTATACTCCACTCTATCCCACTCTATCCCACTCTACGCCACTGCATTATACTGCACTCTACACCGTTCTTCTGTCCAACACTACTTCATTGTATGCAACTCCACTCTACAACACTGTACTACACTTTATGCCACTTTACAACACTCTACTCCACTCTGTGCAGACCCACTCTGTGCCACTGCACTACACTGTATGATACTCAATGGCACTCCACCCAAATACTGTCTATGACACGCCACTCCACTACAAGACACTGCACTCTGCTCTACAACACTCTCCTCCACTGCACTCCATGAGACTCCACTTGGTGATGCTCCACTCTGACACTCTACTTCACCCTACTCCACTCTAAAACACTCTACTCCACTCTGACAGGTAACCATATCCTACTTTATTGTTCAATACACCATTCCACTCATTCCTCTAGTCTATAATACTTGACCCCGCTATAAGAGACATCACACCACTACACTATATAACAATTGACTACACTGTAACATAAGCTACTACACTCTATACTACTCCACTCCATCCCAATCTGCAATCCTCCAGCCTATGACAATAGAATACACAACACTCTCCCTCACTGTACTGCATGACACTCCACATAACTCTCCTCTTGTGACACTAGACTACACAAATTGATCCCCATTTTGTTACAAAAATAAACCAAACCAAAGGTTAAAGCTTATTTATAGTTAGGAAAGCCTATTTTCCCCATACAAACCTAACTTAAACTACAAAACTTTAAAAATTCTAAAGTTATAGTAATAGGTTTTGTTTACTATTTATCCACCACTTTCAAAAATATTATAAGCAGCGGAATTTGTTACACACTCTTCTCAGCTTGCTAACCAGACAACACTAACTATAACTTGCCACTCTACCACGCACTGTGTTGTGACAAGTAATGGCATTTGGGGAGTTATAAGTGATGTTATAAATGCAATTATTTCATATGCTATACATGATGTAGAAACAAATCTACTGCCAAGTGGGAGCAAACACTATGGGGCATATTTACATGCCCCAAGTGCCACTGAAGCATCATTTTTAGTGACGCTCCTGTGGTGCTCTGCACTGCGTCATATTTACAAGGCGGCGTTAAGCCTTTTTTGTGGCTTAATGCTGCCTTGTAAATTTGGATGTAGTTTTCTGAGGCAGAAGGACGTGCAATGGGTGTTGCTGTGGGCATACCCATGCAACATCCATTGCTTTTGACTCTGCTCCAGATTTATAAGGAAATGTAAATCTGAGGAAACGTCTAAAACTTACGCCACCCAGGGTTGGCGTAAGCATGGAGCAACAAGGAGAAATACTTTTATTTCTTCTCGTTTTTGCTTTTTTCTATGTGTGCTGCACCCGGCAGCACACATAGAAAGAGAAAAAGGCCATTAATGATTATCTATGTGCAGGAAGGGACACAATCAGAAATGGCGATTTGTTACTTCTATGTGTGCTGCATAATGCAGCATACATCGAAGTAGCAAATCATAATTATTTAATGATGTGATTCCTGCACGTGAACAATCATCCCTGCAACGCAGGTACCTTTGCAATATGGTGCAGGGGTGCCTGCATTGGCGCTAGGCAGGTAATTTAGTCATCAGTGCTAGGGGAAACACAGGGGTGAGCTGTATTTTTGTAAATGCTTCACATCCCTGCATTTCTGAACTGAAGCAGCACAGCACTGCCAATTCTGGTGCAGTGCTGTGCCACTTACTTGTAAATATGCCCATATGTCTGGTCCCAGTAGGTGGGAGCTTTGAAAATGCTCCCATCAGCTGGGAGCAGGCTTGTGATCTGTTTCCCTGCCCACACTAATGCAGGCAGGAAAACAACATATTGTTCCCACCGGAGGGGGCAGCAGAAGTAGCAGCTCCCTCTGGGCAGGAGCAATGCCAGACCATGCGGGGTGCCAGATGGGGCCACAAGGGCCCTGGAGCTCCCCCTGCAGCACCCAACGTGTGCTTGGTGGGTGCCCCAGATGTGCACCAAGGCACTCACCTATTTAAAATACAATTTCGGGGGGATGGGGTCCCTATGCCAAATAGACTAGGAGTGAGGGACTGCATGTACCACCTCCCCTTTTGAAAAAGGACGACCCCAGGGGATGGGGTCCAGGGGGCCAATAAAGGATCAGAGAGGAGGGGCCCTCTCCTTTTAAAAAACAGATGGCCTCCAGGGATGGAATCTCTGTGGCCTTGGAAGGCTCAGGAAGGGGGTCGTGTAAACTCCCTCCCCTTTAAAAAAAAAAAAAAAAACACATGGCCTGAGGACTGGGGTTCCTGGGACCTAATGAGGATTGGGGGGCTGTGTGCCCCTCCCCTTATTATTTACTCAGCCCTGGGGGTTGGGTGCCAGTGGTATAATAGGGCTCAGGGAGGGGGGCCGCACACACCTTCTCTTAGATTTTGGCTCCAGGAAATAGGGCCCACGGGGCCTTTTAAAGCTTTAAGAGAGAAGCCACACGGCCATATTTAATTGGCATTGGCCCTAGGGGATGGGGTCCCCAGGGCCCAAAGGCCAACTATACGCTGTGCACACCAAAGCTCATGCACGGCGTGGAGTTCGTGGCCTGCTGGGGGTTTGCCCACAGGGCCTGGTAGGAGGCCAAGGCCTGTGGCCAACCCCCACTGTGCACAGCCACAGGCTGTGCATGGAGTTTGGTTAGATGCCTGCAGAGAGTTGGAAGCAAGGCCCACACCATATAACTAAAGGCTGTCGGTGGTGTGGGGTTGCCTTCCTCCAGATAGCTGCCTGTAGGGAGTAGGCTTGCAGCCAGGCCCTGTGGCCAACCCCCAAGCTGTGTGCGATGAGAGGCCGTGCGCAGCATTGGGTTGTTTCCCTGCAGAGGTTGACTGCCTCTGGAAGGGTTGGTCACAGGGCATGACCGCAGGCTAGGCTGTGTTGCCAACCTCCTGCTGTGCATGGTCAAAGGCCCTGCGGAGCGTGGGGTTGGCAGTCTGGGGAAGGGGGGGCGAGGATTGCCACAGGGCCTGATGGGAGCATGGGTTGGCTCTACTTATGGTAATAAAATACTATTTTGTTGTAAAAAAAACTAGAAATTCACTTAAAAAACAAAGGTAAAAGTAACATTATAGTTAGGTGTGGTAAAAAGAACTATTTTTGTTTAAAAAAAAAAAAACCTTAGAAATTCACTGTGAACTAACCTACACATGATGTATATGGTTTAGGATCAATGTTGCACTTAACACATGCTTGCTACACCTGAGGAAGTTGTATCTGTGATAACATTAATGATGCTTCATATTATTCTGAACTATTTTGTACTTACTGTCAGCACTCTAATGCAATACAAGTTTACAGAATAATGTGTGCAAAAGAAGCTTGGATGATGCCATCAATGATATACTCTCTGATGTCATCAATGATGTCTTCTGAGATGTCATCAGTGATGTAATAGAACATGTCATGAGTGAAGTAATATATCAAGCCATAATCAGTGCATGGTAGGGGTGTATTTTATATTTAGCTCCTCTAACTACAACTGGTGAATTTCTGTGGGTTATTTTTAGTTCAAATGGTAATGTTGTCTCTGACATATTCACCTAACTATAACATCACTTCAACCTTAGTTTTTTTCAGTGAATTTCTAGCCTTTTTTAAACAAAAACAGATATTTGTATCACACCTAACTATAAAGTGACTTTAACCTTTGTTTTTGTCTAGTGCATACTCTATACTACAGCTGTGAAAAATACCTCAATGTGTCTTGTGACACTGTGTATGTTTTTCAACATGCAATTGTGAAGAAGGCACACTTCTTTTGCCTTTCTTTAAAAGGGGATGGGGGTTCTGTGCCCCCACTTCCTGCGCTTCATTGGGCCCTGAGGAATCCATCCCCATGGCTATATTTTATTTAAATGAGGGGGAGGGCACACAGTGCCCCCTCCTTGAGCCTATTTTGATTCTAGGGACCCCATCACCCGAGGCTTGCATTATTTACAGGGCACCCACATACACAGAGAGGCCGAAGGGCGAGCCCCAGGGCCCCCGCAGCCACAGCAGGCTCCCATTATGACTTGGGAGCTGGCATTTCTCCTGCTTGGAAAGAGCAGTGTTTATGCTGCTCCTTCTGGGTGAGAGCAGTCGGTTGATCCGTTTCCCGCACACTCAAGTCTGCTCCCAGCCGGTGGGACCATTTTTAAAGCTCCTGCCTGGTGGGAGAAGGCTTTGTGTTTGTTTCAGTTGGGCAGGAGCTTTAAAAGTGCTCCCGTCACGAGGGAGCAAACACGTTTCCCTGCCCACGTTGATACAGACAGAGAAACCACTGTATCCCAGGGGTGGGCTCACTGGGTCACAAAATGTCAGCCGGCCCACAGGGATGGGGCCTTTGGACCATTAAAAGCTCAGGAAGGCCATTAAAAGCTCAGGGAAGGGGGCCCACCTCCTCTAAGAAATTAAATGGTCCGCAAGGGATAGGGTCCCTGGAGCCGAATATGACTTAGGGAGGGGTCTTGGGTGCCTCTTCAGTGTACCTCTTCCCAATTTCATTTCTTCCAAGGAGCTTGATGGGTCAATGGAGGGTGTCAGTCTCTACCCTACTCTGACCACAGAACAACAGATGGACTGCTGTCAGTTATTCTCTCTTACACCAGGACTCACTACATGGTGAACTCATGATATTGATCTCGAGGGAGGCACACTTGTGAAAAGGAGAGGCTAATATATACATAAACTCATACTTATTGTTTTTCTGAGGTATCCACTTCAACTATATTGTTAACTAAAAAAGCTTAAACTCTTTTTCAGATAATATATTAAGAGCCTCTTTACAAATTCAGTGAAAACCCTGATTTGACACAAACAGGAGATTGTGTCTGCAACAACATGGACTATCTAAGGCACATTTTTGCGCATGTTTTTGGCAATCTAAAAATGTTCTTGAAAATACAAAGAACGTGAACTTTGCAAATACTTTTGAATAATATTTGTTTATTTTATTTCTATTTTGATTTTATTTGTTTCCAAGAACTACTCTTATGTCCAAATGTCCACAGACAGTAATCCTGTCCAGCAAACTAACCCAAATTATTCATGTCAAACAGACAAATAGAGAATACAGACTTTTTGGACAGGCAACTGCCCAGTCAGAGATGAGGTAGTGACTCTGCTGTTACAGAACGTGTTTGGCATTCTCCTCTTCCAGGGAAAGCAGCTGTGACGAGCTAAGGCGAGGCACTCAGGCAGTTTAAAAAAAGAGACAACTGGAAACACTGAGAAGTCCAAGATAAAATGTGCATGGTCTACTAGAAAATGTATTAAATTGGACATGACAAAAACATGCAAATTAGTGGACACAAATGAACAAATAAACAAAACACATATTTATAAAGTGCAAAAATATTTACCCAAAGGCTTTGTGGTACTATAAGAAACAATAGAAAAAGGCAACAGAAACATCCAGGATAAGAGCAATGGAAAGTTTTTTTTTTTTTTTCAAACAATACAAGATTCTCCTTTTGTCAAAGGGCTGTTGAAATGTTATTCCATAGACCAGGAGCAAAAATAGAAAAAGCCCTGCCATCAGTTCTAGAATTTTCAAAGTCAAGTGTCAGGAGTAGGAGTAGATTTTGAGACCTCATTCATCTACGATCTGATGTCTGGGAAGAAGGTTCCAAAAAGAGAGAGAACTAGTTCCATAGAACACTAGAGAAAAAGTAAAGAGCTTAAAATCTAATCCTCTGCTGAGCAAGAAGCCAGTGAAGCAATCTTCATTCACCAATGATGTCTTGTAATTTTTACAAAGACTGCAGATTATTCTGACTGCCAGATCCTGTATTTTTTTAGATGATTGAAATGAGCTGTTAGGCAGTCCAACCAAGACAAGGTGCATTTGCTAAATCCAGCCATGAGCGTATTGATGCATTTTTAACATAATTTTGAGATTTTTGAAATCTCTTAGAATAAAAAGAAAAATATTGTGTAACAAACTTAACTGTAAAAAAGCAAACTAATGAAAATGTGTTAATTTGAGGCATAAGACTGAGGTCTTTATCCAGAATGATTCAAAGGCTCTTTACCTTCTTTGATATCTCCCATGAAGAACCAAGAGGCACTGGCCACAATAGATCTGTCCAAGAATTATTATTTTTCTAATACAATTACTTGAGTTTTGGAACGATTCAGTCCTAGGAAATTAGGGTTCATCCATTTCCAGGCTGACAACCAGTAATTTTCAGGTCTTTGTCTATTTTTGCTAGAGGATTATTGAACCTCAGAACAACCTGTGTATCATGGGGATAAGCAATAATTTCTAATCCAAAGTCTCTGACAGTTTCAGCCAGAGGGTACATATAGATGTTAAAAAGAGTGGGTGACAATGCAGATGCTTGTGGCATTCCACAAACCAGAGGAAACGTTTTAGATGTGAGAGAGAGATGTTTGACAATGAGCCTCCTGTTCTCAAGAAGAGTTATAAACTAATTCAGGGGAAGACCGCATGATGGATATTCAAATCAACATATGATGTTCCAAAAGCATTGTTGAATAAAAACAAGTTGAATTGAATTACATTTTGCATAGTGTAAATATCCTTGAGAAACATTGTATTTTCGATCAATTGGTTCTTTATATAAATTAATATGCATAATTTCATATACACAGGAAACAAAATGCAATCATCAAGGATGTTTAAAAACCCTTTCTAAGCAACAGTAAAAATAATCTAAGGGTTCATTTACAATTATTAACAATGGAGATTCTAATTACATTTCACCTTCTCTTTACAATTCAAGGACCATTAATGTTAATCAAATGTAAGGATTTACAGAATTGGAAACCTGTGAGTGAAACCTGTGAGCAAAACAACAAAGTTTCCTAATTGGTGATATAAATGATTTGCATATCCTCTGTATTTTAGTACTACAGTAACTCCTCCGATATGTCACACATTTAAATCTTTCCAAATCCCAAGCAACCTTGTGCCCCTGCACAGTGATAATCTGGGTAGCAAAAACAGAAAATGTATTAGTGTTTCTGTGATAGTTTCACACTATGGACACAATGTAGTCTACCCCATTTCCCTTTTTGATCTCTTTGAAAACAGTTCTAATGGCAGATTTGATTATCTAGATTTCTAAAAGGCTTTCTACAGAAAATTTCTGAATTTTAACGTGATTAGGATTCACAAACAACTACGGTTTCTTCTCTAAGGTATGTGATTGCAATCCCACTGAGATTACCCAAATCAATTGTGGTCCAGAGCCACAATTCTGCTGTTAAAATAGCCTTACTAAAGCCAATTAATGTAGAGCAAATCATATAGATGATGGAACTTCAACTGTTGAATCAAGGTTCTCACAGACACCATTCTCAACCCCCTCAAAGTCGTGTAATGACATTTGTATTTAGTGATTAAAACTACAGAGTTTTTTCCACTAAGAGCAAATGTGATCACATGACCTTCATTGTTCTTGATTCTCTATTGGTCACCACTTCCCAACATCCATCCAAATTAAATTCCTTTTGCATCATTCACAAGTCCCACAACACCAACAAACAGTAGCTGAAAACTCTCCTTAGTTCTTCATAGCCACACAGCATGCAACAACAACCAAATTATATCTGAAATTCCCAAATCAGAAATAGCATAAACAAGAAAGCAAGTGCTCTCCTCGTTTTCACTCCTTTCTAGCAACCCACCACAATCTAGGTCACCCTGCTTCAAAACTTTTAAATCTAATCTCAGTCATTTCCTTTTCTCAACCTTCCACAACCCTGACTATTCCTAATCGCAAATCACACTTCTATTTTGGCATGTGATTTATTCCTCCCACACTCTATAATTCCTTGTATTGGTTGTCCTTTCCTAAATGAAAAGAAAATTGTTGCACTTGCATCACTGGTTGTCCATTTGTAGTTTGTGTTAGAAAGCTTTATCTTGTTGTGTAAGGTCTTGCATCAACAAAAAGGATTTCATTTTTTCTGACCATCACAAGATGGATTGTAAATAGAAAAAATACAATTGGAGCAGTATGAAAACGCTTTTTAAGACAGACTGAATGACAGAAATTTGCTGCTGCACCCTCCAAAAAATAAAATATATAAAAAAGTACTATTGGGGTGGATGGGCAACATGTGCATGGGTGGGGAGCAATAAAATTAATATAAAACCATGTGGATGGGGGAGAAGGGGAGAGAAACACGGTGAGTAGAGGGAAGCTCATGAGGGAGAGAGCAACACAGGGGCAAGAGAAGAAGCATGTGAGGGGAAAGAGCAACAGAAAATGTGGGGGAGCCTGGCAGGGAGAGGTGCATCAGAGAGAGAGTGGGTAGCACATGAAAAATAAAGCAATATGAAGCACAAGGGAGACGCACAGGAGGTATAGCATTTGAAAAAACATGCACTCTCATGTAGTGCTTAACCAAAAAGAAAACAGTATTTCCCTGAAAATGAGCAGTGGAAAGACACAAGTCAGACAATCAAAGGATGTTGAAGAAGCTATACTCAAGAGAAGTGATAAACCCAAGAAATATTGAAGCAGTCAACACAAGCCAACAAGCCAATGAATAAGAGGCAAACAAATGGAAGTGACTTGAAAGCCAACCACTAGGAAGCATTTTGAGGGTCTGTAGGCCCACTGAATGTTTTTGGTAATACTACAATATGGGTTTCACAACTGGATAGCTTGCCCTGTCTCAGAGTCGAGACCTAGAAAGGAATGTCAGATGATTGGTCTTATTAAGACTATATTTCAAAATAACTCCTGCACCATGCTGATACTGGCATCACTCCTCACATCCAACTCCTTCACAAAAACAGAAACACAATGAACTCAATTCTCAAAGCTGAAGGTTGATCTCAGGTGCAGAGATTGCCAAAGTAAATCCAGACTTGGGATTCACCAAATGTGAGTTTACACTCATAAAATATTTACTCACACCACATGCTTATACACATGAGCATATCGGCTCCCAAAGGCAGCTGGAAGTAGATGCGGCTGGGGAACAATGCCATGGGATGTTTCTAAACACCCCCTTATGTACATTCTTCTTAAGGTCCATTCCCAGAAGGGACACAATCTGAAAGTTATTTTTGTCAATGGCAGGAGTAATTGCATATTTAGGGTGGAATATGGAAGGAACACCTCCTAAATAGGTCGAGAAATTGGAGAAATATTTGCAGCATTAATTACAAACTATTTTTAAAATATGTTAAAGTGCTATTGCAGTATTGTGAGGTATTTACACATGTATAAATATACAACAAGTACATCTCAGCATGCAAAAGTAACTTGGAATTAACAAAATAATTCCAAAACTACTTCAGGGAAACTGGTGACTGTCACAGCTTCCTAGATGCACTGCTAAAATCATAGGTGAATTCCAAAATCCAAAATTTACCCAAAAACATAGGTGTGAATCTACAGAAGTTCTGACTTTCTTTTACAATTCAGTCTATACAGATGGGGAACAGTAGCAGTAGTAAAATCCACAAAACTCCTTTGTTAGACTAAGCCAGTGCTTAATTTAAGCCAGTGGATTCCAGTGGGGGAACCAGCACCTATTTTTGAGGGACAGCATGTATTTTTCTGTTACAGGCATTTACTGTAAGCATAAAATGCATATGGGAAAGACGGAGGAAGAGAAAAATGAAAAAGTGTCACAAAGGGAGAAAGCAGAAAGCTGCAAGAGTGTGCTGAAGGGGCAGGGAGTGGCTGTAAATGGATGAAAGAGGCCTGAGATGGCTTTCGGATTATGCTGTCTCACTATTCTTTGCTCGTACATTTAATTGCAGCATACGTGTCGTCAAAGGAAGACTTTGGGCACCGGCGCGTTCAAATTAAGCACTGGACTAGGCCCGTTCTGCAGGGTCACCCCCTAAACATTTTACTTTCACCCTCCTGTTTTCTGAACCCATTTTTGTTGGCCTTTAGGACTGTGCAGATTTTAACACTGCTAACCAGTGCTAAAGTGCATGTGGTCTCTCCTTTAGACATGGTAAAATTGGCTTACACCCAATTGGGATATTAAATGTCCATGTACGTTGCTAGTAAAGTGGTACTGCATGGACCCAGGGCCTGTAAATTAAAAGCTACTAGTGGCATTCAATGTGCCACCCACTTAAGTAGCCCTTTAACCATGTCTCAGGTGTGCCACTGCAGCATGTTTGTACAGTTTTGCACTGTCATTTTGATCTGCCAAAATAAACCTTGTGCCAGGCCTAAACCATCCTTCTTTAACACATATACGTCAATTTTAGGATAGATCCTGAACAGCCTATAGGGCAGGGTGCAGTGTATTTGAAAAGTTGAACATATACTTTTAAGTTTTACATGTCCTGGTAGTGAAAAACTCTTACATTTACTGTTCACCACTACAAGGCCTACCATTCCCGTAGGATACCACTGGGTTACCTCATTACATTCAATAAGTGCTATCTTTTAATTTGGAGCAGGTAGGAATGTCAAGTTTGGTTTCTACAGAATTGTAATTTAAAACCATCTTTAATTGCAAAGTTGGAATTTAAGTCGCAATTCAGAAAATGCCACCTTTATAAAGTTGACATTTTCTTACCATTTGGTGCCTGCAGCCATTTTCCTGCACGACATGACTGACTATAGCTGGCGGCTGGTCTTTGTGCATTGCGCCCAGACAGTGAGATGAAGAGGGAATAGGTCTGACTTGATCGGGGGAGAAGCTGTCACCTAACACATTTGCTCATCATAAAGCCTTGGCCTGAGCACACTCACAATGGGTTTGTCACAGACAAGCTGGGGTCAGTGCAGGGAGACAAGAAATTCCAAACATCTCTGGGGTGGAAACCTCCAGAACCTTCTCCTACTTCAAACGTGACACCAAGTATAAGTATTGGACCCTAAGACCCAACTCTCACACCTCTAGACCTGTGGATACTACAGAAGAAGGACTGCTGTGCCATTTTGCTGCCAGAAGGATGGCTAAACTGCTGCCTTGCTACTCTACTGCCCTGCTTGCTGAGATGGAAGACTGATCCTGCACCCTTCATCCTAAGCTGAAGTGACTCCAAGGGTCAGCTGACTGTCCTCCTGTTCTAAGCTGTAGGGACATAAAAAGCTCATGAGACCTCCTTGTATCTGCCCGGCTGACCTGCTGCAACTGGGCCAGCAACTGAACCTGCTGGCCATTGCTGGAGTGAGTTCCTGATCCCCAAAAGGTGCCTCTCAGGTCCTGGACCCTTGATGTGGCATCAGTTGAGCTCTCTCCCAAGAAGAAGAGCAGTCAAGATGTTTTGGGCTCTTTGTGATCGTGAACGGGCCTGCTTGCACCAAGATCTTGTCACCGACACCACCTGCTACTGCAAAGCTCCGGTGAACTTGAGTCTTTGTGCCATAGTGAACACCAGCGATGCCCAGCAATGTGATGTCTGCACTTCACACTACAGCATGGACAGCCCGAAGTGACCAACAACACAAATCTCAAGCAACAACTGTCGGCAATGCTGAACAGGATCTTTGTGCTACAACTACGATCGTTCACAATGCCTGGTCTGCTATTCATGCCACACCGACGAGCATCCGTGGAGCTCTCCCTGCTCCTTGCGGCACCCTCCACTGCAAATGGAACTCTTTGTGCCGGACTTTGAAGGTAACTCAGCCAGACTAACCTGGTGGCTGCATTGGGCCTGCACTTCATCGTAGTCGGCCTGACCTTGTGACTTTCACCCAGTCTCACATGATTAGATAACTACGATTGCCACTTTGTGCTTTAAGGCGTTACTTGAACTCCTAAAAAATTATATATCTCTGGTTCTACTAATTGGATTCTTGCCTGTTTTGATCTCAAATAATGTATTAAATTTTACTCTATTTTTCTAAACTGGTGTGGGTTTTTTCTTGTGTTTTCACTTTATTGCTGTTTGGAACGCTGCATAAATACTTTACACATTGCCGCTAAGTAAGCCTGACTGCTTTTGCGCCAAGCTACCAGAGGGTTGAGCAGAGGTTAAATTGGGGTTTGCTTGTTTCCTGACAGGTATTGTGGTTGCAGTAGGGTTTCACCCTACTCAAACAGTTACCCAATTTCCTACACCATCTGCATTGAAATATAATACACACCCTAATTTTTGTTTCAGTTTGTGGCAGCATAAGGAACAATATATCAATCTGAACAGATCACAATAATACATTGTTGATGGGAACTATTTATGTTCACCAGATACATGTAATGTAACTCCTTTCTTGAAGAAACCGACAGCAAATCCACAAGCCCTATCAAGGTACTGGGATAGTTTTCTTGTGCAGTATGTCGGCAAAATCCAGGAGAAAGAGGTGACTATGCAACCTAAAAATACATTAAGCAAAAGTATCTTCTTTATGACTTGCAATCAGGATTCAGGCCCATATGTGGATCTGAGGTTTTGCTTGTCAGCACTAGAGAAGAACTACTCATCACGGTGGATGAAGGGAAGGAAATGACACTGATACTCTTCAGCATGTCCGCACCTTATGGTTCACTTTGCCATGAAATTCTTTTGAAAACAAATGACAGGAGAGGTGTTTGACATGGCTTTTAAATGGTTTTCATCCTTGATTTCGGGATGCAGTAAATGAATTATAAAAAGAAAGTAAGACAAACTGTGTTCCACATGGATCCCCTCACCTATATTTGTTCAACATTGACATCTTCCTGTTGGCTAACGTCCTGGAGCGTCAGTGTGTAACACAGATAACAACAAAACAACTTCCAAATGGACAATAAAACAGACAGGCAGACAAACATCATAAGATGAGTAGACCTCAACAAGCATCTTTTACGCACATAAAAATCAAGAAATCTGGGGACAATATTCAACCCAGAGCTACTGTTTCTTCCTAAGCCAACATCACAGTCAGATGTGGAAATATCTAACTGTACTTTGCATATCAATTCTTCCACCAATGGGAACGAGCTGACAAAAATACGAGTACTGGGGAAGTTAGACTACTGTAACATTATCCCTACGGAGCTCCCAAAAAATCTTGCAGCCTGCCAACACTACAAAATTACACAGCTAAATTTAGACTGACTATCTGAAACAACAATCATAAAAAAACGCCCAGAGGCTCCAAGAAGAGTTATGGCCAAATTCACAACCAACTATCTGATCCACAGATCTTACCGAAAAAAACCCTGGCGACCGGAAAAAAACTGGCTCCCTGATGCATCCCAAACACCTATGATCAGTCAGTCGTAATCTTATCTAATAGAGCGTCAAATAAAAATTCAACTTCTCAGGGTGTTCACAGTACCACGCTGTGGAATTCACGGAACCACAGCTTTAGAGCAAAACGCACCTACTTTCTGGTCAGAAAATCTTTGAAGGAGGACATCTTGAGGGTGGCATTCTGCTAAGAAATAGAGGTGACAGGGGCAGCTATAAGGTAATTCTGATAGTGACATCACACCTCAGGTCCGAAAGGACTCTGCCTATCCTTGCCCCGTGCTCTGCATTTCTGTACTTTAATGGTATTACAGAAGAAAAGCTGTCTGCAACTGAGAGATTCAAATCGGATGCATCCAAATCTTTTTCTTGGAATTTGCCCTAAATGTGAAACTTTCTTCCTGAGGAGCTGCGATGCCAGGAAAGCTTTGTCCTTCCCATTCAGCTCTTGCATCAATTTAGTGCCTGATTCAGAAAGTCATGAAGTTAGACTTTTGGTCTTAATCTAGAACAAAAGTCTAACTTTAACTTTGTGAATCGAGCCCACGATGTGTCACTCATCCTTTTCCCCTACAGACCAACAGATGGAGGACTCTTTATTTCCATTACTCATGTTGCTCTGGGAATTTTACTACACCTATGTTAACTCTCTCCTCCCATCTGCTTCTGATTTCCTTTCCGCGCGTCTTTAATTTGAAAATGTTTAATCTTTCTGGTATCTGGTATGCTTACATGTGATTTGGTGGACCAGGAGCCAAAATGCATTGCCAGCGGGAAAGTGCTCTGACACACTCTAGGTCAAGAGTAGCGCTGTATTAAAACATAATACAAAATGGATAAATACTGTTAAAATTGCAAATGAAATATTAATGTATTAGTGTGCGAGTGAGGAATATCCATGTACTGAGCATTAGGTCATGACATTTCACAACATGGGCCTCACCAGCGTGCTTGGAAGGACACCGGTGCTGCAAACCAAGAGTCTGCAAACATAAAATGCAACATTTGCTAACATTCCTGGAAACAGTAATACTCTTCTTTAATCAGTAGCGAACTGTTTCATTAAATTTACAATTTGCCAAAAGACACTGATGACTTTGAGGATTTTTTTTACCTTAAGCTGGAGAGCACATTTTTTACCTTTAACAGGAGACTACTGCGGCTGCAATAAGATTTTTAGTGGAATGAATAGCCCTATAAAAAAACTATTCGCTCATAACTTTACCCATCTAGGAAGAGAGGCAATCCATCGCTGGTGCAGCAAGGACATACAGAACATTAATAGAGTCAGCGGCGACGCCGTAAATTACGGTCTTCCCGGGCAGGTACTCCTTGGCCTCGCGATTCCTCGACAGTCGATGCAGTGGATCGTGGTCTGCACTCTAAGCGTCCGAATAAAAAGTGTTCAAGGATGACAGCCGGCGGAAGGATTGTGGGAACCTTGGTTTCCTTTCCGGAAGTCGTGGTTCCCAGGCCGTGTTCTGTGTTTGTCTGTTGAAGTCAGTTGTCTCGCCCTGTTGCTCGGTGGGCTACAGTCACGTCACTGATTGTAAATTAGTGGTATGTTTTATCGGGCTGGATATAGGGTGACCACCTGGCATCGAGGCAAATTCTGGACAGGACTGCAACAAAATTCAGGACAAAGGGTCACAATTCAGGACAAAAATTCAAGACAAAGGGTCAAAATTCAGGACAAAAGGAGGAGGAGCCAAGATGGCGACCGGGAAGTACGCTTAAGAAAGCGCTCCGTCTCGGGCTCGCCACCAAAATAACTGCAGGGCGCCCCGGGGACGCCAACATCCTCGCACAGGAGTGGGACCCGCTCTGAGAACCTCTCTCCCCCCGTCGACGGTTACGGAGGCGTCTGTGTGGCCGAGAAAGGAGGTTCCTGAACAACGACGCCGCCTCGGGAACTGCGGCCGCCATCTTGCCTCGTAGCGAGGCCCGGAGCTCCGTCCCTGAGCCCCGAAGGTGAGGTGGGGGTGCAGCAGCGAGGGGATCCCTTGGCGGGAGGGCAGCAGGCCCGCCGCTGGGCCCTGCACCGCTTTGGGCTGCTCCCCCTCCCCTCCCCCCTACCGCTTGATAACTTTTTCCATTGCTGGCCCGGGGCGGAGCGGCGGTGAAGTTGCGGACGGGGACTCTTGGTGGTTCCCCCCCCCTAGCCCGCGGACTGGCTGCGAGGCGTGCCCCCCTCCCCTTGGCCGTCTGGAGCGCCGGCAGATTGGGATCGGCGGGGGGGCTTGCTCTCTACGCCCCCTGAACATTACTGGTGGCTCCGGCAACTTTTTTGAACGCTCGTGGGCCACGTGGGAAGCGCTCACTGCAGTAAATTATGTACACCATCATTCCCCTGGCACGGGGATTAGAACCCTGCATGGAAGCTCAAATGAAGGAGCGTGCACATGGCGATCGACGTCGTGAGGATGAGGGGCCCACACCCAGGCCCTGAATTGTCCAGGTCGACTGCAGTAACACTAGGGGCGCGCGGGCTTTGCCGCCCCCCCGCCCCGCCATCCGTCGCCCTCCCGCCGGTGCCGGTGGAGGGGCCTGGAACTCACATCAAAGAACTTAGGGCGGTCGGCAACCCTAAGAACTAGAAGCGTATTCCGGTGTGGATCCGAGCGGATATACGGCCCTCCATACCTGTCCAACCCGGGGACCCTGGGAGTTCGCGTGGGCGCAGAAGGAACAGGGACTCACAAACTGAGACAAAATGGCCGGGAGATCAAAATCAGCGAGGAGTCAGGACCGGGGCATGCATGGACCAGCGCCTGGGGACCAGCAATCCATACCCACTTTACAATCACTGGAATCTACACTTTTGGCCCACTCCACACAATTTGAGAAAGTACTCCAAGCAATCATGGAAACTAAAATTTCATTGGAAAATAGAATAGACACGGTATCACAAGACCTAAATATCCTCAGAGCGGACCACCGCAAACTATCCGACAAAGTGAAGTCAACGGAGGTGGTGCTAAACGAAATGAGCCCCAAAGTAACGGACAACCAAAAACAAATTCTCCGCCTGGATCTAGAAGTAAAAACACTGCAGAGAAGAGCAGAAGAGGCGGAGGGAAGATCACGACGCAACAACATTCGGTTTCTTGGATTTCCGGAAAAATCATTAGATCAAAATTCAGAGATTTTATTGGAACAATGGTTAGCCGAAGTGGTCTTGAATGGAGCCCCATCGAAATTCTTCTCAGTTGAAAGAGCATACAGGACTCCTGGACGCCCCCCAGTACCGGGCCAGCCCCCAAGACCGCTGATAACCAGGTTCCTGAACGTTAGAGACCGGGTTGCGATATTGCAGCAATTTCGCAGTAGAGGCCCATTTCAGTATGAGGACTCAACTGTTCACGCCTATCCAGACTTCACTCAGGAAGTGCAAAGACAACGCAACTCCTTTGCTCAAATAAAACAACGTCTCCGTGAGCATGACATAAAGTATGCTCTGCTATTCCCTACCAAACTAAGAGTACTAACAGATGAGCGCACCCACGTGTTCACATCTCCGGAGGACGCTTGGACATGGCTGCATGCTAAGGGTTTTGCCCAACCCCGAGAAGAAACCGGAATCAACGAAAGCTGGTCCACAGCGTCCCCACGGAAACGCTCCAAGAGGCGACCCGGGGGTCAACCCACGGTGAAACAGGCTGCGGAAGAGAGAGCCAGGGTCCTGAAGGAAACTCCCCTTCTGACACAAAACTCTTTCGAGGCCCTCAGAACCCAACAGGAGGAGGGCTCGGAATCGGAGTCAATAAGTTCGGATTCCACACTAACCGGGTCGCTGAAGGGCCCGGAGATCACCCCCCGGTCCGCAGACATACTCTAAACGAACGCCGCTGACCGGCCACCTGGGCGAGATCTGCTGCCATAGAAGGAGAGCAGGACTGTACATTGTGTGCTTTGTTGGTTGCGGTTGGACATATCGCTTGACATTATGTATCCTTGTTTTGCTGCTCTTAGAGCCAACTCCTGTACTCAACTTGCGCGTAAATGGTGGCGGCGCGCGGCGGGGGGAGGGATGGTTAGCTGCGACCTGGGGACGCCCTACAATACTTGCAGACTGTGTCTGCAGAAGAATGCGAGCCCCTATTATGAGCCGCACCTGGATAGTATCATTGCTCCCCCGCAGACATCCACATGGACACAGCCTAGTTCGCACTCCAACGGGGTGCGCAGTTTTTTGTTGGTTCACAGTTGGGGATGGGATCCAGTTGGGGAGGGTGGGAGGGTAATCACTAGTTCGTGCACCGTGGATCTGCGCATAACACAGGACACATGGTTGGGGGCGGGAAACAGGGTCGACGAGGTGAGGGGGAGGGAGGAAACTGCTCGGATCCTACCAGGGAGCAGAATGTTAGTTGCATCACTACAAAATAAACATGGCCCAACATACAGCCTATAACGCACGCAAATATGACATAATCACCTGGAATGTCAGGGGCCTCGGGAATCATAGCAAAAGGACCAGGGTGCACGCAAGACTCAAACGCCAGGGCATACACATTGCAATCCTACAAGAAACCCACCTGCGGGATCCAGACCTACAAGAACTGCGGAACAAATGGGGAGGACAGATTGTAGGTACATCTTATTCAACCTTCGCGAGGGGGGTCCTCATATGGATAGCAGGGAGTGTCCCATTTCTTCAAACATCACACAGGATAGATCAGGGGGGTAGGTACGTAATAGTGGAGGGTAAATTAGACGGCAAACAACTATCACTTATAGGAATATACGCCCCTAACACTGCGCTACCTGAGTTCCTGAACACGCTTACCCCAGCATTATTGGCGAACCCCGCAACATCCGCAATATGGGGGGGAGATTTTAACAATACGCCGGACCCGACATTGGATAGGTCCAGCCCCCCCACACACCTAGCGGCTAATAGACACCCCAGGCACCCACTGGCAACATGGGCCAACAACATGGGCCTCTATGATTTGTGCCGTATGAAGCATCCACACCACAGAGAATATTCATTTTACTCTGTACCACACAAGGTGCACACCAGGATAGATCTACTATGGGGCACCCAGGACATTTGCACAGTAACTAACGGGATTGAATACTTAGCTAAAACACTATCAGACCACTCGCCACTCAAAATAACTCAGGACTGGGGCAGGAGGCGTCAAGCGATCCCAACCTGGAGACTACAAGTGGAAGCACTGCAGGACCCTGCATTCACAGGCGCTCTGAAAACAGCGCTCAAACAGTACTGGGAATTGAACGCTGACACCACAAACTTAAGAGCAACGGAGTGGGACGCACACAAAGTAGTGACTCGTGGGCATTGTATTTCCACTACATGGGGGGTAAGAAGCACGCTCCATGCAGAAGTTAGCAAGCTGGAGAAGAAATTAAGAGCACTAGAAAATGCAGTGGCCCGCAGCGAAACACCATACACGTCATTAAAAGATGCGCGCGCAGAATACGCAGCCGCCGACGCCACATTACGCCTTCATGACTACAAATATCACTTGACCAGATTACAAGCGGAAGGCGACAGATCGGGCAGGCTGCTCGCATGGCTCCTGCGGGAGGAACGGCAATGCCCTGCAATTGGGGCAATAGGGTTAGGCACAGGAAGAAATAAATGATGCGTTCAGGGAATACTACACACAACTATACACTTCACGCACATCATGCACCCTCCAACAACTCAAGTCTTTTTTGGCGGACTCCTCCCTGCCCCAACTCACACACGCTGACAAGGAGTCACTAGAGGCCCCTATTACACTAGGCGAACTTAACAAGGCTTTAGAACAACTACCTAGAAACAAAGCTCCAGGGACAGATGGCCTGCCATCAGAATATTACTCTACCTTTGCGTCACACCTTACTGCACGTCTCCTAAAAGTTATTGAAGAAGCGGAGGTTAACGGAACTCTCCCCCCCACAATGAGAGAGGCAATGATTGTGGTCCTCCCGAAACAGGGACGAGACCCCACCGACGTTAGGTCCTACAGACCTCTGTCCCTGCTAAATCTAGATTGCAAACTACTTGGCAAAATACTAGCCAACAGGCTAGCTCCACACATGCACACTTTGATACACGAAGACCAGAATGGATTCATTCCAAAACGTAACACCTTCCTCAACATTTGCAGGTTACTGAGCGTAATGGGCGACACCCCCCCGAGTGCATTTGAGGAAGCAGTGATTTCACTAGACATCGAAAAAGCATTCGACACACTGGAATGGGACTTCCTGTTTACCACCATGCATCGAATGGGCATAGGCCCAAAATTTATAAGATGGGTACGCATTCTGTACACGAACCCACAGGCCAGGGTGAAGACAGGGGGTGTCATCTCAGAGAGCTTCCAGATTAGCAGGGGAACAAGGCAGGGGTGCCCCCTATCCCCCCTGTTGTTCGCCCTGGCGATGGAACCACTGGCCGCGCGTGTCCGAGCAAAAACGGAAGACTGGGGGGTGGTAAGGAACGGCACCTCCCACGTCATATCATTGTACGCAGACGATGCCTTGATATATATACGCAGCGCAGAGGAGGTGCTCCCACCAGTGATGTCATTGCTGTACGAGTTTGGAGAGATCTCGGGATTGATAGTGAATTGGGGGAAATCCTGCATATTCCCGTTGGTCGGCTGGTCCCCAGCGCGACGTGAGAATACCCCATCAGGCCAATTAAAATGGTGCTTTGACACATTTAAATATTTAGGGGTCAAAGTCTACCACAGTGCGGAAGACCTCAGGGATGGCAACCTGGGGAGAGCGGTGACATCTATGAAGAGCTCATTGCGTTTCTGGAATAAACTACCGCTTTCACCACTGGGAAAGGTAGCCATAGCCAACATGCTAGTACTGCCCAGGCTGCTGTATTACTTCGCTGCCCTGCCGATCACAATCCCTAAAAGCTTTTTCAACAGTTTAAATTCTGCACTGGTGCAGCTTGTGTGGGGTGATGGTAGAAGGCGGGTCGCACTCAACACACTACACCACCCGGTGGCGGCGGGTGGGCTGGGAGCCCCTAACTTTGAGCTCTATTCTGCAGCAGCACAGCTGCAGTGGATATTAAATTGGATCCATAATCCTGGTGCAGCGGAGGCCACCTGGCTGACAACCCGACTCCGGGGAGTCCCTCTGCTTGAGTGGCTCATGAACAGGCAAACCAAAGCCACACGCGTAAATCCACTGATGACAGCAGCTCATGCATACTGGAAGAAGTACATTCAAAAAGAAGCCAAAAAACTTCCCTACTCACCTCTCCTACCACTAGAACGAATCCCCAGATGGGTGACAACTGGATCTCACTCGTCCGTAACCTGGATAGATGCGGGCATAAGCATGGTGGGAGAATGCTTCGAAGAAGGAAAACTAATGTCCTTCGAAGCCATACAAGCCCTCACAGAGATCAGCTCGGGGCAATTTCTGACATACCACGCTATATGCCACGCCATTAGAAGCACATGGGAGTCTGGGAACGCTGAGCCAAGCATCTCGGCTAACCTGCACCACATGCTGAGCTACGACGCTCGTGAAAAAGTAGTATCAAACACGTATGAACTTCTGAATAAGCCCCCGGAGGCTAGCCTGCAAAAAGCTCGGGAGAGGTGGAATGCCGCACTGCCTGCCCCGATCTCAGAGGCAGAATGGCCGAAAGCCCTGAGTCACACACGCGAGGTCTCAAGGAACCCCAGATTCCGATACACACAGTTTAATTACTTACATCAGACATATTTAGCGCCAGCCAGGATAAAACGCATGTTCCCTGGATCGGACCCAACTTGCCCCAGATGCAAAACCCCAGCAGCACAGTTTTATCACATGGTCTGGGAGTGCCCACGGGTGCAGGGGGAGTGGGCCGTGCTGACCACTGTACTGTCGGAAATGACTGGCCTTGGCCTAGACGCGAATCCCAAATCCTGTCTCCTTGGCCTTAGGACAAGAACCAAAAGAAGCAAACACATGCATAGATTCGTAGACCTGGCTTATGCAATGTATAAAAGACTAATAGCCATGAACTGGAAGGTCCCCAAGGCCCCCGACCATGGTGCCTGGCTCACTCTCACGCTTCACTGGGCACAAGCTGAATATCAAGTACTAACAAAACTAGCGCGGGGTGGACTGCGACACTCGGGCTGTGAAACCTGGGGTACACTGGTCTCCAAATTAGAAGCAAAGAACGACGAAAAAAACCCTTGAACCGCAGATAGCCGCGACTATACAGTTAATCATGGGCTTCGCCCTGGCTGTAAAGCGGCAGTAAATCAGGAGAAGCGCACACGCCTACCAACAGCACCTCGGCACTGATATCAACACACCACACCCTTAAGCGCATACAAGACAAATAGCACGCACAGACCATCATGCCCAAGTAGTGGATGCAGGCTCTACAGAAGCCAAGCCAAGCCACCCCCCCCCTCCCTCTCCCCCCCTCCTCGTTCCATAGGGGGCGCCCTCATCTAGAACCCTAACCGGCAATTAAAACCTCACACGAAAGAAAGCTTTAAATGCGCGTGCCGGCATTGCCTGAAAGTCTAGTCATAAATGCGCGGATCTAGCAGTGCACGGAAGTTATTAGTTGTTTGTTAAGTTTAATAACAAGCTCCCAGCAAATTACTGTAACTGACAATATCCTTGTATTGCTGTTAACTGAGCGCATTGAAATGTATGTCACAATTGAAAAATCAATAAAAATATGTTTAAAAAAAAGAATAATAATTAAGGACAAAGATTCAAGAACAAACGTCAGTTTTACAGACACACCCAAGAGAACCCATACCCCATTACGTTATCAGTGCATTTATTTACTATTTTTTAACACAGCACTATGTATTCACTTTGGTCTTTTTGTGATTGCCTCCTTGTATGCTACATTCAGGAGTCACATTAGATCCTCATTCAGTAGTAAAATAATGCCCTTAAGCACTGCTTCTAGGCTATGTTTGGGAAACATTAAGGTAATTAACCTTATTCTAGTTTAAACAAATTGAACAAAAACATCTGGATCATTCCAACTGCCCATAGACGTTAAACCTAAAAAAAATGTAATGAGGCGGGGCAGGTGGTGTGGGTGACTGTCTCACACCTAATGTCAGGATGTGAGGTACACATAACTTGTCTGTGGTATCACAGCACTACAGTGTTTGTCTGGGACTCTACACTTATCTCAGAACTGGGAGCCCAGACTACCAATCAAAGATAATAAAAGAGGAGGATGAAATTGAGATCATATGGGAGATCCACGGCAAGTGATTCAAAAGGTTGTTGACAAGAACTGGATAAATAAGGAAAAGAAGAACGAAGTGTGACAATTCCTAAAATCAGACAAGACGGGCCCACAAGACTATCAGAAGGTATTGCGTACCTGGGGAGGTGTATCTGCACACAGGAGAGAATCAGAAGAGGCACTGTCAAGTGGTAGAACAAGCAACACCCATCCACCTTGGCAAACTCCTCTAGTGCAGTGGTCCGCTGTCCGTGCTTGTGAACGGTGAGCAGGGGCCAGACCCCTTGCAAGGTTGTGCAAGGCAATTGCCCGCTTTGTCCATGTCTTTAAACAGTTTTGAAATTGAGCAAAAGCCAAACTAGTGATCTGCGTTATCCCTAAGTGTCTAGTCACATAGAATCTTCCAAATATTTAGGATGTAAATTGCACAAACAAAATGTAATTTTTTTAAAATGTAATTAGTGTTTCTTTAACATATGGCACTGTTTTCCCCTTTATATACAATTAAATCTCAGATTGAACTGGGAACCCGTTACCTTTTTGATGCCTAGTGATTAATATCTACCATTCTCTCACTGATTTGCAGTATGGAAATCTCGGCAGAACGTCACGGACCCTCTAAGCCCAGTTTGCTTTGGTCTTCTCTTCTGCTTTCTGTAGTGGGCCACATGGCACTAGTGAATACTGGACTCTCCCCACAAAGTACCCCACAGCTGTCACTTTAAGTACATTCATAGTGCTTCCTTGGGAATGCATTCCGCCCGTTGCTTGCCATTGGCCTTGTGGTTTGTAACTCACATTTTGTTGCTTTCAGTTTGCTGGCTTTATTTGTTTTAGGCTATGTAGCTTGAGTTCGTCCTCCCTGGCCCAAACCTTATTTACAGCATCCTTCCGGGTGCTCCTTTTCTGTAAATAGGCCTGTAAATCTTGTTCTTCTCTCCTCACATTTGCTGTGCATTCAAAGAACAAAGTCAAATGTCAGGCTCTGTCTTCGGTGGGAACTTAGTGCTTACTTTTCTTTCTCTGACTTCAAAGTGAGAGGTTTTATGCAACAATCTTGCTGGATACTGGGGTTTGGAAAGTTTTTTTCTATCACATGAGAACACTTAAATAAACTTCAGAATATATCAGAATTAGGAGTAAAAATGAAGCACATTTTTGTTAATTCTAAATTGCTCTGGAATCAAGTACCTTTATACGATTAAAACAAATCATTGCATTAGGTGATGCAATTTACACACATCACTGTCTGTGCACAGTATAGGTAGATTTGAAAGACTGTATGCCTGTGCAAATATAATGGTAATTTCAATCAAAAATGTCTTGTCTGTAATGGCAGTGTGTTACCACACCATGCATACTCCACTCTGCACCACTCCACACCACTGCACCCTACTCTGTATCACTCTACTTTACACCACTCTATGCCACTGAACTGCACTCTTCTCCATTCTGAACACTCCACATTATGCAACTGCACTCTATGCTACCTCACACTATGCCTCCCTACTTTAATCTGTACCACTCTACTCTATGCCAATGCACTTTACGCCTCTCTACACCACTGCGCTTTGTGCCTCTGTTCGTATACCACTCCAGTCTAGGCAATACCAATCTAGTCTGCACAACTCCACTCTATGCCACTCTGCAACACTGCACTGTGTGCCACTGCACTCTAAGCTAATACACTCTATGCTAGTGCACTTTACACTGTAACACTCAACTCTATGCCCCTGCACTATACATCAATACACTGTACGCCACTCTAATCTACTCTGCACCTATGCACTCTATGCCCCTGCACTCTACAACACTTTACTCTATGCCATCACACTCTATGCCACTTTATGCAACTCCACTCTATCCTGCACCTCTCCACCCTAAGTCACTTAACTCTACTGTGAAACATACTACTTTATGCCAGTGCACTCTGTCCCACTGCATTCGATGCCACTGCACTCTACCCTGAACCTCTCCACTCTATGCAACTGCACTCTAATCTGAAACAATCTATTCTATGCCACTGCACTCTACGCCACCCTGACCACTGCACCCTAGTTCAATGCACTCTACACCACTGCATGCTGACACTCTACTCTAACACTGCACTGGCTGCCACTATACCCTACACCACTCTACTCTGTACTACTACAATCTACACCAAAACACTCTATTTCACTGCACTTAATGCCACTCTACTTATCACACTGCCACTCTGTGCCGCTGCACTCTATGCCAGTGTACTCTAAACTACTGCACTGTATTCCACCACCCTTTACTTTGCACCACTGTATGCTATGCCACTGTTCTCTGTACCACTCTACACCACTGCACTGACACTCTACTCTGTAACACTGCACTCTACAACACTGTACTCTGGACTACTGATTCTATGCCACTGCACTCTACGCCACTGCACTCTAAGCACTATGCTCTACTCTGCACTGCACCACTCTACAATACTCCACTCTGCACCACTCTATGCCACTGCACTCTATGCCTACTCTGTACTCTACACTCTGCTGCTCTATTGTATGCCACTCTACTCCATTGCACTTTATGCCACTCTTCTCTGTCCCACGCCACTCCATGCCAAAGCACTTTAAACCACTGCACTCTATGCCAATGCACTCTAAACAACTGCACTGTTCCCCACTGCACTGTACTCTGCACCACTGGGCTCTACGTCACTGCTCCTATGCCCCTCTACTTCACTCCACACCACTAAGCCACTAACTTTTAGCCATGCTGAACAGCAGCCACTCTGGTGTATAATATGGAACACAATTACATCATAATATAGGCTGCTACAAAATGTGCAAATACATTTTGTTTAGTTAAAAAAAAGTGCTTCTCAAATACAGATTTGAATATACAGTTTATACCTAGTACTAACATTTTTTTTATAACACTCCATTAAAACCACACACTCCACAGCTCACCTTGGAACACCCTTACAGTACTGCTCTAAAAGAAAATATCTTTGCCATCAGAAAGCCTCAAGTGACTCCTTTGATTAAGGTCAATGCAGGTTTTCAAGCCCCTTTGCATTTGCAGATTTAAAAGTTGCCCACATTTGCATTTCTTTAGGGAAGGAGACACCCTGGCAAGAAGGCCTTTTCTTATCTGTCTGCCCCTCCTTCCCTCAGAGGACAGGAGACTCCCTGCCTTTCACTCCAGCTCGGGGAAATTGATCTGCCCCTAATTTCGCACTGCAGTCGGTTGTCCTTCTGGTGAAAGGCTAAAATTACGGACAAATGCTGTCCGTTAAGCCTTTCATCACGGACAACGGACGGCAGGGCGAAATTACGGACAGTCCGTGAAATTTACGGACGGTGGTCACCCTACTGGCAGTGGCATAGTTGCCAAGGTTTCAGATTGCTGTACGTGATATTTTCATAATTTCAGTGCAATTATGAGTCACATTTCAACGACTATGAGTGACAACTTTGCGCGAGCAAAATCATGCAATGAAGACGAGGGAAGCAAATAGACCTGCTGCCACCAGAGGACCCCAGTGGTTTAACTGTCGGTTTTTGACTCCTCGACCCCAGCGACCCTTGCTTTGCCTATGCACTGCAGCAAACTTGGGTTTGAATGGAACAGAGTCCAAGCTCAGCGTTGGTAATAACTGGCCTGGTGTGAGAACTGAAACTGTCGTGAGTTGCTGTGAGGAGTTCTGAAGTGCTTGACATAACATTTATGTGCGGTAATGCAAGGTCAACTATGGATATATGTTACGCTCAATGAGTGATACTTGGTAGGGCTGCAGTGGCTTTGAATAAAGTGAAGGAAGTTCGTCTTCTAAACGTCTTCAAATCATGACAGGCTGGTTTTCACATATTTAGTGAAATATTCAGTGCTTTAAATGGGCCGGTACTGTCCGTGCGAAGTACCGGCACTTTGGTATTTTTAGAGGAAGAGTACCTGCACTTCTCAAGAAAAACGTAATACTTTTAGTTGGAGAGTACGGGCACTTCCCAGAAATGAGCAGGTACTCTGGCACAGAACACCTGCACTTCTATTTTTCCATTTCAAGCACTGGAAATATTAGGAACTACATCTACTTGTAAAGCTTCTGACTGCCTTCCAGCGTGGAGGTGACAGGAGTTACAAGGTGGATTTACAAAGTAATACAAATACCGTGGTAGAATGTCCTTACAATGTTTTAAGAGAGATGCCCTCTGCTGCAGTTATCCCGACCCCGGAGAGCAGGGCTAGTGTGTTTGTGGAGAGATCACTTGTATCCTAGTCAAGCCCTGTGATTGTGGCAGCTGCTTTTGGTGCAGCTTGCCTGAAGATGTGGAGAGGAAATGTCTCAACGTTACAAGCTAGTACTTTGATATATCAGATTTTTTGTTTCATGAGTTGTATTGTTCTGTTGTATTGAGGGTGGGCGCCACAAACTTTCACAATCCACTTCCTATTGATGTGTTCGCTCGCAGGCCCAGTCTTTGAGCATTTGTGTTTGTGAGTGTGTATCTTTTTGGGTGTGCACAAGAAACTGCTAGTGTGCATGCAAGCAGGTGTATCAGTGTTTTCCCTGGAATTAAATAAGTTACCACAAGGCACCCCTTGCTCGTTCCTTTCACAACAAACCTGAAACATACTGCCTCCATCACACACTTTTGAAGCCCTTTCAACCATTGTCTAATTTAACGGGTGGTTGCCGGTGGGGGCAACCGGCTCTCATTTTTGTGTACTGGCACATATTTTTCCTCATTAGATATTGACCAATCAAAGAGAGAGGAAGAGATTGGACAGAAAAATCATCACAAAGGGAGAAAGTGGAGCCAGAAAGAGTGAAACCTACGGCTGACCCGAGTGACCTGAAAAACCTCCGCCCCATCTCCCTTCTGCCTTTCCCAGCCAAAGTAATAGAGAAGACCGTCAACAAACAGCTGACCACCTTCCTGGAAGACAACAACCTGCTCGACCCCTCACAGACCGGATTCCGAACCAACCACAGCACTGAAACCGCCCTCATCTCAGTCACAGACGACATCAGAACCCTGATGGACAACGGTGAAACAGTCGCCCTCATTCTTCTCGACCTCTCGGCTGCCTTTGACACCGTCTGTCACCGCACCCTAATCACCCGCCTCTGCTCCACCGGGATCCAAGACCAGGCCCTGGACTGGATCGCCTCCTTCCTTGCAAACCGCTCCCAAAGAGTCTACCTCCCTCCGTTTCGCTCAGAACCCACTGAGATCATCTGCGGCGTACCTCAAGGCTCATCACTCAGCCCGACACTCTTCAATGTCTACATGAGCCCCCTCACCAACATCGTACGCAAGTACGACATCATCATCACCTCCTACGCCGACGACACCCAACTTATTCTCTCCCTCACCAAGGACCCCGCCAGCGCCAAGACCAACCTACAAGAGGGTATGAAGGACGTCGCAGATTGGATGAGGCTCAGCCGCCTAAAGCTAAACTCTGAAAAAAACGGAAGTCCTCATCCTCGGCAACACCCCGTCCGCCTGGGACGACTCCTGGTGGCCCACGGCCCTCGGCACCGCACCGACCCCCGCAGACCACGCCCACAACCTCGGCTTCATCTTGGACCCTCTTCTCACCATGACCAAGCAAGTCAACGCCGTGTCCTCCGCCTGCTTCCTCACCCTCCGCATGCTCCGCAAGATCTTCCGCTGGATCCCCGCCGACACCAGAAAAACCGTGACCCACGCCCTCGTCACGAGCCGTCTGGACTACGGCAACACCCTCTACGCCGGGACCACAGCCAAACTCCAAAATCGCCTACAACGCATTCAAAACGCCTCGGCCCGCCTCATCCTCGACGTACCCCGCAGCAGCCACATCTCCGCACACCTGAGACACCTGCATTGGCTCCCAGTCAGCAAAAGGATCACCTTCCGACTTCTCACCCACGCACACAAAGCCCTCCACGACAAGGGACCGGAATACCTCAACAGACGCCTCAACTTCTACGTTCCCACCCGCCCCCTCCGCTCCTCTGGCCTCGCTCTCGCCGCCGTCCCTCGCATCCGACGCTCCACGGCGGGTGGGAGATCTTTCTCCTTCCTGGCGGCCAAGACCTGGAACTCCCTCCCCACCAGCCTCAGGACCACCCAGGACCACTCCGCTTTCCGGAGACTCCTAAAGACCTGGCTGTTCGAGCAGCGATAACCACCCCCTTTGTCCCTAGCGCCTTGAGACCCGCACGGGTGAGTAGCGCGCTTTATAAATGCTAATGATTTGATTTGATTTGATTTGAAATAAAAGAGCAGGAGGGGTATGATAGAGGATTAAAAAGGCTGGACATTTAATAGTACTGGCCAAAGGCTTCTGGGAAGATTTTTAGGCTGTGACAGTCATTCTTCTATAAATTGAGCTCTGCTTTCAATGTGGTAGTCTTTCCTTCCTTTTGCTCACTCATTTGCCTGGGAAAAGTTCTACTTCTGATGACTTTTTAACAGTCCAGGACTCAGAACAGGAAAACCTCCTGTTTTAGTTTGTCCTCTAACAGATTGGAAGGAAAATTAGGGAAGGGTGCTTGTTGAGATTTCTCGCAAACATGGGTTATCATATCCTAGCAGGTGGTCAGCATTTTCCCACGGCAAAATCATTTGAGAACTTACTAGAATACCCAGCATCAGTATAACACCAACAAATGATTTATAGTGTGACTAAAATCTGTTATCATCTTTTATTTATGCTCCTTTTTGTAACCCTCAAAACCTGGCATTCACGACCATGCATTAGTTATGAGGACCATGACCCCGAGTCCTGTGATGGCTACAATAAAATGTTGTTCATGTTGAGGCCAGCCAATTAGGAGATCCTTTTGGGGCCTTCCACATTGCCATAGGAATCAGGGCATGCCCACCCCGAACCCTTTATATGTTTTTTATTCATTTTTTGGATGCAGTGACTATGTTGTTTAGTTCTGTAACTGCTGCCACAACATATTGCTCTTGTGTGACCATCGATTTAGGATTGACTAGTCACTTTTAAAGTGTCCAACAGAGCTTATCTGGACACCAACAGACATGCCACTCCTCTCTATTCTATGACGCAACACTTTATTCTACTCTGACATGCCACTCCACTCTACTGTATGCCACTCCACTCTGGCCACTCCATTCTACACCACGATACTCTACACCATGACACTATACACCACAACATTCTATGCCACTACACACTATGCCATGGCAATCTAGGACACAGCAATCTGCGACACAACACTTTTTCCCACTCCACTGTACAACAGTGTTCGCCACTCTATACCTGGCAACTTTATGATACTACTCTATGCCACTCCACTCTACAATACCCTACTACACTCTATGCCAGTCTATGACACTGTACTCCACTCTATGACACTTTACGACACCTTACTCCATTCCACAACACCATGCAACTCCCTCTTTGTCACTCTTCGCCACTTTACCACACGCTACTCTGTGATACACTAGTCCACTGTACTCCACACTTCTCCACTACTCCACTCTACATCATTCCACTCCACAACAATCTTTTCCACTTCATTGTGTGACACTCTATGCTACTCCACTCAGTAACATTCTACGGCATTCGACGACACTTGACTCTAAAACACTCTACTCCACTCTATGCCACTCCACTCTTCGAACTATACGACATTCCACTCTATGACATTCCACTCTATGATACTACACTCTATGACACCCTCCCCTCTAAACTCTACTCCATTCTATTTCACTGCATTCTACAGCACTCTTCTTCACTCATCCCAATCTATCACACTCTACCCAACAACACTCCACCCAACAACACTCAACTCGACAATTTGAAACACATTTTTATTTAAAAAAAATGAAATTCAATGAAAAAATGAAGGTTAAAGCTAATAGTTAGGAACACTTAACTTATTATTACTATACAAAACCAACATAAACTACACACACATTACGCCTTCAAAAGTTATAGTAATAACTTTATAGGTATAACAAAGTTATAATTTAGGCCCTGCCTAAAACTTACAATAGCATGCGCACCTCCATATAGAGTGTTGTCAACTCTCTAGCCAGATTACATTTTATTGAATATATTTAGCTATAGATATATCAATGTTAATTTATTGTATTGAATTACCTGCATTGTAAAATACTCCCAATGTAAAGGTAGAAAAACTCACCATGCAATATAATGACTTCCAATGTAAAAAAACATAAATGAATGACTCCCAATTAAGACTGCCACAGTAATGGTAACACTTCACACATATGGATGTATAGTTGCTAGGGCGGAAATTCCCCCTGAGGCCTGGCCAGGAAGGAGGAAGATGGGTGACATCATCAGTAGGCAGTTTTATGCAGAATCAGGGTGGCCCTTTTTTAGTTGTACACAGGCTAAAGTAATTTCTTGATGTTTTCTCTTGTTGGGCACAGGTTCATAAATATTGCCTCCCATAAAAGAGTGAAAAGGTTATTTAATATTGCCTCCCATAAAAGAGTGAAAACCTCATTAAAGAGTAGAAGGGGATGCCACAAGTGGTCTTGATTCCACTCTTCTTCCTCCGTGCTGAAGCAGCATCAGCTTAACTCAGGATCATGGAGGGGGGCTCGCTCCCACTGTCTGCTGCTGAAGTCTCATCTCAGATTCTGTGGCTTCTTCAGTTTCCAGAGATCATAGAAACCAGACTTTCAATTCGGAGGACAAGTAGGCGAAGGACACTAGGTCCGAGTCCTGTTTTACTGCACAGGGCTTTGTTTGGTATCACTCGACAGAGAAAATGTTGATTTGCAGTCTCAGTGGATGGTTCGGAAAGGCAAGGAGGACATTTCCTACCAGCATCACTTGCCATCTAGCTTAGGTTTTACCCTTCACAAATCCAGGAAGAAGTGATTTGGGGGGAACTGAATGGCATTGCAAGCTAATCATGCACACATTTGTGGCTAAAATGTATTCAGTTGTAGGAGCCCACTTGGGTTTGGCAGATGTGTGGCTGTTGATTCCATGCCCCCTATCCTGGCTTGGTATTTGTCTATCGTTCAAAGGACATGACCCTTAGGAACTCTATGGGTCACTAAATGGATGCTAGTTTCAAGGGAGTTCATGCGCAGATTTCTTCCTGGACAGTATACAACGTATGCAACAGAATCTATGCAATATGAGTTGTAGACCATGCTTGAACACATGCAGGAAGAATTGGGGTGGTCCAAGATACTTGGATGAAGCAAAAGATGGATGTTATGATGGCAGTTGCCCTCAACTCCATCTGTGCTGTGGCATTCACAGGATGTTTAGTGTTGACTGGCCTTTGGGATACCTGCGTGAGGGAATGATAGGCAGGTGCTAGTTAGAAAAAGGCACTGCTTCATGTGATATTATGAATCAGAAGTTATTTGGAAACAAATTGTAGAACAAGACTCAGAAAGTTTTGTGTCTTCTTTTGTAAACACTCTTGTCCCTAGGGGAAATAACTCTGACCTCCAGGAATAAGCACATAAGAAGAAGCCTCGATTCTGGCTTTTTGGTGACACTGCTTCCAGAGGATCTGCTTAGATTTCTCTGTCTTTTCAGTTTGGTAACCATGGTTGTTCCCAGCAGTCTGGTCAGGTGGTAAGCTCCTGAGACAGGTGATTAGTAACTGGTGTCAAAAAGGGCCTTAGTTGTAGTCCATGAGAGAGTAGGAATCCAAATCACACTTTGTAATTTTTGTGGTTCCAAAAGGTATTGGCAGGTTCAAGTTGGTGGTGGATTTTAAGAACTTGAAATCATAGATCCCAACTCTCAGTTAAAATGTTCATCCTTTTTCAGCATGTAGTACTGATTGGACACCCTACTGAATTTTTCTTTTATCACAGACTTGCATATGGTTGATCTAATCTGTGGTGGAATGGTCGAAAGAAATGATGGACTGATATGCTGCCTGAGTAATTACTATTGGCTGAGCAAGCATTACACATGTTCCTTTTTTGTTTTCTTGCATTTGAGGAGGAACATAGCTCTGGTTACCAATGCTCCCTGTAATGTCACAGCCAATGCCAGTGCAGCTTGTTGGGGGACAGTTTGGGGACAGCTTTCAACAAGATTAAGGTGCAGGGTAATCAGAGCAAGTTGAATGGGGCTTTGTCCTCCAATTGCAGGGAACTGCAGGGTTTTCAACAGTATCTTATGGCTCTTGCTAAATTCCTGAAAGATGTACATGCCCTTCAGCTTGCCAACAAAACTGTTGCCAAGACCTACATTAGCTGTTGGGGGTGGAGGTAGGGTTTCGATCCCGGTAGCTCTGAAAGCCATTGAGCTAAGCACTTTGTTCATTCGTTTCGGGCTGTGCAGCTGAGGAGTGTGACCAACCTGAAGGCAGATCATTTCAACTGTGTTCCTTTCAACCGAGCATTTTTGCACCTCAAAGAAAAAGTTCCAGGTTGTATGCAACCACTACAGTTGTCTCACTGTGGCTTTGTTTGCCAGGAGGTTCAACGAGGTAGTACCACACTTCTTTGCCAAGTTTTTAAATTCTCTGTCAGATGTTAGGGATTGGATGTAATTATTTTGCTCTTTTTTGGTGTCAAAGGCTTGGTGCAAGATTCACTAACAAAAAGCAGAAGTCCTTTTTTTACTGACCTCAAGTGAATAAGTTTCCCTTTCTGCCACTGATGACTGCAGGTACTTTGTGGCTCTTAATCATAGTTCCTAGTCCTTTGTGATCCCTACTTTTGCCAGTTTTTCAGCTGTCCTGTGTTTGGTGATTGGGGAAATTCCAAGGATAAGGCTTCTACTTTTTGACCTTTCTAATGAGGCTGAGGTTGCTGTGCCTCAATCCAGATGCCTGTCTAACAGTGCATCCACATACAACTGGGTGCCTTTCCTTTCCTAGGGGCCTGCATTTTGTAGTATGTTTACTAGTGCTACAATAGTAGCCATGTACATTTTATAATAAATCTAAAAATAAGACTAGCTAACCAAGTATGTGAACTGCATAAAACTACTATTATAACTTGTTTTAACTTAAAAATACATGTAGCATTATTTTTTATTAAGATATAGATAAGTCCATGTAATTATTTCTATGCATCAACATAGATCACTCTAATTATACATACATAATAAACAAAAATATATTTTTTACTTTAGGTGGGATTTTTTTTACTTAAACTAGAGAAAATGTTTTTAATGTAATTTAATATATTAAGAATAATTACATTTCATATTTAAATTAAATTATCAATGTTGCCCATCGGGTCACAAAATCTCCCAATAGCAAAGTATAGGGAGAATTAAAAAAAAGTATTAAACTTGCAAAAACAGTAAAAATAATTTGCATTATGTTTTATATAATATAAATGTAGCACACAATAAAACAATGCTACAGAATATTCAAGTTAATTTGATTTACACATCTAACTAATTAAATCACCACAATTTTGTTGAAATATAATAACAAAAAAAATCCCACTTAAAGTAAAAAAAAAAAAAAAAAAAATATATATATATATATATATATATATATATTATTGTGTTGTAATAATTATTTGAAATGATTTATAGAATCAATTATTAGTAATGTCATTATATTTTGGTACAAGCAAGGCTACATTATTTTTTACATTCAAAATGTTATTAAAATGTGTTAAAATGTAAATGTTTGATTTTCGGATAATTATTTAACATTAATTTAAATCAATTTATGTTTGTAACTATTTTACATAATCAAATTAAATTTAACATTTACTATGGCAGTGGTTCCCAACCTGTGGCCCAGTGACCCCTGGGGGTCAACAAAGCCTCCGCATGGGGTTCGCAACTACGTAGAAAATAAAATAATATTAACAGATTAATAAAGTGTATATAAATAAATAAGCTAAATGAACAATTCAAAATTTTAAAATGTACTGTAAAAGTGAAGGAATTGGAAATTAGAGGCTAAAAATGTAATTAGTATTCTCTGACTGATTCATAGAAGCAGTGCAGGTACATTTAACAGAATACAGTATAGATGGTGAGTAACCTCAATCAAATTTAGAAAAGCTCCAACCTTACTATTAAAATTAAAAATGTGTTTTTTTAATATACATGTGTTTGGGAATTAAATAAAATGTGTCATGATTTGTTTTATCTGTTTGTGAATGTTTTTTTCTGTATTTTTCTGTATTGTTTTGCAGTTCAAATAATTGACAATGCTTAGGCTGGGATCCACGGCTTCCTGTAATGACTCAGTAAGGGGGTCCTCTGATTTTAATAATGATTCCGTGGGGGTCCCTGGGTTCCAGTAATGATTCACTGGGGTCCCCAAAAGTCAAAAGGTTGGGAACCACTGTACTGTGGTGTTCCGTTTTAAGTCCCTACCTATTATTTTCTTTGGGGGGTGATGCAAAATCAGTGGTTGGCCTTCAATGGCACTGGATGTATTGCTGCTCCTTTCTGACTTTAGTAACTTGACAATCATAACTATGCCTCCACCCCATGTTTCAGCCAGTGGGGACATGTACGTATACACTTTTGAGTGGCTTTACACTCGTAAATGGTGAATTGTAAAGTAGTAAAGTTATTCAAAAGTGTAACATTAAACTTACAGTGTAAGTTACTGTTGTGAACAGGCCCCTAGTGTCTGGCTATGGGTGGTGAATCTCTGCATTATCCTCCACCAGGTATTCTGGATTGCTACTGGAATAACTGCATAAGAGGTTGTAGTGTGGGCTCCGATTGTCCTAATTAGGCTGCTGGATTTGGGCGGCAGTACCACCTGAATTGTGGGGAACTGAGTCCAATCCCACACTATGTGACAACTGTCGGCCTAATCCGTTTTCCGGCTAACTAGCAGTGCCTCACCTCTGGTCCAAGAGCAGGGATGATTGTGGCAACCGAGCACATGACAGAAATGACTTCTCAGGAAAATCGTGGTGGATCAGATCCCATCCTTTTCTCCCAGTTACAAAAGGTCTCACACATGCAAAGACAAACAGAGGCAGAAGATGGTTCAATGGGATCTATTGAATCAACTGCGTCTTAGATAAAATGGCATGAAATGCAATAATAAGAATGATGAAACATGCTAAAAGCAAGATTGTGACAAGAAAAGTGAAACACAGAAAAGTCCCACCATACTGTCACTAAGAACTACATTTGTGCAGTTCCTACCTAAGCTATGTTGTAACACAGCGTACTAAGCGGTAATCCGTCCATCAGGATTCCCCCCTTGGGAAGACATCATCCCCCATAGCTGAGTGTTCCTGTTGTCTAGAGAGACAACATCCCCAAGTAGGCCAGGGAATCGGTAATCTCAGCAAGCTGCTGTAGCAAAGTCAATAAGCATGCAATTATGGTCATCTGGCTGGAACCTCCCTCTAACCTGCATGGGACAACAGAATGTTTTTATAATAAAACAGCTTGTGTTACAAGAAAATGTCCCCACATAAAAATTCGTGTGTTTTCATGTATGTTAGAGGTGCGATGTCCCACTTTGTACAGACAACCCTATGTCTACTGAAGCCTTAAGGAAAGCACAGGGTGAAAAAGTGTCACACTAAAAGACGCAATGCTTTCTTAGGTGAAAGGAGAACTAGATAAAGAAAATAAAACAGTGCCACAAATGTGGCCGATTCTAAAATGATAAAATGAAACAGAATAAAATGTAATTAGCCTAAAGGGCACAAGACGCAGAACTAGTTTCTAAAATAACGGGCCCAAAGACATTACTAAAATGGCTATACAACACCCTCCCCTCCAAGGTGGGAAAAGCAGCCTAGCATCTAAAAAATAAAAGCGACCTAAAAAGTCAAAGCTTAAAACCGCTTTAAAACATATGTACATAATTGTCAATAATGACAAGTGAACACATACTCAAGAAGATAAAAGTTGTCAGAGAGGGTCAATTTAGAGAAGTGGCGGTTAAAAAAAAAACAATTTAAAAACCATTGTCATTTTGAAAGTCTCCAATTACAGCCGGGACAATTAAGGCAAGGAAATGTTCCACTTCGACAGGTGGTAAAGTGACCAAATCGGTCTCAAGGAAGACCAAAGAGCATTCATGCTCCAAAGCCTGAGCTCCAGCTGAGGCAGCAGCATTCCGTGTAGTGCCTTATGTTGAGTTAATAGCAGCATGATCCATAAAGGGCAGCTCAAAAACAGCTTCCCGTAGCAAACACACACTCAATGCGCATGTCTGGTAATGAGCCCTCAGCAAGGACATCAACAGATCAGCGTCAAATGAAAGTAAGCACTGGGAAGAAAAACTAACTTTCAGTGCACATTCGAAAAGGCACCAGAGGCACTGAAACACAGGCTGCGCACAATCCAAAACCAGTCTTAATGACAGAGACCAGTTGCACTCCAATTCTTCCAGGAGTGATGCTCCGAAATACTGCATCATCTGTCCATGACACAGTTGCGCTAGTGGAAGCGCATCAGTCCTCCTTGTTACGATGGGACAGCCATTGCAAATAAAAAACAGCAAGAGCAAGATGCCACCTATTAAGGCCAAAGTAATCGGAAATACCCTGAAAATACTTTAAAATATCGAGTGTATGGCTGACGGAATTAAGCCATTTAGAAGAGAAGGTATGAATGAAACCAGAACCAACAGCCTTAAAAAATGTACAATCCCAGTAGTACTGGATGCATTAAAAATTAATCCCACGAGCACACCAAAGAGTCTCAGAAAATTTGTGTTTAAAAGGGACTGTATTTCTTCAGATGACCTCGCCACAAGCACATAGGTCTTGGTGCAGATGTGAGCGCCACATATTTTTTGAAACAACAAAGCCTTTAGTCAACTCAACTTGTCAAAATTCACATTTGAAATAGCAATTTGAGGCCAAATATCTGCTACTTTCATCTGTTGAGTAGGGGGAAAAAGATCCTTCCTGCACCAGGTGACCGCTTGGGAGACCGAAACGACATAAGCTATTCTGGCTCGCATCCCACAACAGCTATCACTGTTAGAAGCACATAACTTCCATTTGAGAGCACCTGGAATGGAGGTCTAATCAAGGGGACTGGAACTCCCTTAAAACAGCAAGCTAAATTTGCTGCTGAAGTGTTACATGCCATGAGCAAGTTCGGTTGCTTACAAACCATCGAATGGCTCACAGAAGTCTTGCATTCACTGATGCTAATAAAGACCTCTTTCATGCCCTTGAGACATTTGTACGAGAAGAGCAGCTACCACACCTCATGAATGTAACTATCTCCCAGCTTTTCACATCTGCCTACTAGAATGTGTTGTGAATTGCAGTGCTGAAATAGGCAGATTAATGACTTAGGCCCTCATTACAACCCTGGCGGTCGGTGTAGAAACAAACAGCGTGGCGGTAACCGCCAACAGACAGGCGTAAGTCAATGTACCGCCCACACTATTACAAGGCACCAGTCTGCCAGCTTTTCTGGGGCAGTACCAACGCCATCAAAAGCACGGCAGAAACAGTACACAGAAGGGAAATCACTCACCTCTCGACAGTCAACAAACAACCAGGACACCATGGAGCCCGAGTTACAGGTCCTGCAGATGCTGGTCTACCTCCTCATCTACCAGGAACATCAAAGACGTTGGTGACGAGGACGGTGAGTACTGCACCTAGCACACCTTGGAGGGGAGTAGGGAAAAGAGAGTGACACACGCATGCAAAACCCGCACCCCCCACCCCCCACCCACAACAACACACACACACACATCCAGTCACATCACAGATACACCCCGTCACCCTCTGGAAGAACGCAAGGACCAAATGAAATGAGTTTAACAAGTGTCATATTCGAACAATCAGATAGCCCAAGATAACTTTAAATCATCAGTATATACAAATATTAACAGCAAGTACACAAGTCCGTACACTGTCCCATTGAATGTCCGTGGACCATTGGTCCCAAAAAGCATGGGCGAAGCCCACACATGACACCTGCCTCAAAACGGAGAGAACACTGCAGGGGCATCAGGTCGAAAAAAACAGGCACCTCAGGGGGAAGGGGAGGGTGGCACCTCAGCCAGATGATCGGATGACGCCACTGCTCCTCGAGGGGGATCCATGCCCACTGCTTGATCCTGGGGAGTGCAAAGCCACAGTCTCTCAAGTGGGTCGTTTGCCAACTGCTTGGTCCTGGGGAGTGCAAGGCCACAGTCTCTCAAGTGGGTGATTTGCCCACTGCCTGGTCCGAGGGAGTGCAAAGCTACAGTCTCTCAATTCTCTCAAGTGGGTGGTTTGCCCACTGCTTGGTCCTGGGGAGTGCAAGGCCATAGTCTCGCAAGTCTCTCAAGTGGGTGTTTTGCCCACTGCTTGGTCCTGGGGAGTGCAAAGCCACAGTCGCTCAAGTCTCTCAAGTGGGTGGTTTGCCCACTGCTTGGTCCTGGGGAGTGCAAGACCACAGTCTCTCAAGTGGGTCGTTTGCCCACTGCTTGGTCCTGGGGAGTGCACAGCCACAGTCTCTCAAGTCTCTCAAGTGGGTGGTTTGCCCACTGCTTGGTCCTGGGGAGTGCAAAGCCACAGTCTCTCAAGTCTCTCAAGTGAGTGGTTTGCCCACTGCTTGGTCCTGGGGAGTGCAAGACCAGAGTCTCTCAAGTGGGTGGTTTGCCTACTGCTTGGTCCTGGGGAGTGCAAAGCCACAGTCTCTCAAGTCTCTCAAGTGGGGGGTTTGCCCACTGCTTGGTCCTGGGGAGTGCAAAGCCACAGTCTCTCAAGTGGGTGGTTTGCCCACTGCTTGGTCCTGGGGAGAGCAAAGCAACAGTATCTCAAGTGGGTTGGTTGCCCACTGTTTGGTCCTGGGGAGGGCAAAGCCACAGTCTCTCTAGTGGGTGGCGTCTTCCACTGGTTCTGGAGGGGGCTTTGTGCCCAGAGTGCTTCATCCTGCCAAGGACTGTTAGTGGATGCTATTCTCCACTGGTTCTGGAGGGGGCTTTGTGCCCAGAGTGCTTCATCCTGCTAAGGACTGGGTTAGTGGATGCTTTTCTCCACTGGTTCTGGAGGGGGCTTTGTGCCCAGAGTGCTTCATCCTGCTAAGGACTGGGTTAGTGGATGCTTTTCTCCACTGGTTCTGGAGGGGGCTTTGTGCCCAGAGTGCTTCATCATGCTAAGGACTGGGTTAGTGGATGCTTTTCTCCACTGGTTCTGGAGCGGGCTTTGTGCCCAGAGTGCTTCATCCTGCCAAGGACTGGGTTAGTGGATGCTATGGTCCACTGGTTCTGGAGGGGGCTTTGTGCCCAGAGTGCTTCATCCTGCTAAGGACTGGGTTAGTGGATGCTTTTCTCCACTGGTTCTGGAGCGGGCTTTGTGCCCAGAGTGCTTCATCCTGCCAAGGACTGGGTTAGTGGATGCTATTGTCCACTGGTTCTGGAGGGGGCTTTGTGCCCAGAGTGCTTCATCCTGGGTTAGTGGATGCTTTTCTTAATTGGTTCTGAGGGGGCTTTGTGCCCAGTGATGCTGCACCAGGGGTGTGGCAGTTCCCATTCCCTCACCTGGGTGTCTGAGCCACAAGATTTTCCGGTAACAGGTAGCATGATACTCCGTGGAGGCAGAGCAACACTCCACCTTGCGATGACTTAGGCTGCAAACTGCTGGTAGTGCCAGTGCTGGTGGTGGTGCCTCATGTAGTGTGTACAGGGTCCAGGACGTCTCCTGCAGCCTCAGACGGCTGCCCACTGGGGATGCTGCTGATGTCCGCTGTAGTGACACTGCCTGGGCACGTTGCAGGGCAGGTGGCGGTGGCTGCAGCGGTGTCTGTGGCGGAGATGCTGCCGGTGGTGCCCGCGGTGCAGGTGTCTGTAGTAGTGGAGGGAGACACCAGGCCGTCTCCTGCAGCCTCAGAAGACTGCCCACTGGAGATGATGCTGGTGACTGTAGTTTTGGCAGCTGCCGTGCAGGTGGCGGTGCAGGTGGCGGTTGTTGCAGCGGTGCTCACCGCGGTACAGGTTGCTGGCCTGTCTTGAGAAATGGGGGTCACCAGTCCCTCACCCGGAGGCTTCGTGCCCTGAGGTGACTTTCCTTTGCTCTTGTGTCCCTTCCCCACCTTGGAAGTCACTGCTGGGACCTTGGCACTGTCCTCTTTGGTCCTGGAGGAGGCCTTGCTGGGTGGGTAGTGCGGCTTTTCTCTTCTGCATGCTGGCCCCTTCTTTACCTTGGCAGGTGGCAGAATAGGGTGGTCCTTGGCTTCAGTAGGTGGCACACTGGGAGCCTTGATAGGTGCCCCCTACGATCTTCCGGACTTGCAGGGACCACAGTGGACGACGATTTGGTGGCTGAGGTGCTGGTCTGGGCTCTAGACAACCTGGCCCTAGGGGAAGGACAGGGGGAGGTGTGCGGAAGAGGTCAATGGTAGCCAGGAAAAGTTTTTAGACACACTGGGACGGGAAGATGGAGGGGGTTTGAGAGTGGAGGAAGAGGTAGTGGTTGTAGGTGGTGTATGTCTGCTGAGTTTGGGTAAAGGTGCATGGGTTGGAGGCTGTTGTGAGGTGGATGGCTGTTGAGTGGGTGTGTGCCGGCGTTTGTGTACTTTGGGAGGAGGGCTCACATACACACTGGGAGAGGACACAGGGGACGTGTGAATGGTAGTGGGGTGGTGATAGCACGTGAGCGGTGTGTAGTGATAGGCGTGCTTGTGATGGAGATAGTGGCTGAAGATGTAGTGCATGCAGGTGTGATTGGAGACGAGACTGGAAGGGAGGTGGAGGAGGTGGAACACAGTGGAGGCACTGGATGTTGGTGTGCCTGCATGGGTATGGTGCTTGTGTGAGTGCCTGTGAGATGTGTGGTGTTTATGTTTGACTAAGCCACTTTTGTGTGTTGATGTGTGTGCATGCTGGTCTGATGGTGTGCTTGGAATAGGCTGAGGTAGAGGGGATTGGGTCTGGGTAGTGGATGTTGGAGGGGGAGGCTGGACACAGGGACAATGGCTGCCATCAGTGCTGAGGCCAGAGCCTGAAATGTTCTCTGTTGGGCTGCCACACCAGAATAAATGCCCTCCAGGTATGCATTTGTTTGCTGCAAATGCCTCTCGACACCCTGGATGGATCTCAGGAGGTCAATAGCCTCCTCACTGAGGGCAGCAGGGCTGACTGTGGCAGGGCCTGAGGTGCCTGGGGTGAAGGAGATGCCCACCCTCCTGGGTGAGCAGGCACGGGAAACACGCTGAGGGGCTGCTGGGAGGGCGGTGCTTGTAGGTGGGGTGGCGGCTGTACCTGTTGTTGCAGTGCACACAGAGGTGCCCGCCATCGCAAGGGAGCTCCCATCAGAGGAGGAGTTGCTGTCACTGGTGTCCCCTCCTGTCCCCGTCGTGGAGCTCCCCTCGCCCTCCGTCCCACTGGTGCCTTCAGACTCCGTACATTCACCCTCCGGGGCCATGTGGGTTGCAGTTCTCTCCTGCTCCGGGGCCACTGCTCCTCTGCCAGATGAGGCTAATGCACACAAGGACAGGGTGACAAAACAAAACGGGGGTAAAGATAGAGGAGACACATAGTCAATGCCAGCAACACCACTACCGTTGGAGGACACAACACACAGGGAGCAGCCCTATGCACTAGGCCATGCATTAACAGTTCGTAGGAAAATCACCTGCCCATGGGGGACTATGCCTAACCCCATTTGCTGCACACCAGGAACCCACAGGAGCCTGACTGGTTGTAGATGGCCACTACCACTATTGGGGTTGGAGTGCCATAGAGCCTGCCTAACAAGGGACCTACCCTAGCAAGTTCGCCGTGGCCTAGGGGAACCCACAGCCCACATCCCCCACTCAGACACCTTGTAAAGCATGCAGAGTCAGCTGAATGAGACTGTACTCGCCCCCTTGTGGCTACTGTGATGCCCTCAAGCGCACATCCAACTACGGATATGCCACCGCCAGGATCCGGAACATCAGGGGGCTCATGGTGCGATGGGCACCCCTTCCACATTGGGAGGCCATCCCCAGCTGGGCCTTCACCGTCTTCTTGCTCCAGTGGCACAGGTCCTCCCATCTCTTGCAGCAGTGGGTGCTCCATCTATGATAGACCCCCAGGGTCCGCACTTCCTTGGCGATGGTACGCCAAATACCCTTCTTCTGGTGAGCGCTGACCTAGAGGAAAGGTAAAGTATGAAAGGAACTTAGGGCCAGATGTAGCAAAACTTGGTTTTGCGCCTCGGAAATTGCGACTCCGAGCGACTCGCAATTTCCGAGTCGCAAAACCATATGCAGAACATTGTCTCAGACACCGTCTGCGAGTCGCTATGGGGTCGCAAAGACCAACCTCATTAATATTAAATCCATGTACTGAGCTTTAGGTCATGACATTTCACAACATGGGCATCACCAGCGTGCTTGGAAGGACACCGGTGCTGCAAACCAAGAGTCTGCAAACATAAAATGCAACATTTGCTAACATTCCTGGAAACAGTAATACTCTTCTTTAATCAGTAGCGAACTGTTTCATAAAATTTACAATTTGCCAAAAGACACTGATGACTTTGAGGATTTTTTTTACCTTAAGCTGGAGAGCACATGTTTTACCTTTAACAGGAGACTACTGCGGCTGCAATAAGATTTTTAGTGGAATGAATAGCCCTATAAAAAAACTATTCGCTCATAACTTTACCCATCTAGGAAGAGAGGCAATCCATCGCTGGTGCAGCAAGGACATACAGAACATTAATAGAGTCAGCGGCGACGCCGTAAATTACGGTCTTCCCGGGCAGGTACTCCTTGGCCTCGCGATTCCTCGACAGTCGATGCAGCGGATCGTGGTCTGCACTCTAAGCGTCCGAATAAAAAGTGTTCAAGGATGACAGCCAGCGGAAGGATTGTGGGAACCTTGGTTTCCTTTCCGGAAGTCGTGCTTCCCAGGCCGTGTTCTGTGTTTGTCTGTTGAAGTCAGTTGTCTCGCTCTGTTGCTCGGTGGGCTACAGTCACGTGACTGATTGTAAATTAGTGGTATGTTTTATCGGGCTGGATATAGGGTGACCACCTGGCATTGAGGCAAATTCTGGACAGGACTGTAACAAAATTCAGGACAAAGAGTCAAAATTCAGGACAAAAATTCAGGACAAAGAGTCAAAATTCAGGACAACAATTCAAGAACAAACATCAGTTTTACAGAAACACCCAAGAGAGGCCACACCCCATTACGTTATCAGTGCATTTATTTACTATTTTTTAACACAGCACTATGTATTCACTGTGGCCTTTTTGTGATTGCCTCCTTGTATGCTACATTCAGGAGTCACATTACATCCTCATTCAGTAGTAAATTAATGCCCTTCAGCACTGCTTCTAGGCTATCACCCCTACCCAAATCTACCCAATCTTTCTTGAAGAGAAAGTAACAGCAACATTTTGAACATTTTAAAACACCTGGCAAACAGTTTGGGAAACATTAAGGTAATTAACCTTATTCTAGTATAAACAACTTGAACAAAAATATCTGGATCACCCCAACCGCCCATATACTTTCAACCTAAAAAAAAATGTAATGAGGCGGGGCAGGTGGTGTGGGTGACTGTCTCACACCTAATGTCAGGATGTGAGGTACACACAACTTGTCTGTGGTCTCACAGCACTACAGTGTTTGTCTGGGACTCTACACTTATCTCAGAACTGGGAGCCCGGACTACCAATCAAAGATAATAAAAGAGGAGGATGAAATCGAGATCACATGGGAGATCCACGGCAAGTGATTCAAAAGGTTGTTGACAAGAACTGGATAAATAAGGAAGAGAAGAACAAAGTGTGACAATTCCTAAAATCAGACAAGATGGGCCCACCAAGACTATCAGAAGGTATTGCGTACCTGTGGAGGTGTATCTGCACACAGGAGAGAAACAGAAGAGGCACTGTCAAGTGGTTGAACAAGTAACGCCCATCCACCTTGGCAAACTCCTCTAGTGCAGTGGTCCGCTGTCCGTGCTTGTGAACGATGAGCAGGGGCCAGACCCCTTGCAAGGTTGTGCAAGGCAATTGCCCATTTTGTCCATGTCTTTAAACAGTTTTGAAATTGAACAAAAGCCAAACTAGCGATCTGGGTTATCCCTAAGTGTCAAGTCACACAGAATCTTCCAAATATTTAGGATGTAAATTGCACAAACAAAATGTAAACATTTTAAAATGTAATTAGTGTTTCTTTAACATGTGGCATTGTTTCCCCCTTTATATACAATTAAATCTCAGATTGAACTGGGAACCAGTTACCTTTTTAATGCCTAGTGATTAATATCTACCATTCTCTCACTGATTTGCAGTATGGAAATCTCGGAAGAACGTCACGGACCCTCTAAGCCCAGTTTGCTTTGGTCTTCTCTTCTGCTTTCTGTAGTGGGCCACGTGGCACTAGTGAATACTGGATTCTCCCCACAAAGTATCCCACGGCTGTCACTTTAAGTACATTCATAGTGCTTCCTTGGGAATGCATTCCGCCCATTGCTTGCCATTGGCCTTGTGGTTTGTAACTCACATTTTGTTGCTTTCAGTTTGCTGGCTTTTTGTTTGTTTTAGGCTATGTAGCTTGAGTTCGTCCTCCCTTGCCCAAACCTTATTTACAGCATCCTTCCGGGTGCTCCCTTTCTGTAAATAAGCCTGTAAATCTTGTTCTTCTCTCATCACATTTGCTGTGCATTCAAAAAACAAAGTCAAATGTCAGGCTCTGTCTTCGGTGGAAACTTAGTGCTTACTTTTCTTTCTCTGACTTCAAAGTGAGAGGTTTTATGCGACAATCTTGCTGGATACCGAGGTTTGGAAAGTTTTTTCTATCAGATGAGAACATTTAAATAAACTTCAGAATATATCAGAATTAGGAGTACAAATGAAGCACATTTTTGTTAATTCTAAACTGTTCTGGAAACAAGTACCTTTGTACGATTAAGACAAATCATTGCATTAGGTGATGCAATTTACACACATAACTGTCTGTGCACAGTATAGGTAGATTTGAAAGAATGTATGTCTGTGCAAATGTAATGGTGATTTCAATCAAAAATGTCTTGACTGTAATGGCAGTGTGTTACCACACCATGCATACTCCACTCTGCACCACTCCACACCACTGCACCCTACTCTATATCACTCCACTTTATACCACTCCATGTCACTGCACTGCACTCTTCTCCATTCTGAACCACTCCACATTATGCAACTGCACTCTATGCTACCTCACACTATGCCTCTCCTTTAATCTGTACCACTCTACTCTATGCCAATGCACTTTACGCCTCTCTACACCACTGCGCTCTGTGCCTCTGTTCGCTATACCACTCCAGTCTAGGCAATGCCAATCTAGTCTGCACAGCTCCACTCTATGCCACTCTGCAACACTGCACTGTATGCCACTGCACTCTAATCTAATACACTCTATGCGAGTGCACTTTACACTGTAACACTCAACTCTATGCCTCTGCACTCTACATCAATACACTGTACACCACTCTAATCTACTCTGCACCTCTGCACTCTATGCCCCTGCACTCTTCAACACTTTAGTCTATGCCATCACACTCTATGCCACTTTATGCAACTCCACTCTACCCTGCACCTCTCCACTCTAAGGACCAGATGTAGCAAGCAGTTTTGCCCATTCTGTGTCTATGGGAAAATGTGTTTGTACATATGGCCCTAAGTCACATCACTCTACTGTGAAACATACTACTTTATGCCAGTGCACTCTGTCCCACTGCATTCTATGTCACTGCACTCTACCCTGAACCTCTCCACTCTATGCAACTGCACTCTACTCTAAAACAATCTATTCTATGCCACTGCACTCTACGCCACCCTGACCACTGCACCCTAGTTCAATGCGCTCTACACCACTGCATGCTGACACTATATTCTACACCACTCTACTCTGTACTACTACATACTACACCAAAACACTCTATTTCACTGCACTTTATGCCACTCTACTTAACACACTGCCACTCTGTGCCGCTGCATTCTATGCCAGTGTACTCTAAACTACTGCACTGTATTCCACCGCCCTTTACTCTGCACCACTGTACTCTATGCCACTGTTCTCTGTACCACTCTACACCACTGCACTGACACTCTACTCTGTAACACTGCACTCTACACCACTGTACTCTGTACTACTGCATTCTATGCCACTGCACTCTACGCCACTGCACTCTAAGCACTATGCTCTACTCGGCACTGCAACACTCTACAATATTCCGCTCTGCACCACTCTACGCCACTGCACTTTATGCCTACTCTGCACTCTACACTCTGCTGCTCTATTGTATGCCACTCTACTCCACTGCACTTTATGCCACTCTTCTCTGTCCCACGCCACTCCATGCCACAGCACTCTAAACCACTGCACTCTATGCCAATGCACTCTAAACAACTGCACTGTACCCCACTGCACTGTACTCTGCACCACTGGGCTCTTCGTCACTGCTCCTATGCCCCTCTACTTCACTCCACACCACTAAGCCACTAACTTTTAGCCATGCTGAACAGCAGCCACTCTTGTGTATAACATGGAACACAATTACATCATAATATAGGCTGCTACAAAATGTGCAAATACATTTCGTTTAATTTAAAAAAAAAGTGCTTCTCAAATACAGATTTGAATATACAGTTTATACCGAGTACTAACATTTTTTTATAACACTCCATTAAAACCACACACTCAACAGCTCACCTTGGAACACTCTTACAGTACTGCTCTAAAAGAAAATATCTTTGCCATCAGAAAGCCGCAAGTGACTCCTTTGATTAAGGTCAACGCAAGTTTTCAAGCCCCTTTGCATTTGCAGATTTAAAAGTTGCCCACATTTATATTTCTTTAGGGAAGGAGACACCCTGGCAAGAAGGCAGTTTCTTATCTGTCTGCTTCTCCCTCCCTCAGAGGACAGGAGACTCCCTGCCTTTCACTCGAGCTCGGGGAAATTGATCTGCCCGTAATTTCGCACTGCAGTCGGTTGTCCTTCTGGTGAAAGGCTAACAAATGCTGTCCGTTAAGCCTTTCATCACGGACAGCGGACGGCAGGGCGAAATTACAGACAGTCCGTGAAATTTACCGAAGGGTGGTCACCCTAGCTGGATGGCAGTGGCAGAGTTGCCAAGGTTTCAGATTGCTGTACGTGATATTTTCATAATTTCAGTGCAATTATGAGTCACATTTCAACGACTATGAGTGACAACTCTGGGCGAGCAAAATCATGCAATGAAGACGAGGGAAGCAAATAGACCTGCTGCCACCTGAGGACCCCAGTGGTTTAACTGTCGGTTTTTGACTCCTCGACCCCAGCGACCCTTGCTTTGCCTATGCACTGCAGCAAACTTGGGTTTGAATGGAACAGAGTCCAAGCTTAGCCTTGGTAATAACTGGCCTGCTGTGGGAACTGAAACTGTCGTGAGTTACTGTGAGAAGTTCTGAAGTGCTTGACATAACATTTATGTGCGGTAATGCGGGGTCAACTATGGAAATATGTTACGCTCAATGAGTGATACTTGGTAGGGCTGCAGTGGCTTTGAAAAAAGTGAAGGAAGTTCGTCTGCTAAACGTCTTCAAATCATGACAGGCTGGTTTTCACATATTTAGTGAAATATTCAGTGCTTTAAATGGGCCGGTACTGTCCGGCACTTATGTATTTTAAGAGGAAGAGGACCTGCACTTCTCAAGAAAAATGTAATACTTTTAATTGGAGAGTACGGGCACTTCCCAGAAATGAGCAGGTACTCTGGCACAGAGCATCTGCACTTCTATTTTTCCATTTCAAGCACTGGAAATATTAGGAACTACATCTACTTGTAAAGCTTCTGACTGCCTTCCAGCGTGGAGGTGACACGAGTTGCAAGGTGGATTTACAAAGTAATACAAATACCGTAGTAGAATGTCCTTACAATGTTTTAAGAAAGAGGCCTTCTGCTGCAGTTTTCCTGACCCCGGAGAGCAGGGCTAGTGTGTTTGTGGAGCGATCACTTGTATCATAGTGAAGCCCTGTGTGGTGGCAGCTGCTTTTGGTGCAGCTTGCCTGAAGATGTGGAGAGGAAATGTCTCAATGTTACAAGCTAGTACTTTGATATATCAGATTTTTATGTCATGACATATGTATAGCGTCACAATGGTAACTCCGAACATGGCCATGTAACATGTCTAAGATCATGTCTAAGATCTATTGGCATAGAGTAGAGTGCCCATTCTGGCATTGGGGAGACAATTCCATGATCCCCAGAGTCTCTAGCTCAGACCCGGGTACTGCCAAACTACCTTTCCCGGGGTTTCACTGCAGCTGCTGCTGCTGCCAACCCCTCAGGCAGGTTTCTGCCCTCCTGGGGTCCAGCCAGGCTTGGCCCAGGAAGGCAGAACAAAGGACTTCCTCAGAGAGAGGGTGTTACACCCTCTCCCTTTGGAAAAAGGTGTTAGGGCTGGGAGGAGTAGCCTCCCCCAGCCTCTGGAAATGCTTTCATGGGCACAGATGGTGCCCATTTCTGCATAAGCCAGTCTACACTGGTTCAGGGATCCCCCAGCCCTGCTCTGGCACGAAACTGGACAAAGGAAAGGGGAGTGACCACTCCCCTGACCTGCACCTCCCCTGGGAGGTGCCAGAGCTCCTCCAGTGTGCTCCACACCTCTGCCATCTTGGAAACAGAGGTGCTGCTGGCACACTGGACTGCTCTGAGTGGCCAGTGCCAGCAGGTGACATCAGAGACTCCTTCTGATAGGCTCCTCCAGGTGTTGCTAGCCTATCCTCTCTCCTAAGTAGCCAAACCTCCTTTTCTGGCTATTTAGTGTCTCTGCTTTGGGGAATTCTTTAGATAACGAATGCAAGAGCTCATCAGAGTTCCTCTGCATCTCTCTCTTCACCTTCTGCCAAGGAATCGACTGCTGACCGTGCTGGAAGCCTGCAAAACTGCAACAAAGTAGCAAAGACGACTACTGCGACCTTGTAACGTTGACCCTGCCGCCTTCTCGACTGTTTTCCTGGTGGTGCATGCTGTGGGGGTAGTCTGCCTCCTCTCTGCACTAGAAGCTCCGAAGAAATCTCCCGTGGGTCGACGGAATCTTCCCCCTGCAACCGCAGGCACCAAAGAACTGCATCACCGGTCCTCTGGGTCTCCTCTCAGCACGATGAGCGAGGTCCCTTGAACTCAGCAACTCTGTCCAAGTGACTCCCACAGTCCAGTGACTCTTCAGTCCAAGTTTGGTGGAGGTAAGTCCTTGCCTCCCCACGCTAGACTGCATTGTTGGGAACCGCGTGATTTGCAGCTGCTCCGGCTCCTGTGCACTCTTCCAGGATTTCCTTTGTGCACAGCCAAGCCTGAGTCCCTGGCACTCTAACCTACAGTGCACGACCTCCTGAGTTGTCCTCCGGCATCGTGGGACCCTCCTTTGTGACTTCGGGGGAGCTCCAGTTCACTCCACTTTGTAGTGCCTGTTCCGGCACTTCTGCGGGTGCTGCTTGCTTCTGAGTGGACTCCTTGTCGCAATTGGAGACATCCTGGTCCCTCCTGGGCCACAGCAGCATCCAAAAACCCTAACTGCGACCCTTGCAGCTAGCAAGGCTTGTTTGCAGTCTTTCTGCACGGAAACACCTCTGCAAGCTTCTTCATGACGTGGGACATCTATCCTCCAAAGGGGAAGTTTCGAGCCCTTGTCGTTCTTGCAGAATCTACAGCTTCTACCATCCGGTGGCAGCTTCTTTACACCCACAGCTGGCATTTCCTGGGCATCTGCCCACTCCCGACTTGATCGTGACTCTTGGACTTGGTCCCCTTGTTCCACAGGTACTCTCATCAGGAACTCCATCGTTGTTGCATTGCTGGTGTTTGTCTTCCTTGCAGAATTCCCCTATCACGACTTCTGTGCTCTTTGGGGAACTTAGGTGCACTTTGCACCCACTTTTCAGGGTCTTGGGGTGGGCTATCTTTCTAACCCTCACTATTTTCTTACAGTCCCAGCGACCCTCTACAAGGTCACATAGGTTTGGGGTCCATTCGTGGTTCGCATTCCACTTCTAGAGTATATGGTTTGTGTTGCCCCTATCCCTATGGGCCCCCATTGCATTCTATTGTGACTATACATTGTTTGCACTGTTTTCTATTGCTATTACTGCATATTTTGGTATTGTGTACATATATCTTGTGTATATTTGCTATCCTCATACTGAGGGTACTCACTGAGATACTTTTGGCATATTGTCATAAAAATAAAGTACCTTTATTTTTAGTATATCTGTGTATTGTGTTTTCTTATGATATTGTGCATATGACACTAGTGGTACTGTAGGAGCTTCACTCGTCTCCTAGTTCAGCCTAAGCTGCTCTGCTAAGCTACCTTTTCTATCAGCCTAAGCTGCTAGACACCCCTCTACACTAATAAGGGATACCTGGACCTGGTGCAAGGTGTAAGTACCCCTTGGTACCCACTACAAGCCAGGCCAGCCTCCTACATTGGTTGTGCAGCGGTGGGATAAGTACTTGCAACTACTTACCACTTTGTCATTTTGTACTTTTCATAAGAGAAAAATATACAAAACAAGTTCAGTGTATGTACACCTTACTAAAAAGTTTTGCTTTTCTCCTCTTACTCCTTTGCTAAGTGCTGAAAAGTACCTCTAAAACTTTCTAAAAAGTTCTAAAAAGTTTTTAAAAGTTTTTTTTCTTCTGTTCTTTAAAAAGTTCTGAAACTCAGAGTTGCATATGATCACCTTAGCTGGAAAGGAGCAAGGAGTCTCTGCATTGAAAGAGGTTTAGGGGTAGGGAAGAATCCCTCAAGAGAACTGTTAGTTAATATGCTCATTGAACAGGATAAGACCTTAGTTGGCACATCTGGTGAGAAATTAGCTGATGGTTCACACTCTGACTCTGGGGCACCCCCAGTAAGAGGGTTAGAAGGGAACCTTCCCAACCTGCCCCTTAGCAGGCCACCTAGCATGCCAGACATGCAGGGGCAGGAGTACTAATGTGAGTTCTCATCATAGTATAGAGGTTACCCCTTTAGGCCAGGTTGTTAGAGTGCCATCTGTTAGGGACAGGTCTCCCTCTGTTCATTCACACCATTCTTCTGTGTCAAGGCATGCCCAACCCACCCTCCCTGAAGACAGAGTGTTAGAAAGGGAACTCAATAGATTGAGAGTGGAAGAATCCAGGCTGAAGCTCAAGAAGCAACAGCTGGATTTAGATAGACAAGCATTTGACTTAGAAAAAGAAAGACAGAGGTTGGGGTTTGGACCCCATGGTGGCAGCAGCAGTATTACAGATAGTAATCCTGTAAAAGAGCATGATTCTAGGAATCTGCACAAGATAGTTCCCCCTTACAAGGAGGGGGATGATATTAACAAGTGGTTTGCTGCACTTGAGAGGGCCTGTAATGTACAGGGGGTCCCTCAAAGGCAGTGGGCTGCTATCCTATGGCTATCTTTCAGTGGAAAGGGTAGGGATAGGCTCCTTACTGTTAAGGAAAGAGATGCCAATGATTTTACAGTTCTTAAGAATGCACTCCTAGATGGTTATGGCTTAACCACTGAACAGTACAGGATCAAGTTCAGAGAAAGCAAAAAGGAGTCTTCACAAGACTGGGTAGACTTTGTTGACCATTCAGTGAAGGCCTTGGAGGGGTGGTTACATGGAAGTAAAGTTTCTGACTATGAAAGCCTGTATAAATTAATCCTGAGAGAGCATATCCTTAATAATTGTGTGTCTGATTTGTTGCACCAGTACCTGGTAGACTCTGATCTGACCTCTCCCCAAGAATTGGGAAAGAAGGCAGACAAATGGGTCAGAACAAGGGTGAACAGAAAAGTTCATACAAGGGGTGACAAGGATGGCAAGAAGAAGGATGGTAAGTCTTCTGACAAGGGTGGGGACAAATCTAAAAATGAGTCTTCATCAGGCCCACAAAAACACTCTGGTGGGGGTGGTGGGCCCAAATCCTCTTCAAATCAAAATCAAGTAAAGAAACCATGGTGCTATTTATGTAAAATAAAAGGCCATTGGACAACTGATCCCAGTTGTCCAAAGAAAAGCACCAAGCCTCCTACCACTACAACCCCTGCTGTTACACCTAGTGCCCCTAGTAATAGCAGTGGTGGTGGGAGCAAACCTACTAATAGCCAATCCAAGGGAGTAGCTGGGCTCACTTTTGGTAATTTAGTTGGGGTTGGTCTAGTTAGGGAGACCACAGAGGCTGTGTTAGTCTCTGAGGGGGACATTGATTTGGCCACCTTGGTTGCTTGTCCCCTTAATATGGATAAGTACAAGCAACTACCCCTAATAAATGGTGTTGAGGTTCAGGCCTACAGGGACACAGGTGCCAGTGTTACAATGGTAATAGAGAAACTGGTCCACCCTGAACAACACCTACTTGGTCACCAGTACCAAGTGACTGATGCTCATAACAACACTCTTAGCCACCCCATGGCTGTTGTGAATCTCAACTGGAGGGGGGGTTACTGGTCCAAAGAAAGTTGTGGTTGCCTCAGATTTACCTGTAGACTGTCTACTAGGGAATGATTTAGAGACATCAGCTTGGGCAGAAGTGGAGTTGGAGGCTCATGCAGCAATGCTGGGCATTCCAGGGCATATTTTTGCTTTAACCAGGGCTCAGGCCAAAAAGCAAAAAGGACAGGGTGACTTGGATCCTGGAAGAATGGACCAAGTGCTCCCTAAAGCTAGGGTTAGTAAAGGTAAAACACTACCTACTATCCCTCGCTCTACAGTGGATTCAACTTCTGAGGAAGAAGAATTTCCACCCTGTGCAGAACCTACACCAGAGGAGCTGGAAGCAGACACTGCTGAGCTTTTGGGTGAAGGGGGGCCTGCCCGGGAGGAGCTGAGTGTGGCACAGCATACCTGTCCCACACTAGAGGGTCTAAGGCAGCAAGCTGTCAAACAAGCAAATGGGGATGTCAGTGACTCTCACAGAGTTTACTGGGAGGACAACCTCTTGTATACTGAGGCAAGGGATCCAAAACCTGGAGCTGCCAGGAGATTGGTGATTCCTCAGCAATACAGAAAGTTCCTCCTAACTCTAGGCTACGACATTCCCTTAGCTGGACATTTGGGGCAAATGAAAACTTGGGACAGGCTTGTCCCCTTGTTTCATTGGCCTAGAATGTCAGAGGACACAAAGGAATTTTGTAAGTCCTGTGAAACCTGTCAAGCCAGTTGCAAAACAGTTGGCACTCCAAAGGCACCCCTTATTCCACTGCCTGTGGTTGGGGTTCCCTTTGAAAGGGTAGGGGTTGACATAGTCGGCCCCCTTGACCCTCCTACTGCTTCAGGCAATAGGTTTATCTTGGTGGTAGTGGACCATGCCACCAGATATCCTGATGCAATTCCTCTAAGGACCACTACAGCTCCTGCAGTGGCAAAGGCCCTCCTGGGAATCTTTTCCAGGGTGGGCTTCCCAAAAGAAGTGGTATCAGACAGAGGAAGCAATTTCATGTCTGCTTACTTAAAGGCCATGTGGAAGGAATGTGGTGTGACATACAAGTTCACCACACCCTATCATCCACAAACAAATGGACTGGTTGAGAGGTTTAATAAAACTCTCAAAGGAATGATAATGGGACTCCCTGAAAAACTCCGCAGGAGATGGGATGTCCTGTTACCTTGCCTCCTTTTTGCTTACAGGGAGGTACCCCAAAAAGGAGTGGGCTCAGCCCCTTTGAACTCCTATTTGGACACCCTGTAAGAGATCCTCTAACACTTGTGAAGGAGGGTTGGGAACAACCGTTAAAAGCTCCTAAGCAAAACATAGTGGACTATGTACTTGGCCTAAGATCTAGGATGGCTGAGTACATGAAAAAGGCCAGTAAAAACCTTCAGGCTAGCCAAGAGCTCCAAAAGCAATGGCATGACCAGAAGGCTGTTCTGATTCAGTACCAACCAGGGCAGAAAGTGTGGGTTTTGGAGCCTGTGGCCCCAAGAGCACTCCAAGACAAATGGAGTGGACCCCACATTATTGTTGAGAAAAAGGGCGAAGTCACCTACTTAGTTGACTTAGGCACTGCCAGGAGTCCCCTTAGGGTGCTCCATGTCAATCGCCTGAAACCCTACTATGACAGGGCTGATCTCACCTTGCTCATGGCAACAGATGAAGGACAGGAAGAAGAGAGTGACCCTCTCCCTGATCTCTTCTCTTCCACAGAACAAGATGCTCTGGTGGAAGGTGTAGTTTTAGCAGATTGTCTTACTGCTGAGCAGAAAGACCACTGCATAAATCTCCTGGATCAGTTTTCTGAACTCTTTTCTACTGTGCCAGGTACCACTTCTTGGTGTGAGCACACTATAGATACTGGAGACAGCTTGCCTGTCAAAAGTAAGATCTATAGGCAGCCTAACCATGTCAGGGACTGCATAAAACAAGAGGTTCAGAAAATGCTTGAACTGGGAGTGGTTGAGCACTCTGAAAGTCCATGGGCCTCATTCAAAAAATGGAAAGAAGGAAATGAGATTTTGTGTAGATTATAGAGGGCTCAACCAGGTAACTAAAACTGATGCTCACCCTATACCCAGGGCAGATGAGCTAATAGATACACTGGCATCTGCCAAGTATCTAAGCACCTTTGATTTGACTGCAGGGTATTGGCAGATCAAGTTATCAGAGGATGCTAAAGCAAAAACTGCATTTTCAACCATTGTAGGGCACTACCATTTCACAGTAATGCCCTTTGGTCTGAAAAATGCACCTGCCACTTTTCAAAGGTTGGTGATCACAGTCCTGCAAGGGCTGGAGGCTTTTAGTGCAGCATATCTAGAGGATATAGCTGTCTTTAGCTCCAGCTGGGATGATCACCTGGTCCACCTATGGAAAGTTTTGGAGGCCCTGCAAAAGGCAGGCCTCACTATCAAGGCTTTAAAGTGCCAGATAGGGCAGGGGAAAGTGGTTTATCTGGGACACCTGGTAGGTGGAGAACAGATTGCACCACTTCAGGGGAAAATCCAAACTATCATAGATTGGGTTCCCCCTATAACTCAGACTCAGGTGAGAGCCTTTTTAGGCCTCACTGGGTACTACAGGAGGTTCATAAAGAACTATGGCTCCATAGCAGCCCCTCTTAATGACCTCACCTCTAAGAAAATGCCTAAAAAGGTATTATGGACAGCAAACTTTCAGAAAGCTTTTGAGGAGCTGAAGTAGGCCATGTGCTCTGCACCTGTCCTGAAAAGCCCCTGTTACTCCAAAAAATTCATTGTCCAAACTGATGCATCTGAATTAGGGGTAGGGGCAGTCTTATCACAACTTAATTCTGAGGGCCGGGATCAACCTGTTGCTTTTATCAGCAGGAGGTTGACCCCTAGAGAAAAGCGTTGGTCTGCCATAGAGAGGGAGGCATTTGCTGTGGTCTGGGCACTGAAGAAGTTGAGGCCATACCTGTTTGGCACTCACTTAATTGTTCAGACAGACCACAAACCTCTACTTTGGCTAAAACAAATGAAAGGTGAAAATCCTAAATTGTTGAGGTGGTCCATATCCCTACAGGGAATGGACTATACAGTGGAACATAGACCTGGGAGTACCCACTCCAATGCAGATGGACTCTCCAGATATTTCCACTTAGACAATGAAGACTCATCAGGTCATGGCTAGTCTTATTGTCCTTCGTTTGGGAGGGGGGTTGTGTAGGAAAGTACCATCTTGCCTGGCATGTTACCCCCATATTTCACTGTATATATGTTGTTTTAGTTGTATGTGTCACTGGGACCCTGCCAGCCAGGGCCCCAGTGCTCATAAGAGTGCCCTGTATGTGTTACCTGTGTTATGACTAACTGTCTCACTGAGGCTCTGCTATCCAGAACCTCAGTGGTTATGCTCTCTCATTTCTTTCCAAATTGTCACTAACAGGCTAGTGACCAATTTCACCAATTTACATTGGCACACTGGAACACCCTTATAATTCCCTAGTATATGGTACTGAGGTACCCAGGGTATTGGGGTTCCAGGAGATCCCTATGGGCTGCAGCATTTCTTTTGCCACCCATAGGGAGCTCTGACAATTCTTACACAGGCCTGCCCTTGCAGCCTGAATGAAATAACGTCCACGTTATTTCACAGCCATTTACCACTGCACTTAAGTAACTTATAAGTCACCTATATGTCTAACCTTTACCTGGTAAAGGTTGGGTGCTAGGTTACTTAGTGTGTGGGCACCTTGGCACTAGCCAAGGTGCCCCCACATTGTTCAGGGCAAATTCCCCGGACTTTGTGAGTTCGGGGACACCATTACACGCGTGCACTATACATATGTCACGACATATGTATAGCATCACAATGGTAACTCCGAACATGGCCATGTAACATGTCTAAGATCATGGAATTGTCACCCCAATGCCATTCTGGCATTGGGGAGACAATTCCATTATCCCCCGAGTCTCTAGCTCAGACCCGGGTACTGCCAAACTACCTTTCCCGGGGTTTCACTGCAGCTGCTGCTGCTGCCAACCCCTCAGACAGGCTTCTGCCCTCCTGGGGTCCAGCCAGGCTTGGCCCAGGAAGGCAGAACAAAGGACTTCCTCAGAGAGAGGGTGTTACACCCTCTCCCTTTGGAAAACGGTGTTAGGGCTGGGGAGGAGTAGCCTCCCCCAGCCTCTGGAAATGCTTTCATGGGCACAGATGGTGCTCATTTCTGCATAAGCCAGTCTACACTGGTTCAGGGATCCCCCAGCCCTGCTCTGGCGTGAAACTGGACAAAGGAAAGGGGAGTGACCACTCCCCTGACCTGCACCTCCCCAGGGAGGTGCCCAGAGCTCCTCCAGTGTGCTCCAGACCTTTGCCATCTTGGAAACAGAGGTGCTGCTGGCACACTGGACTGCTCTGAGTGGCCAGTGCCAGCAGGTGACGTCAGAGACTCCTTCTGATAGGCTCCTCCAGGTGTTGCTAGCCTATCCTCTCTCCTAAGTAGCCAAACCTCCTTTTCTGGCTATTTAGGGTCTCTGCTTTGGGGAATTCTTTAGATAACGAATGCAAGAGCTCACCAGAGTTCCTCTGTATCTCTCTCTTCACCTTCTGCCAAGGAATCGACTGCTGACCGCGCTGGAAGCCTGCAAAACTGCAACAAAGTAGCAAAGACGACTACTGCGACCTTGTAACGCTGATCCTGCCGCCTTCTCGACTGTTTTCCTGGTGGTGCATGCTGTGGAGGTAGTCTGTCTCCTCTCTGCACTAGAAGCTCAGAAGAAATCTCCAGTGGGTCGACTGAATCTTCCCCCTGCAACCGCAGGCACCAAAGAACTGCATCACCGGTCCTCTGGGTCTCCTCTCAGCACGACGGGCGAGGTCCCTTGAACTCAGCAACTCTGTCCAAGTGACTCCCACAGTCGAGTAACTCTTCAATCCAAGTTTGGTGGAGGTAAGTCCTTGCCTCCCCACGCTAGACTGCATTGTTGGGAGCCACGTGATTTGCAGCTGCTCCGGCTCCTGTGAACTCTTCCAGGATTTCCTTTGTGCACAGCCAAGCCTGAGTCCCCGGCACTCCAACCTACAGTGCACGACCTCCTGAGTTGTCCTCTGGCGTCATGGGACCCTCCTTTGTGACTTCAGGTGAGCTCCGGTTCACTCCACTTCGTAGTACCTGTTCTGGCACTTCTGCGGGCTGCTTGCTTCTGAGTGGGCTCCTTGTCTTGCTGGACACCCCCTCTGTCTCCTCACGCAATTGGAGACATCCTGGTCCCTCCTGGGCCACAGCAGCATCCAAAAACCCTAACTGCGACCCTTGCAGCTAGCAAGGCTTGTTTGCGGTCTTTCTGCATGGAAACACCTCTACAAGCTTCTTCACGACGTGGGACATCCATCCTCCAAAGGGGAAGTTTCTAGCCCTTGTCGTTCTTGCAGAATCCACAGCTTCTACCATCCAGTGGCAGCTTCTTTGCACCCACAGCTGGCATTTCCTGGGCATCTGCCCACTCCCGACTTGATCGTGACTCTTGGAGTTGGTCCCCTTGTTCCACAGGTACTCTCGTCAGGAAATCCAACATTGTTGCATTGCTGGTGTTGGTCTTTCTTGCAGAATTCCCCTATCACGACTTCTGTGCTCTTTGGGGAACTTAGGTGCACTTTGCACCCACTTTTCAGGGTCTTGGGGTGGGCTATGTTTCTAACCCTCACTGTTTTCTTACAGTCCCAGCGACCCACTACAAGGTCACATAGGTTTGGGGTCCATTCGTGGTTCGCATTCCACTTCTAGAGTATATGGTTTGTGTTGCCCCTATCCCTATGGGCCCCCATTGCATTCTATTGTGACTATACATTGTTTGCACTGTTTTCTATTGCTATTACTGCATATTTTGGTATTGTGTACATATATCTTGTGTATATTTGCTATCCTCATACTGAGGGTACTCACTGAGATACTTTTGGCATATTGTCATAAAAATAAAGTACCTTTATTTTTAGTATATCTGTGTATTGTGTTTTCTTATGATATTGTGCACATGACACTAGTGGTACTGTAGGAGCTTCACTCGTCTCCTAGTTCAGCCTAAGCTGCTCTGCTAAGCTACCTTTTCTATCAGCCTAAGCTGCTAGACACCCCTCTACACTAAGTCACAAACAGTTAGGAACACACCTGCCTAACATCCCAGCAAATAATCAGCCCCATTGCATCATGATAAATGTAGTTTCTTCAAAAAACGAACTCAGTTACTTTTAAATATTTCACCTCTAAATAGGTACAGCCTTTGCTGTGCATCTCTGGACACATGTGTTTCTGGGTTAATCCCTTCTTCAGCAGAGAACAAATTTGCGGGGTGCTGGAAATGCTGCCATTAATTATCCGGTTTCAATACCTCTTCACTGGCATGCCGGTGCCTGCTTCAGAGCTCGTCAGCCCAGTGGCTCAAGGGAGCCTTTTTAAAGTCACAAACAGTTAGGAGCACACCTGCCTAACATCCCAGCAAATAATCAGCCCCATTGCATCATGATAAATGTAGTTTCCTCAAAAAACGAACTCAGTTACTTTTAAATATTTCACCTCTAAATAGGTGCAGCCTTTGCTGTGCATCTCTGGATACATGTGTTTCTGGGTTAATCCCTTCTTCAGCAGAGAACAAATTTGCGGGGTGCTGGAAATGCTGCCATTAATCATCCGGTTTCAATACCTCTTCACTGGCATGCCGGTGCCTGCTCCAGAGCTCGTCAGCCCAGTGGCTCAAGGGAGCCTTTTTAAAGTCACAAACAGTTAGGAGCACACCTGCCTAACATCCCAGCAAATAATCAGCCCCATTGCATCATGATAAATGTAGTTTCCTCAAAAAACGAACTCAGTTACTTTTAGATATTTCACCTGGACCTGGTGCAATGTGTAAGTACCCCTTGGTACCCACTACAAGCCAGGCCAGCCTCCTACAGATGTATAGTTGCTAGGGCAGAAATTCCCCCTGAGGCCTGGCCAGGAAGGAGGAAGATGGGTGACATCATCAGTAGGCAGTTTTATGCAGAATCAGGGTGGCCCTTTTTTAGTTGTACACAGGCTAAAGTAATTTCTTGATGTTTTCTCTTGTTGGGCACAGGTTCATAAATATTGCCTCCCATAAAAGAGTGAAAGGGTTAATTAATATTGCCTCCCATAAAAGAGTGAAAACCTCATTAAAGAGTAGAATGGGATGCCAAAAGTGGTCTTGATCCCACTCTTCTTCCTCCTTGCTAAAGCAGCATCAGCTTAACTCAGGATCATGGAGGGGGGCTCGCTCCCGCTGTCTGCTGCTGAAGTCTCATATCAGATTCTGTGGCTTCTGCAGTTACCAGAGATCATAGAAACCAGACTTTCAAGTCGGAGGACAAGTAAGCGAAGGACACTAGGCCCGAGTCCTGTTTTACTGCACAGGGCTTTGTTTGGTACCGCTCGACAGAGACAATGTTGATTTGCAGTCTCAGTGGATGGTTCGGAAAGGCAAGGAGGACATTTCCCACTAGCATCACTTGCCATCTAACTTAGGTTTTACCCTTCACAAATCCAGGAAGAAGTGATTTTGGGGGAACTGAATGGCATTGCTAGCTAATCATGCACACGTTTGTGGCTAAAATGTATTCAGTTGTAGGGGCCCACTTGGGTTTGGCAGATGTGTGCCTGTTGATTCCATGCCCCCTATCCTGGCTTGGTATTTGTCTATCGTTCCAAAAAACATGACCCATAGGAACTCTATGGGTCACTAAATGGATGCTAGTTTCAAGGGAGTTCATGTGCAAATTTCTTCCTGGACAGTATACAACGTATGCAACAGAGTCTATGCAATATGAGTTGTAGACCATGCTTGAACACATGCAGGACGAATTGGGGTGGTCCAAGATACTTGGATGAAGCAAAAGATGGATGTTATGATGGCATTTGCCCTCAACTCCATCTGTGCTGTGGCATTCACAGGATGGTTAGTGTTGACTGGCCTTTGGGATACCTGCGTGAGGGAATGATAGGCAGGTGCTAGTTAGAAAAAGGCACCGCTTCATGTTATATTATGAATCAGAAGTTATTTAGAAACGAATTGTAGAACATGACTCTGAAGGCCTTCGGCAATTGTAAATGTGCCTTTCCCTTCCATGACACAAACACAGGTGACATTTCCAGGTCTAAGGAGTTTGGTTACCAATCTAGAGACTAAGGGCCAGATGTAGCAAAACAAAAATTTGCGACTCGCATTTTGCGAGTTGATGCGACTCGCAAAATGCGAGTTGCAAATTGGAATGCAGGGAAAAAAACCGTGCCGAAATAGCGACTCGCACCCGGACTCGCAACGCAGTGTGCGAGTCCGCAGATTGCGAGGTCGCTTTTTGCGAGTGTGCAAAAAACGAACTCGCAATTAGCGAGTAGATGTCGCAAATTGCAATTACCTTGAAAATTGATTACAGGTGCAGCAGAACACTCCAGAAACCACTCCAGAACACTCTGGAAACACTTCCTGGCACATGATGATGACATCACAGCCAGGAAGTTTACTAATACACCTGGGAGGAGGCAGGACCACACCCTTTTATAACTGCCGAATTTCACACAGGACAAACAGCAGCTGCCATGGAGGGAACACCAAGGAAGAGGAAGCTGAAATTCTCTGAGAGGGAGCTGGAGGTGCTGACAGAGGAATGCTGTCAGCACTATGATGACTTGTTTGGGAGATCAGCCCTCAATGTTCCTGAATCCACCAAGAAACAGCTATGGCAGGACATACAGGACAAGATTAATTCCCTGGGGGTGAGCCATAGGACCATAGACGACATCAAGAAAAGGTGGTATGACCTCCGCTCCCGGACCAAGGAGAGGGTGGCTGAAAGGCTCCGGGAGATGAGAGGCACAGGAGGGGGACCATCGTCTGTGCCACCACCCACACCCCTGGAAGAAAGGGTGGAGGAAACCTTGGAGCAGGAGGCAGTGTCTGGATTTGGGGACCTGGACACCTCAGAGCCCAGCACATCAACCGGTGAGTACCATGTGATATGCCTGTACCCCTATCAATGCCATACCCCCACCCACCATGTACACAGGGGCATGCACAACCAAGATAGCTCCATTTCAGGGTAGCAAAGGCCAGAATGATGCATTATGGGAAATGTAGTCAAGTAGGCAGTTCATAGGCAAATGTTTATTATGAAGTGTGCAATAGATAGTAGACACTGACAGTCTGTTCCCCATATCCCACAGGTCTCCAACAAGACACCACCAACACTCCAAGCAGCCAGGCCCATGAGGACACCTCAGGACCCGCCAGCACCCCCACCTGCACGGTCAGCAGCATCCCTGCAGTAGCCACACCTCCTGCAACAATTCCACAAGAGGCTGCCCCAGCAACAGGCAGGGATGAGACAGGTGGAAGCACAGGGCAGCCACCGCTGCGCAGGCGTCGCAGGGCCATACCATCAGGGCTGCAGTCTGCATCCGGGCTACTTCCTCCCAGCACCAGTGAGGCACATCTGCTGCGTGGTCAGCGCCTACAAAATAGAATTTTGGGGAGGATTAGTGGTGTGCTGCACCGCTTCGTGCGCAATAACCATGCCAGCATGCATCACCTCAACACAAGGATGGACATGATTTGCAATAACACTGGGGACCTTGCCCTTGCCATGAGGGAACTGGCGAGAGGACTACTGGCCCAGATCGAGGGTGGGCGGCGCAGAGATCGTCAGCTCATGCACAGACTGGACAGGATGGCCACATCCATCGGCAGGCTCGCCATGAACACCACAGGCCTGTCGAGGAGGACAGTTGGGCTGCAAGTGGAGATGGTCCATTTCGCTGGGGATGTGGCTAGGGGCCTGGGACGTCTGACCCACATTATAGAAATGATGGGGACACGGGAAATGTCGAGGGGCACAGGGGAAACACCCCAGGACAGTGAGGAGGGCTCGACAGTGAGCAGTGTCTCTGTCACCGACAGCAGGGTGCTCAGGAGTGGCAGGCAGAGCACCACGGAAGCACTAGGGACCAGCCAGGCTGGCAGGAGGGGCAGAAGGTCTTAGAGATCACCCTGGACCATAAAATGTGGCACATGACGTGAATGTGCCACATGCCTGGTTAGCATTTTCATGCCCATGGACAATCAGTACTTGTGAATAGTTTCATTAATGCACTAATAAAACCGTTATTTTTGTTCCACTTAACAAATGGAGTTTTTGGTCCATAGGTGAGTATGGTGGGAGTTGACACGTACCGTCCAAAATATTGTGTTGCAATGTGTTCCCGTCTCAGTCTGCCTTGATTAGCTATACTCCTATCCCCATGATGGCGATGTGGTTGTTCTTGCTCTTCATCATCAGGATCTGGGTCTGCAGGGGTGAGAGGTAGCCCACGTCGGGTGGCTATGTTGTGGAGGATGGCGCATGCGACCTATTTGAATGTGTGTCCCATCTACACACCCTATGACATGGGGAAAGTGGGCAATGCGGTAAAAGTCCAGCTTGGTGCTGTTCATTTCTGCCTCATTCCTTGGTAAGTATATGAAGTGGGACATGTGCGTGACTAAGGCATCTAGGAAGGCCCTGAGGAACCTTGACACTGCACTTTGGGATACCCCACCTGCCACAGCAATGACCCCCTGATAGCTCCCTGAGGCCAAGAGGTGCAGTGAGCATAGCACTTGCACATGCGTAGGGATGGCGCAGCCACGCAGAGTCTGGTGTTCTAGCTGTGGTTTGAGTAAATCTATTAATTCTAGTATGGCTGCGCTGCTAAGGCGGTATTTGTCATAGATCTCTTCCTCAGTTTGCTGAAAAAAGAGTCTGCCTTGTTCTATATATCTTCTCCTGTCTGTGGCCCCTCCTCCTCCTCTGCTGGGCTGCGTGGACTCTCCTTCTCACTGCTATCAGGTATATCTCCGCCATCTCGTGTAACCCAGATGCATTCTGGGTCTCCTTTTATACTTTGGTAATGGTTACTACCTGCTCTGAGTTAGTGGTAAATGGGACATGCAAACTGGGCTTTTTGCGACTAGTCGCAATTTGCGAGTTGCAATTGCATAAGGTTTGCAACTCGCAAATTGCGACTTGGTATTTGCGGGTCGCAAAATGGGGTCGCAACGGATGCGAGTCGCAAACGGGTCCCATCGCTTTTTGCAAGACGGAAATGGGCTTTTTGCATCCCATTTCCGATTTTGCACTGTCGCAAATAGCGATTCGGCCCGTTTGCGACTCGCAAAACTTTGCTACATCTGGCCCTATCTTCTGTAAAGTTTTGTGGCTTCTCTTGTAAGCACTCTTGTCCCTAGGGGAAATAACTCCGATCTCCAGGAATAAGCACTTGATTCTGGCTTTTTGGTGACACTGCTTCCAGAGGATCTGCTTAGATTTCTCTGTCTTTTCAGTTTGGTAAACAAGTTTGTTCCCAGCAGTCTGGTCAGGTGGTAAGCTCCTGAGACAGGTGATTAGTAACTGGTGTCAAAAAGGGCCCTAGTTGTAGTCCATGAGAGAGTAGGGATCCAAATCACACTTTGTAATTTTTGTGGTTCCAAAAGGTATTGGCAGGTTCAAGTTGGTGGTGGATTTTAAGAACTTGAAATCATAGATCCCAACTCTCAGTTAAAATGTGGTCCTTTTTCAGCATGTAGTACTGATTGGACACCCTACTGAATTTTTCTTTTATCACAGACTTGCATATGGTTGATCTAATCTGTAGTGGAATGGTCGAAAGAAATGATGGACTGATATGCTGCCTGAGTAATTACTAGTGGCTGAGCAAGCATTACACATATTCCTTTTTTGTTTTCTTGCATTTGAGGAGGAACATAGCTCTGGTTACCAATGCTCCCTGTAATGTCACAGCCAATGCCAGTGCAGCTTGTTGGGGGACAGTTTGGCGACAGCTTTCAACAAGATTAAGGTGCAGGGTAATTGGAGCAAGTTGAATGGGGCTTTGTCCTCCAATTATATATGTTTATAAAAGATATATTTGATTTTAATTTGAAAACATATATACATATTTTACCCCAATGCTATAATGAATAATTTTGTACTTTTGTAATAAGCTTTTATCTGTTGGACATTAATATTATGACGAATTTTTGATAGATATTAAATAAGTATCGAAGACAAACTTGATTAATAACTTGAAAGATTATGGTACAAACTACTGTGTATTGAGGTTAGATGTGCACTTTAAAGATGGCCGCTGCAATATGTGCTCAATGGAGGATGAATTTAGGTTTTGTCTGTTTTCTATGTTTATGATTAACTTGGATTATTTATTTGGAGCACTATAGTAATGATTTATCCATGAGTAAGGCTGTAGCCGAAACACGTTGGATGTTTGTGCTGAAATAAACTGACTTTTCATATCGGAGGTGTCCTGGTTCTCCTGATATTTCAAGGGAGTGTTGGAGGTTATATATATATATATATATATATATATATATATATATATATATATATATATATATATTATTGTGTTGTAATAATTATTTGAAATGATTTATAGAATCAATTATTAGTGATGTAATTATATTTTGGTACAAGCAAGGTTACATTATTTTTTTACAATCAAAATTTTATTAAAATGTGTTAAAATGTAAATGTTTGATTTTCGGATAATTATTTAACATTAATTTAAATCAATTTATATTTGTAACTATTTTAAATAATCAAAATAAATTTAACATTTACTATGGCAGTGGTTCCCAACCTGTGGCCCAGTGACCCCTGGGGGTCAACAAAGCCTCCGCCTGGGGTTCGCAACTACGCAGAAAATTAAATAATATTAACAGATTAATAAAGTGTATATAAATAAATAAGCTAAATGAATAATTCAGAATTTTAAAATGTACTGTAAAAGTGAAGGAATTGGAAATTAGAGGCTAAAAATGTAATTAGTATTCTCAGATTGATTCATAGGAGCAGGGCAGGGACATTAAACAGAATACAGTATGGATGGTGAGTAACCTCAATCAAATTTAGAAAAGCTCCAACCTTACTATTAAAATTAAAAATGTGTTTTTTTAATATACATGTGTTTGGGAATTAAATAAAATGTGTCATGATTTGTTTTATTTGTTTGGGAATGTTTTTTTCTGTATTTTTCTGTATTGTTTTGCAGTTCAAATAATTGACAATGCTTAGGCTGGGATCCACGGCTTCCTGTAATGACTCAGTAAGGGGGTCCTCTGATTCTAATAATGATTCCGTGGGGTCCCTGGGTTCCAGTAATGATTCACTGGGGTCCCCAAAAGTCAAAAGGTTGGGAACCACTGTACTGTGGTGTTCCGTTTTAAGTCCCTACCTATTATTGTCTTTGGGGGGTGATGCAAAATCATTGGTTGGCCTTCAATGGTACTGGATGTACTGCTGCTCCTTTCTGACTTTAGTAACTTGATAATCATAAATTTGCCTCCACCCCATGTTTCAGCTAGTGGGGACATGTACGTATACACTTTTGAGTGGCTTTACACTCGTAAATGGTGAATTGTCCAAAGTAGTAAAGTTATTCAAAAGTGTAACATTAAACTTACAGTGTAAGTTACTGTTGTGAACAGGCCCCTAGTGTCTGGCTATGGGTGGTGAATCTCTGCATTATCCTCCACCAGGTATTCTGGATTGCTACTGGAATAACTGCATAAGAGGTTGTAGTGTGGGATCTGATTGTCCTAATTAGGCTGCTAGATTTGGGCGGCAGTACCACCTGAATTGTGGGGAACTGAGTCCAATCCCACACTATGTGACAACTGTTGGCCTAATACGGTTTCCGGCTAACTAGCAGTGCCTCACCTCTGGTCCAAGAGCAGGGATGATTGTGGCAACCAAGCAAATGACAGAAATGACTTCTCAGGAAAATCGTGGTGGATCAGATCCCATCCTTTTCTATCAGTTACAAAAGGTCTCACACATGCAAAGACAAACAGAGGCAGAAGATGGTTCAATGGGATCTATTGAATCAACTGCGTCTTAGATAAAATGGCATGAAATGCAATAATAAGAATGATGAAACATGCTAAAAGCAAGATTGTGACAAGAAAAGTGAAACATAGAAAAGTCCCACCATACTGTCACTAAGAACTACATTTGTGCAGTTCCTACCTAAGCTATGTTGTAACACAGCGTACTAAGTGGTAATCCGCCCATCAGGATTCCCCCCTTGGGAAGACATCATCCCCCATAGCTGAGTGTTCCTGTTGTCTAGAGAGACAACATCCCCAAGTAGGCCAGGGAATCGGTAATCTCAGCAAGCTGCTGTAGCAAAGTCAATAAGCATGCAACTATGGTCATCAGGCTGGAACCTCCCTCTAACCTGCATGGGACAACAGAATGTTTTTATAATAAAACAGCTTGTGTTACAAGAAAATGTCCCCACATAAAAATATGTGTGTTTTCATGTATGTTAGAGGTGCGATGTCCCACTTTGTACAGACAACCCTATGTCTACTGAAGCCTTAAGGAAAGCACAGGGTGAAAAAGAGTCACACTAGAAGACGCAATGCTTTCTTAGGTGAAAGGAGGACTAGATAAAGAAAATAAAACAGTGCCACAAATGTGGCCGATTCTAAAATAATAAAATGAAGCAGAATAAAATGTAATTAGCCTAAAGGGCACAAGCCGCAGAACTAGTTGCTAAAATAACGGGCCCAAATACATTTCTAAAATGGCTATACAACACCCTCTCCTCCAAGGTGGGAAAAGCAGCCTAGCATCTAAAAAATAAAAGCGACCTAAAAAGTCAAAGCTTAAAACCGCTTTAAAACATAGGTACATAATTGTCAATAATGACAAGTGAACACATACTCAAGAAGATAAAAGTTGTCAGAGGGGGTCAATTTAGAGAAGTGGCGGTTAAAAAAAAACCCAATTTAAAAACCATTGTCATTTTGAAAGTCTCCAATTACAGCCGGGACAAGTAAGGCAAGGAAATGTTCCACTTCGACAGGTGGTAAAGTGACCAAATCGGTCTCAAGGAAGACCAAAGAGCATTCATGCTCCAAAGCCTGAGCTCCAGCTGAGGCAGCAGCATTCCATGTAGTGCCTTATGTTGAGTTAATAGCAGCATGATCCATAAAGGGCAGCTCAAAAACAGCTTCCCGTTGCAAACGCACACTCAATGCGCATGTCTGGTAATGAGCCCTCAGCAAGGACATCAACAGATCAGCGTCAAATGAAAGTAAGCACTGGGTAGAAAAACAAACTTTCAGTGCACATTCGAAAAGGCACCAGAGGCGCTGAAACACAGGCTGCACACAATCCAGAACCAGTCTTAATGACTGAGACCAGTTGCACTCCAATTCTTCCAGGAGTGATGCTCCGAAATACTGCATCATGTGTCCACGACACAGTTGTGCTAGTGGAAGCGCACCAGTCCTCCTTGTTACGATGGGACAGCCATTGCAAATAAAAAACAGCAAGAGCAAGATGCCACCTATTAAGGCCAAAGTAATCGGAAATACCCTGAAAATACTTTAAAATATCGAGTGTATGGCTGACGGAATTAAGCCAAATTTAGAAGAGAAGGTATGAATGAAATCAGAACCAACAGCCTTAAAAAATGTACAATCCCAGTAGTACTGGATGCATTAAAAATTCATCCCACGAGCACACCAAAGAGTCTCAGAAAATTTGTGTTTAAAAGGGACTGTATTTCTTCAGATGACCCCGCCACAAGCACATAGGTCTTGGTGCAGATGTGAGCGCCACATATTTTTTGAAACAACAAAGCCTTTAGTCAACTCAACTTGTCAAAATTCACATTTGAAATAGCAATTTGAGGCCAAATATCTGCTACTTTCATCTGTTGCGTAGGGGGAAAAAGATATTTCCTGCACCAGGTGACCGCTTGGGAGACCGAAACGACATAAGCTATTCTGGCTCAGATCCCACAACAGCTATCACTGTTAGAAGCACATAACTTCCATTTGAGAGCACCTGGAATGGAGGTCTAATCAAGGGGACTGGAACTCCCTTAAGACAGCAAGCTAAATTTGCTGCTGAAACCATGAGCAAGTTCGGTTGCTTTCAAACCATCGAATGGCTCACAGAAGTCTTGCATTCACTGATGCTAATAAAGACCTCTTTCATGCCCTTGAGACATTTGTACGAGAAGAGCAGCTACCACACCTCATGAATGTAACTATCTCCCAGCTTTTCACATCTGCCTACTAGAATGTGTTGTGAATTGCAGTGCTGAAATAGGCAGATTAATGATTTAGGCCCTCATTACAACCCTGGCGGTTGGTGATAAAGCGGCGGTAATCCCGCCACAGGCCGGCAGAAAAAAAATGGAATTACGTCCATGGCGGAAACCGCTAACACATACAGACACTTTAACACTTTGACCGCCATGGCGGTAGAAACAAACACCGTGGCGGTTACCGCCAACAGACAGGCAGAAGTCAATGTACCGCCCACACTATTACAAGGCACCAGTCTGCCAGCTTTTCTGGGGCAGTACCAATGCCATCAAAAGCATGGCAGAAACAGTACACAGAAGGGAAACCACTCACCTCTCGACAGTCAACGAACAACCAGGACACCATGGAGCCCGAGTTACAGGTCCTGCCGATGCTGGTCTACCTCCTCAGCTACCAGGAACATCAAAGACGTCGGTGACGAGGACGGTGAGTACTGCCCCTAGCACACCTTGGAGGGGAGGAGGGAAAAGAGAGTGACACATGCATGCAACACCCGCACCCCCCACCCACAACACACACACACACATCCAGTCACATCACAGATACACCCCGTCACCCCCTGGAAGAACGCAAGGACCAAATGAAATGAGTTTAACGAGTGTAATATTCGAACAATCAGATAGCCCAAGATAACTTTAAATCATCAGTATATACAAATATTAACAGCCAGTACACAAGTCCGTAAACTGTCCCATTCAATGTCCGTGGACCATTTGTCCCAAAAAGCATGGGCGAAAACCCACACATGACACCTGCCTCAAAACGGAGAGAACACTGCAGGGGCATCAGGTCGAAAAAAAACAGGCACCTCAGGGGGAAGGGGAGGGTGGCACCTCAGCCGGATGATCGGACGACGCCACTGCTCCTCGAGGAGGATCCATGCCCACTGCTTGATCCTGGGGAGTGCAAAGCCACAGTCTCTCACATGGGTGGTTTGCCAACTGCTTGGTCCTGGGGAGTGCAAGGCCACAGTCTCTCTCTCAAGTGGGTGATTTGCCCACTGCTTGGTCCAAGGGAGTGCAAAGCCACAGTCTCTCAAGTCTCTCAAGTGGGTGGTTTGCCCACTGCTGGGTCCTGGGGAGTGCAAGGCCACAGTCTCTCAAGTGGGTGGTTTGCCCACTGCTTGGTCCTAGGGAGTGCAAAGTCACAGTCTCTCAAGTGGGTGGTTTGCCCACTGCTTGGTCCTGGGGAGTGCAAGACCACAGCCTCTCAAGTGGGTTATTTGCCCACTGCTTGGTCCTGGGGAGTGCACAGCCACAGTCTCTCAAGTCTCTCAAGTGGGTGGTTTGCCCACTGCTTGGTCCTGGGGAGTGCAGAGCCGCAGTCTCTCAAGTCTCTCAAGTGGGTGGTTTGCCCACTGCTTGGTCCTGAGGAGTGCAAGACCATAGTCTCTCAAGTGGGTGGTTTGCCTACTGCTTGGTCCTGGGGAGTGCAAAGCCACAGTCTCTCAAGTCTCTCCAGTGGGCGGTTTGCCCACTGCTTGGTCCTGGGGAGTGCAAAGCCACAGTCTCTCAAGTGGGTGGTTTGCCTGGAGGGGGCTTTGTGCCCAGAGTGCTTCATCCTGCCAAGGACTGTTAGTGGATGCTATTCTCCACTGCTTCTGGAGGGGTCTTTGTGCCCAGAGTGCTTCATCCTGCTCAGGACTGGGTTAGTGGATGCTTTTCTCCACTGGTTCTGGAGGGGGCTTTGTGCCCAGAGTGCTTCATCCTGCTAAGGACTGGGTTAGTGGATGCTTTTCTCCACTGGTTCTGGAGAGGGCTTTGTGCCAAGAGTGCTTCATCATGCTAAGGACTGGGTTAGTGGATGCTTTTCTCCACTGGTTCTGGAGCGGGCTTTGTGCCCAGAGTGCTTCATCCTGCCAAGGACTGGGTTAGTGGATGCTATTGTCCACTGGTTCTGGAGGGGGCTTTGTGCCCAGAGTGCTTCATCCTGCTAAGGACTGGGTTAGTGGATGCTTTTCTCAACTGGTTCTTAGGGGGCTTTGTGCCCAGTGATGCTGCACCAGGGGTGTGGCAGTTCCCATTCCCTCACCTGGGTGTCTGAGCCACGAGATTTTCCGGTAACAGGTAGCATGATACTCCGTGGAGGCAGAGCCACACTCCACCTTGCAACGACTTAGGCTGCAAACTGCTGGTAGTGCCAGTGCTGGTGGTGGTGCCTCATATAGTGTGTGCAGGGTCCAGGACGTCTCCTGCAGCCTCAGACGGCTGCCCACTGGGGATGCTGCTGATGTCTGCTGTAGTGACACTGCCTGGGCACGTTGCAGGGCAGGTGGCTGCAGCGGTGTCTGTGGCGGAGGTGCTGCCGGTTGTGCCCGCGGTGCAGGTGTCTGTAGTAGTGGAGGGAGACACCAGGCTGTCTCCTGCAGCCTCAGAAGGCTGCCCACTGGAGATGATGCTGGTGACTGTAGTTGTGGCAGCTGCCGTGCAGGTGGTGGTGCAGATGGCGGTGCAGGTGGCGGTTGTTGCAGCGGTGCGCACCGCAGTACAGGTTGCTGGCCTGTCTTGAGAAATGGGGGTCACCAGTCCCTCACCCGGAGGCTCCTTGCCCTGAGGTGACTTTCCTTTGCTCTTGTGTCCCTTCCCCACCTTGGAAGTCGCTGCTGGGACCTTGGCACTGTCCTCTTTGGTCCTGGAGGAGGCCTTGCTGGGTGGGTAGTGCAGCTTTTCTCTTCTGCATGCTGGCCCCTTCTTTACCTTGGCAGGTGGCAGAATAGGGTGGTCCTTGGCTTCAGTAGGTGGCACACTGGCAGCCTTGAAGGGTGCCCTCTACGATCCTTCCGGACTTGCAGGGACCACAGTGGATGACGATTTGGTGGCTGAGGTGCTGGTCTGGGCTCTAGACAACCTGGCCCTAGGGGAAGGACGGGGGGAGGTGTAGGGAAAAGGTCAATGGTAGCCAGGAAAAGTTTTTAGACACACTGGACGGGAAGATGGAGGGGGTTTGAGAGTGGAGGAAGAGGTAGTGGTTGTAGGAGGTGTATGTCTGCTGAGTTTGGGTAAAGGTGCATGGGTTGGAGGCTGTTGTGAGGTGGATGGCTGTTGAGTGGGTGGGTGCCAGCGTTTGTGTACTTTGGGAGGAGGGCTCACATACACACTGGGAGAGGACACAGGGGACGTGTGAATGGTAGTGGGGTGGTGATAGCACGTGAGCGGTGTGTAGTGATAGGCGTGCTGGTGATGGAGATAGTGGCTGAGGATGTAGTGCATGCAGGTGTGAGTGGAGATGAGACTGGGAGGGAGGTGGAGGAGGGGGACACAGTGGAGGCACTAGATGTTGGTGTATCTGCATGGGTATGGTGCTTGTGTGAGTGCCTGTGAGGTGTGTGGTGCTTATGTTTGCCTGAGCCACTTTTGTGTGTTGATGTGTGTGCATGCTGGTCTGATGGTGTGCTTGGAATAGGCTGAGGTAGAGGGGATTGGGTCTGGGTAGTGGATGTTGGAGGGGGAGGCTGGACACAGGGACAATGGCTGCCATCAGTGCTGAGGCCAGAGCCTGAAATGTTCTCTGTTGGGCTGCCACACCAGAATAAATGCCCTCCAGGTATGCATTTGTTTGCTGCAAATGCCTCTCGACACCCTGGATGGCATTCAAAAGGGTTGACTGCCCAACAGTGAGGGATCTCAGGAACCTCCTCAATGAGGGCAGCAGGGCTGACTGTGGCAGGGCCTGAGGTGCCTGGGGCAAAGGAGATGCCCACCCTCCTGGGTGAGCAGGCACGGGAAAAACGCTGAGGGGCTGCTGGGAGGGCGGTGCTGGTAGGTGGGGTGGCGGCTGTACCTGTTGTTGCAGTGGGCACTGAGGTGCCCGCCATCGCAAGGGAGCTCCCATCAGAGGAGGAGTTGCTGTCACTGGTGTCCCCTCTTGTCCCCGTCGTGGAGCTCCCCTCGCCCTCCGTCCCACTGGTGCCTTCAGACTCCGTACATTCACCCTTCGGGGCCATGTGGGTTGCAGTTCCCTCCTGCTCCGGTGCCACTGCTCCTCTGCCAGATGAGGCTAATGCACACAAGGACAGGGTGACAAAACAAAACGGGGGTAAAGATAGAGGAGACACATAGTCAATGCCAGTAACACCACTACCGTTGGAGGACACAACACACAGGGAGCAGCCCTATGCACTAGGCCATGCATTAACAGTTCGTAGGAAAATCACCTGCCCATAGGGGACTATGCCTAACCCCATTTGCTGCACACCTGGAATCCACACGAGCCTGACTGGTTGTAGATGGCAACTACCACTATTGGGGTTGGAGTGCCACAGAGCCTGCCTAACAAAGGACCTACCCTAGCAAGTTCGCCGTGGCCTAGGGGAACCCACAGCCCACATCCCCCACGCAGACACCTCGTAAAGCACGCAGAGTCAGCTGAATGAGACTGTACTCATCCCCTTGTGGCTACTGTGATGCCCTCAAGCGCCCATCCCACTCCGGATATGCCACCGCCAGGATCCAGAACATCAGGGGGGTCATGGTGCGACGGGCACCCCTTCCACATAGGGAGGCCATCCCCAGCTGGGCCTCCACCGTCTTCTTGCTCCAGCGGCACAGGTCCTCCCATCTCTTGCGGCAGTGGGTGCTCCAACAAAATTAGACCCCCAGGGTCCGCACTTCCTCGGCGATGGTACGCCAAATACCCTTCTTCTGGTGGGCGCTGACCTAGAGGAAAGATAAATTATGAAAGGAACTTACCCCCCGTCCAGTTCATCATACTCATTGGCCACCAGTTCCCACCCATGCCCTGACACACATACACTCACCATCCTCACATGCAGGCCTCAGCCCTCCTCAACATGTATCTTCCATCCACACCACTCCATACATTCATGTCCCATGCATCATGCTCACAGTTTACTCACCTGTTCGTCTGGAGGACCGTAGAGTAGTGTGTACTGGGGGAGGACCCCATCCACAAGTCTCTCCAACTCCTCCACAGTGAAGGCAGGGGCCCTTTCCCCAGACACTCGAGCCATTCTTGCTTCCAGACTGAGGTCACAGCAGCACTTGCAGTGTAGGTCCTCTCCTGTTGAAGGTCAGGTATAAAGTGAGTGAACAGCTAGAAAATGGCAGTCACGTCCACGGCGGTGCGAACCATCACCGCCGGTGTACATCGTCATTGGCTCCTGGAACCCATAGGGTCCAATGATAACCAATAATGAATTGCGCAGCGGTCTTCGACCGCCTACTGCGACGCTGCACAACGCCAGCGCAGTTACCTCATTTCCCCTTGTCCCTCCTTACAGGTCAGGCAGCCACCATTTCAGGGTGGCACATGGCAGGGCACCTAACTGCGTCACAGCACATTTGGGCACAAATACGGACAGACAACGCCACACACCTATTTAATCACATTAGTGCAAAACCCCTTGTGCAACCTATGTGGTACATCTGCTCACCATTCTCCTCCATAGGGCACATCCGCTGGGGCATATGATGAGATTGCGTCATCCTCCGGTCTACAGACCCCTGGTGGACCTGACGACAATGGAAGACCGACACATCATTATCACCTACAGACTTGATCGTGCCACAATCCAAGAACTGTGTGCCCAATTGGAGCCAGACCTGATGTCAGCTATCCACCATCCCACAGGTATCCCCCCTCTAGTGCAGGTCCTGTAAGTGCTCCATTTCCTGGCCAGTGGTTCCTTTCAAACAGTAGTGGCCATGGCATCAGGGGTGTCTCAGCCAATGTTCTCGAAAGTGTTGTCCAGAGTGTTATCTGCCCTGCTGAAACACATGTGCAGCTACATCATTTTCCCCCAGGTGGAGGATTTGCCCACAGTGAAAGCTGACTTCTATGCCCTGGGACATATCCCCAACATCATTGGTGCCATTGATGGTACACATGTGGCATTTGTCCCCCCGCAGGAATGAACAGGTGTACAGAAATCGTAAAAGCTACCATTCAATGAATGTGCAGATGGTATGTTTGGCAGACCAATACATCTATCATGTGAATGCCAAGTATCCTGGCTCTGTGCATGACGCTTACATTTTGAGGAATAGCAGCATCCCTTATGTGATGGGCCAACTCCAGAGGCACCATGTGTGGCTAATAGGTGAGCCGAAGGTCCCCACACAGTATGAATAGGTGTCTGGGTATGGAGTAGTCCCTGAGGGTTGGTGTATGTCTAACAGATATCCCTCGACATTTACAGGTGACTCTGGTTACCCCAACTTCTCAAGGCTACTGACCCCCAGTGAGGAATGCAAGGACAAGGGCAGAGGAAATCTACAATGAGGTACATGGGCGAACTAGGAGGATTATTGAGCAGGCCTTCGATTCCGGTGCCTCCATCTAACAGGTGGCTCCCTATACTACTCACCCAAGAAGGTGTGCCAGATCATCGTGGCATGCTGTATGTTGCACAACCTGGCTTTGCGACGCCAGGTGCCTTTTCTGCAGGAGGATGGGCCTGATGTTGGTCTTGTGGCAGCTGTGAAGCCTGTGGACAGTGAGGAAGAGGAGGCAGAGGAAGAAGATATTGACAACAGAAACAGTACTTCCAGTGAGGCACAGGTAAGAGACTGGCACTGCTTATCTCATATCTGACTACTGTAGGACATTGTATAATTCAGCCTTTTTACCTCTGTGTATGGGCCCTGACAGTTCACTTTGGCTTTCCTTTTCACAGATATGGGTACCACATTCTGCCTTCTGCTATGTTTACTGCTGCCCAACAACTGTCATACTTTGGAATGTGCAAATGAACATTTACATTGATATTTGTCTAAGAGGTTGTAATAATACATTTCTGAAAGTACAGACTGACTCCAGATTGTTTTGTGATTCAAGGGTGTTTATTTAAGTGCTAATAAGTAGAGGGGGATGTGCAATGGGCTGGGATGATGGTGAAGGAATATCCATGGTAGAGTCCAGTCTCCTTGTATCACAGGTGCATTGTCCAATGGGGCATTGGAAGTGGAGCAGGGTCAGTCAAGGTGTTCAGGGTGACATAGTGGGACAGAAGGGTGACAATCAGGAGAGTCTTATTTCCTGGCAGGGGTCTTGGCACTATTTTCTGTTGTGTGCCTGGATCGCAGGGAGCGTTTGCGGGGTGGTTCTCCTTCTGCAGGGGTTGGGGTGCTGGTGGCCTGTTGTTCCCGTGGCGGGACCTCCTGTCCACTAGCGCCGACGGACATGAAAGGCTGTTCATCGTTCAGGCTGGTGTCAGGGGCCCAGTGGCATGCCACTGTCTCCCTCATGGTGTTGGCCATGTCTGCCAGCACCCCTGCAATGGTGACTAGGGTGGTGCTAATGGACTTCAAGTCCTCCCTGATCCCCAGGTACTGTTCCTCCTGCAGGCCATGGGTCTCCTGAAACTTGGCCAGTACCGTGCCCATGGTCTCCTGGGAATGGTAGTATGCTCCCATGATGTTTGAGCGTGCCTCGTGGAGAGTGGGTTCCCTGGGCCTGTCCTCCCCCGTCGCACAGCAGTCCTCCCAGTTTCCCTGTTGTCCTGTGCCTCTGTACCCTGAACCGTGTGCCCACTGCCACTGACCCCAGGGCCCTGATCGTCCTGTGTTAGTGGGTTTGCCTGGGGCCCCTGTAGTGGTGGACACACTGCTGATTGACGTGTCCTGGGGACAGTGTCATGGGCACGGTGGGTGGGTGCTGAGGTGGTGTTTCCTGAGGGGGGAGGTTCAGTGGTGGTTTGGGACTGTGGCAGGGGAACCGACTGTCCAGAGGTCCCTGATGGGCCGGACTGGTCATCTTGATCCAGGCGTGCAAGAGCTACTGTCGTCACTGTGGGCCTCTTCTGTGGGGGAACTGGATATGGCTGGTACCTCCTGTCCGGTGATGTTGTGTTGGGGTGTAAATGCATTGCTATTGTATCTGTGTGTGCCATCTTGTGCAATGGGTGTGTTTCCCTCTACTCCTGTGCTTGCATTATCGCCTTGGCCCTTGTGTGAGTGGTGATTGTGTGCCCTGGGTGAGTCTCTCCCTTGGACATGCTGTGGTGATGGGTGTCCATGCAGGTCTGTGATGGGTGTCCATGCATTGTTGTCACATGCAAGGCTTGGTACAGGGATGAGTGGGTTGTGATAGTGGGGTATCTGTGAGGTGTTGGGGTGATGGGTGTGAGGGTAGGGATAGAAGTTTGTGATGGCATGCAGGTAGGGTGGGGGATATAGTAGTAAAAATATGACTTACCAGAGTCCAGTCCTCCTGCTACTCCTGTGAAGTCCTCAGGATGCATGATCACCAAGACTTGCTCCTCCCATGTTGTTAGTTGTGGGGGAGGAGGTGGGGGTCCACCGCCAGTCCTCTGTATGGTCACCTGGTGTCTGGATACCACTGAATGTACCTTCCCCTGTAGGTCGTTCCACCTCTTCCTGATGTCATCCTGTGTTCTTGGATGTTATCCCACTGCGTTGACCCTGTCCACAATTCTCCGCCATAGCTCCATCTTCCTTGCCATGGACGTCTGCTGCACCTGTGATCCGAATAGCTGTGTCTCTACCCAGATGATTTCCTCCACCATGACTCTGAGCTCCTCCTCAGAAAACCTGGGGTGTCTTTGAGGTGCCATGATGTGGTGTGGGTGATGTGTGAGGTGATGGTTGATGTGATGTGTGGGGTGATGTGTTGGGGTGTGTTCTTTGAGGTGCGTGGATGGTGTATGAGTGATGGTGTTGTGTGCCTCTGGATGCTGGTGTTGTCGTAGCTTTTCTGTCTCTCTGCTTCTTCCAAAAATGTCATTGTAAGGGGTTGTGGGTAATGTGGGTGTGTTTTATAGTGGTGTGAGTGTGTGGGTGTGGTGTGTGTATGTGTATCAGGTGTGTGTATTTTGAATTGTCCAATGTGGTTGTGTTTTGTAAATGTGTGTGTATTTTGAGCGCGGCGGTGTGTACCGCCAATGGATTACCGCGGTAGAATGACCGCTGCGTTGATTCATGGGTCGTGATAGTGTGGGTGTATTCCTGTTGGCGTACCGGTGTGGGGTTTGGTGCCACCAGTTTATCACTGACCTTTGGTGTGGCGGACTTGTGTGGGTGTCTGTATTGTGTAGGTCATAATACCCGTAGCGGATTTCTGCCACGGACACGGTATGTTGGCGGCCGTCAGCACGGCGGTAAGCAGACTTTACCACCAGGGTTGTAATGAGGGCCTTAGTGTATTATCCATTCAGAAGGTGGTCTTTTAGCCACAGTTTTCTAACTTCTTGATGTTTAACATGGCAAAAGTCACTTCTTTCTTAGCCATTATTTGCTTCTGTTGAGTCAAATTAAATGCTGAAAATATATCCCTTGCAAAAACAACAGAAGATGGACGGAATGCAGAACAAATCAAACATTCACCCCCAGTCACAGATCTGGGTTTAATCCATCAGTTTTTTTTTTGCTTGCTATGCCATTCCCGCTCAGACCCAGCCATTTGCAAATCAGTCTTGACCCTGTTCCCCATGGGAACAGTCCAGCCCGAACTGCCAAGCCAGGTCCTCCTTGGACCAGAAACAAGTATCCTGGGATCGGTTTCAGGGTCTCACCCTTCATCAGCCAGGTTCGCTTGAATCTGGTGGCATACCAAGCAGTTCTTTTTTTAAATATATCCCTAGTGCTGACATGTTGCCAGGGAACGCAACCTGATTTCAGTGTTTGTAGTGTCCAACCCAACTGCATAATGGACCTAAGCTGACTCGGTCCATGTTGTAAAAGTGACATGTCGCTTTGCACTAGGTCTATTGCAAAGGAAACAATGTTATTTAAAGTGTATATGCAGTCGGACAAGGTGTTAATCCCATTATCCACAATGGCTAATGCTTTCTGTAAGGTTTCCTGATCTATTTGCCTTAACTGGGCAGCAGCTTCTTGTTGGGAAACTTTCCAAATTTCATTATAAATGATATATAAGAACTGTTTTTTACGTTGTCTTCTGGGGCCCAACAGAAATCCTGCAAATCTGTGTTATTCAACAGGAGACAGAGGTGTTCTTTAACAGCATCTAGTGAGGAAGTCTTTAACTATTGTTGCCATAATTTCCCTAGACTGTATGTTGTTATGATACCCGAGTGTTCTGATGAGACATAGCGAGGGTCTGGCCAATTTGTTCTAAAACCCCCCATAGAGTTTACAAATCATGCATGACAACCATTTGTATCTACCGGCCACGATAACCACCTACCAGGACGTGAAAGTGATGTGTTGAATGTTCCATTATGGACCCATCCATTGAGCTGGTCTTCAGTGGCATTAATATATGTTTGCCATTTGTAAAATTTAGCAGGGGCAGGGATACTGGGTGCATAAAAATCCTTAATCTTTGCCAAGCCTAAATAACTTATCTGTTGTACAGTTTCATTTAAAAACATAATGTAAACCGGTATCAGGCATGCTCTAAATAAAGCTTCCTTTCCCCTTATTTGTCACTTTTTAGTTCTGCAAACACTTTTTAAGTCAATCAGTATTCATAGCCTTCTATAGCCAATCCGGAAACACAGGAATCAAAATAAATTAATTTCATATCAGCTAATAAAATATGGCACATTTCCCTTCATGGCAATATAAAATAATATGACTCAGCATTTTTCACATCGTGCCCAGAAAAATATGCAAACTTTTCAGAATACATTTTTGCAGGAAGGCAATGACCATGTAACAGCAAGAAAAAGATGATGACAAACGCAATCCAAAGAAGGAAGGCAAGTACAGTTAATAAAAGACATAGATAGTTCTATGGGGAAATGAAATAGTTTTAAGCCACTTTATCAGCTGACGTGCTCTTGACAGTCTTGCTGCAGAAGAAGCGGATGAGTCGGTGAAGGTGTCATTGATGTCTGCAAAATATCCAGAAGCAGTTCGTGCAAAAACTGGAGCCATCTTTGGAAGGGCAGAACCAGCTGAAGTCTCCCTTGGTAGTTCATAGTAGATTATTCCATCCGTTTGCGTTAGATTTAAGTTACTTGTTGCAGAAAAGTTAATAGTACTAAGGAAGGATCACTCTCCAACCTTCCCAAGCTCGCAGAGATGTCAGTATTGCTGGTCAAAACCTGTAGAGGAACACCCTGGTCTGTAGTGAGAGGGAGTCGGGTACTACCCAGGAGTATGGATTGACCATATGGTGTAGCTTGACATTGGCAATGGAGACAAAGCGGTTTTCTTTAGAACCAGGCAGCGGTGGTAGTATGACAGTTCTGGTACCGTGTATTCCCAGGACTGGAACCGGTGCACAATAAGAAGGACCAAACTCCCTTTTCACAGCAACCTTTTCACGCACTAGATCCCCAACTTTAGGAATCCAGCCAGTTGGTGTTATTGGTACATCCCTTGTTCCCAAGGAGGCAGCACTGGCAGATGTGTTGTCATCACGGAACTGTTGGAAGTCCTGCAAGACAGTGACACGTTCATTATGTCAAAAGGTGTTTCTGCCGGCTCCATGCCAGGAAGATCAAGATCTAGAACATACATAAGTGTTCCGAACAGGCATTGTAACGGTTTGTTGGAAAATAGGAGGAGTGTCTGCGGTGGGTGTTTGACGTGGACCCTTTTATTTGTTGACAGCTGTCGCAACAAAGGACATACTGCTTGGTCTGTTTGTATAGACATGGCCACCAGTAACGCGCTTGTAACAATGAAATAGTAGCCGCCACACCAGCATGGGCAGAAGCAACTCCCTTGTGCGCTGCTTTAATCAACTAAGGTCTTGGATCTTTGATGGGGATCACACAATCACCCACCCCTGTTATTGCTAAGATGGCAGTATTGAGGCTAGATATGCGGTCGGAGTATTTAGCAGGATATGACTTTGGCATTTGTTTGCTATCAGCTGCAGCTTTCACATCAGTTAGTGTTTTGTTATCCAACCTTGTCCATGAACAAGTTATTGCAGCAACAGAAGCCGTGCTGCTTCATTATTCAAGGTATTGCCAGCAACCTCTATTCCAACAGGTTGATGTCCCAATGTATGAACTACATGGGCATTGGGTAGCGTTTCTTTCAGATCCTCTATTTTCCCCCGCAGTATTTCGTGTTGAATGGTGTTTCCTTTTGAATCTCTGAACTCATTGGAAATATTCAAGGTTGTTTTGTATTTTTTGCACATTATGTTGTTGATGAGTGCTGTGCTATGTACATTTTGAATGGCAAATGTGCGTGTATGACTATTTAAATGTCTATAGTCCAAGACTATTCTATATGAATGGTCCAGCTTAGCTATGGGGAACAAAGGGTTGTTCATTGATGAGACACAGGGATCAATTAAACCCTGATACTCCAGCTGTGTGAGGATTTCCCTCACGGGTGCACTAGCTTCATGCTTTATCAAGTATTGGGGTTGATGTTGGGATTTAATTGGGATATGGTAGGGAGAAACTTTGACTCACCCTACATGACTGTGATATAACGCGGGCACCTGCGCCTTTACCCAGTCAATGGCATAAGCCTCCTGGAGCTCTCTGGAAACAAGGGACAAGAAAGAGGCTTCAATTACCTCCTCCCCATATGGGAGATTACGGACAAATTCTGGTGGCCAGTCTTTTTCGGCCAACAAAATATCATAATTGGCAACTATGCGATCCCAAAAGATAGCGTCTATTGTGTGCTTAATGTCTCCTTCTAACTGTAGCGTCACTTTATACTCCCTATCGGGCGTGGAGACGCGCATGTCCGCAGTCTCGACTTATGGAAACTGCTGCCACTTTTTTCTTTTTGAATTGGGATTTGTGTTGCGGAAGTTTCTCTTCCTTTTTAACAGAAACTTTGGACGAGCGCTGTGAGTCCTTTTTCAGTTCCACATACTCAGTTCGCTGGTCTGACCACCCACCTCTCTCCTTGCGTTTGTCCGGAAAGGAACAAGATTGGCATGTATCAGTATATTGATATCTATCAGAGTGTTTTATATTATCTCTATTTCTATGATTATAGCGATTTTGAGGGGTCTCCGAATGCGGAGATTCTCCCCTTTCATCTTTAGGTGTTTGTTTTTATTTATCCCAGTGTTTTTTTTTTTAGAACCGTCAGGTTCTTGCTTGTTGGAATCCTTATTGGATTTACCCTGTAATTGTGGTTTGAGAGGTCTGGCTCCCAGACTATCCCGGCCGATGCTAGTGTATGTTGCAGCGATAATCTTAGGCAGCTTGCGTTCTTGATCCTGTGCAGGAACGTCCCTGAGCCGCATGTGCACTGCTAGTGCTACTGCTTCCCCTTTACTCAAAATTATTGAAGACACAATGGCAAAGTTGCCCATTAATTGCATCCCCAAATCCAGGGCCGGAGTCGTGTTCACCTTAAATTTGTTTTAGCACTTCTGGAATATTGGCACTGTGTGCGGTGGTATAGTGCGTGGCAAATAACGTGCCCCATGTATTTGCAGTTATCTACTGCAGGAACCATCCCAAATGGTAAGCACATAGTCAGTATTCTATGTTTATCCTGAGGTCCCATATGGGGAAAGACTGCTTCCAGCGCATTCATTTTTTGTGCTAACCAAAATAGAATTTCTTCTCGTTCAGCGGGGACTCTGTCCATGATCGAATGGACAGTTGCAGGGTTAATGCCTGCTATAACTGCAGGTTGTTGCATTGGAGCAGCTCATGCTGGGTTTGTATTTAATGTTTGCATTACAAACTGTACTAAGGGTCTATATATCATAGTAAGCTCAACGTATAAGCGGCATACCTCAGATACCGCTAAATTGGCTGCATCAGGATGAAGTGTATATGTGGCCAATAAGGCCCAGGATGGACCATCATTACTCACAGGACCTAACCGAACATGTAATATTGTGTGTGGTAGGGCACCTCCAAGCCAGTTATTATGGTCTTGATAAGATAGAGGAATCTCTAAATATGCATAAGATCTGTATTGTGAAGGTATGTTTGCAGGAGTATAATTATGAAATGTGTTAGTGTTCGCATCGACTGCTGGAAAAGTGACCCAAGAATAAACAAATTCTGTTCTGTTGGCAGGATGAGCCTCGACTACAAATGTTACAGGACCCCCCCCCCCCGGGCCATGAGGCCATGAGCTAACAAATGAGCTGTAAGGGGTGGTTGCATGTTTACTGCAATTGCTACCCGTTGCCGATTTGCCATGGTAAATATACCTGTTCAGAGATAAAGACACGAAAAATGGGGATTGATCCTTTTAAGGTTAAAGCTTGAACCACCTACAACATTCGCTAGGTACTACCTATTTAGCTGAGGAGGAAATCCTCAATACCACGGACGTCTCCGTATACAGTATTGAGGTGCCTTTAGCACGTACTGAGACAGAGATACTCAGGAGCTTTCGAAAATTAGTGCCTGACCAAACACTGGCGGCGCCATATCTCGTGGGCTCTCAGTATCCTCATGAGGCTGCTGGATTTGGGAAGCAGTACCACCTGGATTGTGGGGAGCTGAGTCCAATCCCACACCATTTGACAACTGTCGGCCTAATCCAGTTTCCGGCTAACTAGCAGCACCTCACCTCTGCCCAAGAGAAGGGATGATTGTGGCAACCAAGCACATGACAGAAATCACCTCTCAGGGAAATCGTGCTGATTAGATCCCATCCTTTTCTATCAGTTACAAAAGGTCTAACACATACAAAGACAAACAGAGGCAGGAGATAGTTCAATAGGATTTATTTAATCAGCTGCGCTTTAGATAAAATGGCATGACATGCAATAATAAAAATGATGAAACATGCTAAAAGCAAGATTATGACAAGAAAAGTGAAACACAGAAAAAGTCCCACCATACTGTCAGTTAGCACTATATATGTGCAGTTACTACCTAAGCCAATTTGGAGCACAGCGTACTACGCCCTACGCCCTACTCCACCCATCAGGATTCCCCCTGGGGAGACATCATCCCCCATACCTGAGTGTGCCTGTTGTCTAGAGAGACACCATCCTCAAGAAGGCCAGGGACACGGTAATCTCAGCAAGCAGCTGTTGCGAAGTCAATCAGCATGCGGTTGTGGTCACCTGGCTGGAACCTCCCTCTAATGTGCATGGGGCAAGGGGATGTTTTTATAACAAAACAGCTTGTGTTCCAAGAAAATGTCCTCACTTCAAAATACATGTTTTTTCGTGTATGTTAGAGGCGCAATGTACCACTTTGTACCGACAACCCTATCTATACTGCAGCCTTCAGGAAAGCACAGGGTGAAAGAGTGTTGTGCTAGAAGACACAATGCTTTCCTAGCTGAAAGGATAACTAGATAAAGAAAATAAAACAGTACTACAAATGTGGCCGATTCTAAAATTATAAAATTAAACAGTATAAATTGTAACTAGGCTAACGGGTACAAGCAGCAGACCTAGTTTGCTAAAATAACATTACTAAAATAGCTATACAACAAGGTTGGTGTTGCTAATGTGAAGGTTCAGGGGCTGTTTTTAAGACCTCTATTGATCCATGTGGACTTGGAGGTTCTGGTTCCCTTGATGCCTTGATTGTTGAAATTATTTTTTAATCCTTAATCCATCCCAAAAGGTCCAGTGTCTCCTTGAGATTTACTGTTAGTTCTGGGGTGCTACAAGAATCGAGTTGTATTCCTCTTGATCAGATCCCCTTGGTTCTTTCTTTCTAGAAGCTTTTTTCGTGGTGCTATGTCCTATTTGAGGTGTATGGGGGATTTAGGCTTTTTATTATGTTCTGTTCTCTATTTGTTGCTTCTCCATCTTTGTCCTTCCTTTATGCCTAGTATGCTTTTTGATTTCCATCAGGAGCTTGCTCTTCCAGCAGTGGTGGGAGATAACTTGTCTTTGTTGAGATTGGATAGTTTGTTGTCGTGAGGTGCTTTTTGTTAACTTTAGATTGGTAAGCAGGGCTTGAAATGAGCTACCTCTCTGAGCAGGTGGTTCATTCTCTCATAGCTTAGGCTTAATAGCTAGATGGTACTTTACTCTTGCTTGTGGTGCCGGGATTGCACAGGTTGGTTGGTGGCCTCATTGTCTTTGGCTTGGTAGATATCCTTAGGGCTATGAACTATACAGCATTATAATTTCAAATTCCTGATGGTGCAGATGCAGTTGAGTGTAGAACAGTTTTTACGTTATTTTGTTGTGGATGTCTTTTGTGCCTGAGACATGCCTCAGGCAGTGGTGTTCTGTGCTATATACTCATCTTTAGTCTGAATGAAATAAGAAAGAGGGAGATATGGTGTAAATGTCTGGATTTATTGGTATATGTCCCATTACAACTCAGACCTTATTGGAAAGGGAGTTGGATTCGAGTCAGCATCTCCTCTTCCAAATACTAGGATTACAAGTTAGTTTTGCCAAAATGAAGATTAACATGAGGATATGGGAATACCGGGTCAACACTTGTGTGTTTTTCCCATTGGGGAATAAAACTTTTTTTGCCTATAGAGCGGTCACTCACAAGCATGCAGGATAGTAGGCTGAATGGTCAGGAATTGAATGGAGAGCTAGTGGGAGCATCTGCTCATCGTCCCATGCAAAAGGAAGAGAGCTGGGAGCCAGGCACAGCAGCTGTCAGCAACCCTAGCAACTCTTCTAAGGGCCTGTGCAAAAGCAGTTACTCTAGTTATATTTGTGTAAATTCCAAATTTCACATTACACATGCAGGTTTTCTCATTACTCAATTTTGCATAATGTTTCGCATGCTGGAGGCTTATTCACATAGTAAATGTCTCACAGAGAGATATTGGCCCTCAATATGAACCTGGCGGTAAACACTGCCGACCGCCGTGCTGACAGCCAACAAAAGACCGCCAGTGGCGGTGGAATGCACACCGCCGGATAACAATGCCAAAAGAACAAACCTCCAAAAAGTTTGCAACTACCAACCACCATCAAGGCCAACGATGGTGGAAACGCAGTACACCTCACCCCGCCACCGCCATGCAGACAAATCCTCCACCCATCAAATAATGATGCACAAATCAACTCAACGGACAGTGAATGTTGAACGACCATTGGCGGTACCGACCATCACGGCCAGCAATGGGACCCGCCAACAACAAATGCACACATTGGAAAGTCCGAAAAGCACAAACTGACACACATCCATACCACTATAAAACACACCCATACCCACACCACACAATTATTTGCCACGCCAATAGCACGACAGATATTGACACCACAACACACATACACTGAACTAACCATCACACAAGTCACACACACAACCAAGCAACAGCACCCTCATCAACGCACCTAAACACTTCACCCACAACACACACCGTGGCAACCCCTAAGCACTCCCGCTTCACTGAGAGGGAGCTAAAGACCATGGTTGATGAAATACTCAGGGTTGAGCCACACCTATTCGGGGCACAGGTGCAGCAGACACCCTTGGCCAGGAAGATGGAGCTATGGTTGAGGATAGTCAACAAGGTCAATGGCGTGGGAAACCATCCACACACAAGGGATGACATCAGAAAGAGATGAAACGACCTGCGCGGGAAGGTGCGTTGCATGGCATCCAGGCACAACATTGTCGTACAGAAGACTGGTGGTGGTCCCCCACCTCCTCCCCCGAATACAACGACTGGGAGGAGAAGGTCTTGGCTGTCCTGCACCTGAAGGGCCACACTGGACTCACTGGAGAACTTGACTCGGGTAAGACAACTATAATACCCCAACAGTCACCACACCTGCAATGCATTCATCACCCCATCCCTCTCACTACCACCATGCCCTACCCAGCCCACAACACTCACACACTTATATCCATGTCACCTACAATCCCCCATACAAATCACCATCCAGCCCCCTGTGCACAGTCACCAACCCATGCATGTAATGTCAGGAGTCAGGAGCACTACAACACCCACAATGCACCAACCCCCCCAATAAATGCATCAAAATGAACACAAAGGGAGCCTGCATGCCACTATATGGGAATGTAACCACCAATTACTGCTGACCAGTGCAGCAATTGACAAGAAAGTGCAGGACACCCACATCTCTATTCTCTCACACACAGGCACTACCATCCATGCTACCCGGAGGGAGACGTCAAGGAGTGCCAGTCCTCCACCTGAAGACGAAGGCCCCACTCAGGAGAGTGCAGAGGGATGTATGGACACAGAGGAAATTCCTGGCCCATCCCACACCCCTGGACAGTCACCCTCCAGAAGCCCCACCCAGGAAACCACTGACATCCCTACCACTAAGCCACCACCATCAGCTATGGCCCACTGCCCCCTCACCAGTGTCTCCAGGCCACGGACTGCCTGCCCACATGTACAGAGGCTTGAGTCTCCACCCACCACCTGGCAGGATGATGAAGGACCCAGTGGGACTGCCAGACCTGTGCAGGAGACACAGGCACAGGGGGCTAAGGCCAGTGGGAGAGTATCAGTGGCCCTGGGGGCTGGCCCAAGGAGGGATGCTGCTGCTGCTCAGGAGGTCATTGCTGAGGTCCTGGGAGCATACAACCATTCCCAGGGCAGGATGGGCCAGATCCTGGCCACGTTGGAGCAGAACCAGGAGGCCATAGAGCAATAGAAGCAGCTCAATGCTACCATGCCCTCCATTGCAGGGGAACTGCAGTGCCAGTCAAACATCCAGCCTGAGTCCCCCACCCACCTGCAGGCCCCTTACACTAGCCAGGACACTGCCCTGCCATCTACAGCAGCTACTGGACTGGTGGCACTGCCAGAGGACTCACGGGACACCGGCACCCCAGCTTCCTCCTCACAAACCTGGCCTCAGACCCAGACATCCCACTGAAACACCAGCCAAGACCAAGCCCATGTCTCCCTTGGTTGCCACTGAGCTACCTTGTTGACATACCACTGCTATCTCACCATCTTCCAATGGCCCCATGGACTATACCCCTGTGCTACCAGCAGCTGAGCAAATGTACCTGAGTATGTTGTTGACCATGTGCCCACACCCTTCCACTGTCCCATCACTCATGGATGTTTTGACTTTGAATAATTACACTTCTGCACTCCAAATATCTGTCCTTAATCAATATAAGCAATCAATTGTGAATGTGAATGCATTCGCCAGTTACCATCATAATGGCTCTTTTATTGCAGGAGGGGGTCTAACAGACTGTAGTGTCTGAAGTATGTCACACTGTACATTCCATTGCTTTAGCACACATCTGTTTCTTCAGTCATAAAGTCGCCACACACCTGGTAAGGGACACTACAGCACTTAGTACATAAGTCACCCAGAAACAATGCAGTAAAGTCATTAGCATAATAGCAAATGTACCTGAGAGTCATTGGAAGTATAACCGGATTAGCTGGGTTCTGGAGTTGATGTCTTCCCCCTCTTCTTCTCCATCACTCTCATCCATCCTCTGAGGTGGCAGGGGTGGTTGGACAGCATCCTCCTATTCCAGAAGTAGAATAGCTTTCCTCACAGCCAAATTGTGCAACATGCAGCAGGCTACCACTATGTGACACACCTTGTCAAGGACATAGAACAGGGATCCCCCAGAGAGATGCAGGCAATAAAATCTTGCCTTCAGGAGTCCTATGGTCCGCTCAGTCACCCTTCCAGTGCGACCATGTGCATCTGTCCTGGAATTTATCACAGGTGTCAGGAGCCAATGCATGTTTGGCTTGCCAGAATCCCCTGGAGAAGTGTGTGAAAGAGATTTAGAAGACACACTTTGTAATTGCATAGAGCCTGGTAGGTATGTCACTAATACAGTGTCATACACACTCCCCTTTGATCCAAGCTCTGTCCCCCTGTAGCTGTCCCATTATGTGTGGCACACTGCTGTTTCTCAGGACAAAGGAATCATGGACTGATCCTGGGAACCTTGCATTGACATGTGATATGTACTGATCAGCAGTACACACCAACTGGATGTTCATGGAGTGAAAGTTTTTACCATTCCTGAACACCTGTTCATTTACTCTTAGGGGTATGAGGGCTACGTGGGTACCATCAATGGCACCTATCACATGGGGGATATTTGCAAAAGCATAGAATCCAGATTTGATGGCGGTGAGATCAGCCCTTTGGGGAAACTGGACATAACTTTGCAGGTGTTGCACAAATGCATTCAGGAAATTAGACAGGATGTGGCTGAACATTGGCTGAGATACCCCGGCTGCCATGCCCACTGTCACTTGGAATGAGCATGTGGCCAAAAACTGTAGCATAGATAGTACCTGCACAGTTGTAGGTATGGCATGGAGATTCCTATTAGCTGGCTCAGAACAGGCTCCATTTCTGCACAGAGTTCAAGGATTGCTGCTCGATTCAGGCGGTAATTTATGATGACGTGACGTTCCTCCATGGTGGCCAGATCTACCAGGGGTCTGTAAACAGATGGGGCCCTCCCTCGCCACATGGGTCTGTACCTATGGTGGAGTAAACACAATTCATGTTTTACATGCAACACAATTGTACCTCACACAGACACAGAGAACGAGGAAATCCTGTCAGGCTTATGTGTAGTATGGTGTTTTAGTTTTTATGGCATCACAGTGTAGAGACACTTTCCACCATGATTCCATGAGGAGTACCACTGATCATGACAGTACTCGATGGAGGGGAGAGGGAATGGAGCCATGGATTAGGCCCCCAGCCAGTCTATGAAGGCGTGGTGGATGCAAAATGGCAGCCCGCGCCATACAAGTAGTGTAGTGTTGAAGTGACAATTCCACTGGCGTAAGTCATCATGGTGGTAGGTGGTGCACCTGATCATTGTATAACATGGTTGTCAATGGGGAAGCAGGACCAAACATGATCACTGCCGGCAGTGACGGTGCACACCGCTGCGGTATCTACCACCATTTTGCCATGCCTTTGGCACTTGACTCCTGCACCTCGCATAGGGAAGAACTCCACTGCGTGTGCTGCTGTGTCCTGACTCTGGTTCCTGAGATGGCATGTGTTACAGGGGAACGGGCTCCGGCCTCCGTCACGGAGGAGCTGGAGAAGCTGGTGGACCTGGTCCTACCCCTGTATGCAAAGCTGTATGGGCGACCAGAGGAGCAGGTGAGTTGCTATTTGTCCTCCTTAAATGTGTGTGAATGTGGCAGATGCTGTAGGTGATTTTGTTTGCTGTGTGAATGCTCACCCATGCTGTGTCTGCCTTTTTTGGCTTGGCTATTGTCTATATGTATGTCTCCATGGGCTATGTCAGGTTAAACTTGCATGGCATTTGTGTATGGGGCACACACACTGACATCTGTTTCTTTACTCTGTGTGTCCCATGCAGGTCAGCGCCCATCAGAAGAGAAGTCTGTGGCAAACCATCTCTAAGGAAGTGCGGACCCTGGGGGTCTACAACTGGCGGAGCACCCACTGCAGGAAGCGGTGGGAGGACCTGAGGTGCTGGGCCAATAGCAGCTGATTAAAGCCTCTTATATATCTTAATTTGATCAAGACAATTAAACAAATTATCTCCAAAAGAATCACACTTATTAATAATACATAAACCGGTAACAATGGCAAAGTATACATTAGTTCAGCATCAAATGATCTCAAAGTAAGTCATGAGCATTTCAAAATAGTTTTGTCTCTAACCGCAAATTAGCATCAACATGTTGGGCTTCAAAAAAATCTCTTTATCTCATTTAATGTTAAAAAAATATTATTAATATGCAGCAATTAAGTCATAAGTTGCAGCTGGTACCTAGAAAGCAAAAGAGACACATATTACATTACAATGACATACATTACCAATAGAAAAAGTAGAAACAGCAAGGAGCTTGCTTCAGCCAGGGGACACTATCAGTTATGGCCTAACGACAGCTAAACCCACTCAGCCAATAAGTCTCGACCCTTCAGAGTCGAACCTCATCTGCTCTAGTCTGCTCTCCAAAATCACTAATCATAATAATAGTCATAATAATCCCCAGAGAATTCTACCCAAGTTGTTATACTAAATCCTAATAAGCTTATGATTGGTCAATCTACGGGGCAGTTTCATTTCAGCCAATCAACAACTAAATTGATGACCTAAAACACAACAAATCTATGCTAACTAAAACATTTTCTTCAAGAATAACATTTCCTCTTCCGTCTCGTCTGTAGCTCCATTGTTTCATCGCCTCTCGAATATCTTGTCTCAGGAAGAAACTTTCGCTGTTTCAACTAAATTCCATCCTCGAGGAAAGACCAGATATTAGTAACATTCTGAAACAATAGGACATTTCAATTTATGCAATGCTTGGTTAAAACATGACCTTGTAAGACTTACGCAGCAACCCACTACAGGTAGCTGTGAGCACATCTACACAAACTTCAAAGACACTTTTATGTAAGCTTTTGAATCATGGAAAATAACCACAGCTTTTAGTTAGAATTCCGCTCAGCTAAGAACTGAAAAATGAACATTTTCAAAAGTCACTCGTTTTGTATGTTAATTCATCACACATTTTAGTATATAGTATTTTGCTATTGCCAAAATAACATTTCTCCCCACATTGCTAAACCAATTTCCCACAGCTTCAATCCCTTTTCCAACTTTTTCCCAAACAGTAGTTTCTGTTAGTTCTTTTAGATCCTTACTATTAGTATTTGTTACATTTGTAATTAACTCTTTGACTTTACCCAAGTTATCAGGAATATAAGAACAACAATGATTAGAACCTAATAATTTACAAACTCTACCCTCTTTCACCGAAAGAATGTCTAACGCAAGGCGATTCTGAAGTGCCATAGCTCTTGTAGCAGCCAATTCTGTATCCAGAAGAATGATAGCTCCGGAATATCTTGTCAACATGTTATCTACTATTGTAGACAACTTCTGAATCTTAATCAAATTCAGGACAACACCCACTGAAGGAATTATAGCCCCAAATATGTCTCCCACAATACTAGAAATTGATTCTCGCTTGTGTCTCGTTTGTAATTTCATTGAATCAGGAATCTTACTCAAGTCTTCCAACTGGTAGATTTTTGGAAAGACTATTCCCAAATAACATGGTCCATACCATCCTCTAGGAAGACGGTAATATGCATTTCTCCCCCAAATATAATACATTCCAGGTATTGGAGGATCCAGTCCATTCATCATAAAATCCCACTTACTCCTAAACATAAAAACATGTCTACATTCACTCTTTCCAAAAAACACTCTATAATTTTTACTCCAAGGTCTATGTATACAAAGTTTTCCTACGTGCTCAGCATCTATTGTTAGTTTTCCTTGTTTAGTAATGTCACTATAAGCATAACCTATTCCAGGCATTCTAGTTATGATTCCCTATCTTTGCCTTTTTTCTCTCCTTCTATCTTCGTTGTTATCTAAGAACTTCTTTTCTACTGGTGTTAGTAAACAAGTTAAGTTATTCCGATGTGCAAAAGCTGTGCCAAAAGTTAAAGTAGACTCAAAGAAATCTCTCAATATTGCTATGTTGTTTTCTTTGGCTATTTTATTCAAATAACAGGTACAAAGGACAATACCATGTCATAGTTTGAATAAAAATACTGGATATATTCTTCATTATAGAAACGTGTTAGCAAAAGACAGCAACTTATAGCATAAGCATAAGTTACAGGCAAGCTATGATAAGTAGTTCCTCCTTCCACTGAAGTCGGAATCTGGGTACATACATACCAATCATTCGCGTCCATCACCTCAACATACTCATGCAATAAGCAATAGAAAACATTAGAGGAAAGTTCTTTCTCTTCGTGTAAGTATTTGACATCTATCCTAAATTTATCTTTTGTTAGTGACTTATCAACCAAACCTAAAGAACCTACTTTCGTAGTCTGGTTGGCTACATCCATCTCATAAACAGACACTCCCACGAACAACAATAAACATATTATCACACTCACTACCACTAAACCAATTCTAAGCACTTTGCAACAACTAATCCTACGATGTTGGTTATGTGAGTTTCATTCACTCTTGGACAGTTCCTTTGTCAAGTTCAGTATAGCAGCTTGTCTAATTCAGTAATTCATTTGTCTTCCACAGGAAGGTTTATTATTTGTCTCCTCAGTATGAGTTTTCAAACTCAATTTTCATTCTCTTTACCCAAAGTCTCTTTCTTGAAAGTCTTCACGTTCCAAAATAAGAATTTTCTAAGTCTCTGTTAAAGCAATAGCTCAGAAATTCATCTTGCCAGTCACTTGTATTTAAATATGCCCATTCAGGTCCAGTATATCTCCTACTTGCAACTCTTTTTCTTTTCGGTCGTCTTCCACTTTCACTATCTTCTCTACTAGTGTGTTCTCCTCCAGGCAATTCTTTTTCCTCTTGAATCGGTCGTATTACATCAACTTTTCCACTCTTTGCAACTTTCTCCGGCCATTTGTCTCCTTTCAATGTAGCTTTTGTCATAATCTTCTCAGTATTGAGTCTTCACTTGCCTTTGGACCTTTTTCTTAGGACGTTCCCGCAATTGGTTCTGGAAGAGTATAATACACTTGGGTGGGACTATTTCTTCAGTTTGGTTTGTCAAACTACCTGATGCTGAGGTCACCTCCCTCTGAGCAGATCTTTCCTCTGTTGATTCTTGTCTTTCACCTTCCTTCGAGAACACCCTCCTTGGATTCTTCTACTCCTTTTGCAGCTCGTTCAACTTCTTCACTACTCTGTTCTTTTTTGTCTGTTATAGGAGTAGGTACATCTCAGTCATTCTCAACATCTTGCTCACTTTCTTTTTCTTTGTTCTCAATGCTCTAAACTGTTGGTAATCTCAACAGTTCCTCTTCTCTTTCTGTTGGATTATGACTTTTCTCGTATGGTTCGCTTGCACCCAATTCAGCAAACCAGCACACTTCACAGCAGTGGTTGTAGTGAGCACGATCTGATAAGGTCCCTTCCACCGTGGCTCAAGTCAAGACTTTTGTACGTGCTTTCGTATAAGCACCCAGTCTCCGGTTCTCATACTGTGACCTTGACCTTGCGTTTGTTGAGCTGTTGCAACTTCCACCTGATGAGAAAAAGACCGAACCACATCAGCCAGGCTTTTGCAGTAATCTAGTACAATATCATCTGTAATATTCACCAGTGCATTTGCAGGTATTGCTGGCAATCTCATTGCTCTCCCCATCAAGATTTCATGCGGAGACAACCCAGTCTTCTTGTCAGGTGTACTTCTCATTGACATTAGTACTAGAGGAAAAGCATCTAGCCATTTCAAATTTGGTGAGGCACACTCTTTGGCCAATCGTGATTTTAATGTTCCATTTATTTTCTCTACAAGACCTGGAGCTTCTGGGCGATAGCTGACATGTATTCTCTGCTGAATGTTTAATGCCGAAAAAAGCAACTTTATCACCTCATTATTGAAATATGTACCCCTATCTGATTCAACTGAGACCGGAAAACCAAAACGTGGAATTAGTTCTCGCAAAATCAATTTAGCCACTGTAAAACTATAATTTCTCCTGGTTGGAGAAGCCTCAATCCAATGACTGAAAATGCACACAATCACCAGCACGTATTTCAAACCAGCACATGCAGGCATTTCAATTAAATCCATTTGCATTCTACTGAATTGACCTCCTGTCATACCTATGTGACCCATGTTGACAATTGTGCCTTTGCCGACATTACATTGTTGGAAAATTATGCACCTACGGCACACCAGCTCCACCACTTGTCTGAATTTTGGATTGTAACTAAACTGTTTAAAACTCCTGATCCTCGCATCTCTTCCAATATGCGTTTGACCATTGTAGTACCTGGCCATTTGAGTTAGTAAACTGTTTGGCAAGACTACTTTCCCTCTATGGTTACCCAGATTTCATATTCCCTTTGTATGTATTGATGCCTATTCCAATATTTCCTCTCATCTTCTGAAACATTGTTCTGTATTGCTTTCAATTCATCTAATGTCTCCACTATCTGCATAGTAAAATTTGCATACATTTCTTCATTTTCAGGCATCAATTCCCAATTTCCTTTGAATGAAATCCCATTCAAAGCACAAATTTTTGCAACTTGATCTGCATAAGCATTTCCCAATGTTACATAATCTTGTCCTCTCTGGTGTGCACTGCATTTACCATTGCAATTTTCTCAGGTTTCTGTACTGCTTGTAACAAATCATGTATTCTTTCCCCATTTCTCACAGGTGAACCTGAAGAAGTGAGGAACCCTCTTTGTGACCAAATTTGCCCGAAGTCATGTACAATACCAAATCCATATTGACTATCAGTGTAGATCGTCACTTTCATTTGATCTGATAATTGACATGCTCTAGTAAGAGCCCGCAACTCTGAGACTTGTGTAGAAATCACTCCTTTAAGCCATGAAGCTTTAAATATGCCTGTGACTGTACACACTGCATATCATGCTCTTAATGCACCTCTGTTGTCTCTTAAACAGGAACCATCAACAAAGAGAATTTGATCATTATCTTCCAGACAAGTATCTTTGATATTGTCTCTTGCTTTGGTACATAATTCTCTCACTTCCAAACAATCATGTTCAACATCGTCTATATTAAACAGATCTTCCCCCTCATTTGGTAACACCCAAGGGTAGGTCGCTCCCCCTGCCGCTGCAGCTCCACCAGCCCAGGCTCCTGAGACCTCCTAGCAAGCCCAGCGAATTCACAGTAAGTACCCCCCCCCCACCGCCCAGCCCCTCGCCCTGCCCCGCGCTACTCACCTCCTCTCCTGCTTCTTTTCTTCATCTTTGTTCTTCCTCTGTGCTCTTCTTCTGTATTCTTCATCTGTACTCTTCTTGCTTTCCTGCTCCCCGTCTTCTGTCTTCATCTGTGTTCTTCTTCTGTGTGCTTCTTTCTCTCTCCTTTGCACTGCGACCTGCGTGTGCTTTCTTCTTCTGTGTCCCTCTTCTTGGTTCTTCCCTCTGCTGCTCGTCGCTCCTCTTCTTCTTTACCTTCTTCTGTGTTCTTCTCTCTTCTGCTCTTCCGCTCCTCTTCTTCTTTACCTTCTTCTGTGTTCTTCTGTCTTCTGATCTTCCGCCCCTGTTCTTCTTTACCTTCTTCTGTGTTCTTCTGTCTTCTGATCTTCCGCTCCTCTTCTTCTTTACCTTCTTCTGTGTTCTTCTGTCTTCTGATCTTCCACTCCTCTTCTTCTTTACCTTCTTCTGTGATCTTCTGTGGTTCTGCTCTTCCCTCTTCTGCTCCTCTTCTTCTTTTACCTTCTGCTTGGTTCTTCCCGCGTCTGCCCTCCTGCTCCTGTCTCGTCTCCCTGACCTCCCTCACTCGCCACCCCCTCTGTAACGCCCCCATCTACCTATCGCTCTATCTACCTATCTCTCTATCTTTCCCCCTCACTCGCCACCTCCTCTGTAACCCCCCCTATCTTCCTATCCTTTCACTCTATCTCTCACCCTCACCCTAATCTATCTTCTACCTCTCACCCTCACCCTCACCCACCTCCACCTCTATAACCCCCCTCCCCTATCTTCCTAACTTTCCTCCTAACTTTCCTCCTAACTTTCTTCCTAAACTCCCCGCCACCCTTAACCCCCCTCCCCATCTTTTCTCGCCCTCTACCTGTCCCCTCTCCCTCCGCTTTCCCGCCGCCACCTCCTGCACGCCCCCGCCCCCGCCCCCCCAGCTCCCATTCGTCGCCCCACTCCCGTCCCCCGCCCCCAGCTGACCCCTCCCCCCCTCCTCCCTCTTATGGCGGCCGCTGCACGCCGTTGAACTCTGTGACCTCCTGGACTCCACCGCACCAGACGTCGCCTTCATCACTGAGACCTGGATGAACGCCTCTTCGGCCCCGACATCACCACAGCCATCCCCGAAGGCTACAAGATTTCCAGGAAAGACCGCACCAACCAAGTAGGAGGAGGAATCGCCATTGTCTTCAAAGACTCCATCAGCGTCACCACCTCCACCGAAGACACCCCCCTCGCCGCCGAACACCTGCACTTCCAGATCCGCACAGACCCCAGGACCACCCTCAGAGGATCCCTCATCTACCGTCCCCCCCCGGACCGCGCGCCCTCTTCAGCGACTCCATCACCGACTTCATCTCCACGCACGCCCTCGCCTCGCCAGACTACATCCTCCTCGGCGTCCTCAACTTCCATCTAGAACAGAACAACGACCCCAACACCACCGCCCTACTCGACAACCTCGCCAACCTCGGCCTCAAGCAACTGGTGAACACCCCCACCCACATCGCCGGACACACGCTCGACCCCATCTTCTCCGCCACCAAACACGTTTCCTTCAGCCACGCCTCCGCTCTACACTGGACCGACCACAGTTGTGTCCACTTCACCTTCCGACGCGAGACTCGCCACCTCCGCACTCAACCCATCCCTCGTCGACAGTGGAACAAAATCCCCGAAGAACAGCTTTTCTCCACGCTCATCGACAATCAACGCACCTTCTCCGCCGACCCCAACGACGCAGCCCTCAGCCTCATGAACTGGATCACCAACTGCGCAGACAACCTCGCTCCCCTCAGACGCCTTCAAAGACAGTCCAACACCAAAAAACCTCTCTGGTTCTCTGACACCCTTAAGGAATCAAAGAAAACTTGTCGTACCCTCGAGAAAGCCTGGCGTAAGGACCACACCGCAGACAACATGACTGCCCCCAAGAACGCTACCCGCGAACACCACCACCTGATCCGCGCAGCCAAAAGGAATTTCTTCACAGACAGACTGGACAAAAACAGCCACAACAGCAGAGAACTCTTCAACATCGTAAAAGAGCTCTCCAACCCCAACGCCAACGCCATCACGCCCTCACAAGACCTGTGCAACTCCCTCGCCACCTTCTTCCATCGTAAGATCACCAACCTACACGACAGCTTCGGACAACCAGACCCAGCCGACCACCTCTGAACCCACACCCCCAGCCATCACCCTCAACGCCTGGACCCACATCAACACAGAAGAGACCAAAACCACCATGAACTCAATCCACTCCGGTGCCCCCTCGGACCCCTGCCCACACTTCATCTTCAATAAAGCTGACGACATCATCGCCCCGCACCTCCAGACCATCATCAACTCCTCGTTTTCTTCTGCCACCTTCCCCGAGAGCTGGAAACACGCTGAAGTCAACGCCCTACTGAAGAAACCTACGGCTGACCCAAGCGACCTGAAGACCTGAAGAACTTCCGCCCCATCTTGCTCCTCCCCTTCCCTGCCAAAGTCATAGAGAAGACCGTCAACAAGCAGCTTACCAACTTCCTTGAAGACAACAACCTTCTCGACCCCTCTCAATCCGGATTCCGAGCAAACCACAGCACTGAAACCGCCCTCATCTCAGTCACAGACGACATCAGAACCCTGATGGACAACGGTGAAACAGTCGCCCTCATCCTCCTCGACCTCTCGGCTGCCTTCGACACCGTCTGTCACTGCACCCTAATATAATATCAAAATAATATCAAAATAATATCAAAATAATATCAAAATAATATCAAAATAATATCAAAATAAGTGACGCCGTCTACAGGCGCGCAGCAGAGGGCAGGTTCCCGGACACACCAAGGACGTGATAAATTCGTTTTCCTTGGTTGATGCTAGCGCAGACCTAGGGAGCCCAATCTCTAATATGGGATGGGCGACTATACTGACCGATTGACTTAGGCATATTCTGTCTTCGACTCTGTAAGTGACTGTATGTGCACTTGATAATATTACTGATATATAGGAGAAGTAGTTTTATAATCATAGACTTTTTTTGTGGGTCCTGAAGAAGCGTCACTGGATCACTTTGTGACCAAACATAGACGCGAAACATATTGACCATGCAGGATTAGGTGAACTACCTTCCCTGATTTTAGAGTGTAACGGTACATTATTCCCAGTAACACTCTGATACTTTTGATTTTAATATTGGCCTGAACCCAATTTCTATCGCATTAAAATAGTGGCTTAGGTTCAGAGCTAATTTTAGAGTCTTGTCTTTTGTTCTACACTCTCCATCTTCGATTCAATTCTTTCCCCAGACCTCTGTTGTTAGCAATTTTATTATGGTTGAGTGCCACCCAGAATGCTGGGCGGCCCGCCAGGCATTGCAGCACCAGTCTGGCGAGGAGCAAGCCCGATGATGATACCTGTCACCCAAAAGGGTGCTTGAGGGCTCTCCTGAGTATACTCAGTATAGTTTCGCCACCTCTGATCTCTTTCTTGTTTTCTCTCTGTCGTGGAACAGTGCACTTATTTTGATATTATTTGGAAATTATACTGCACCCTAATAACCCGCCTCCGCTCCACCAGGATCCAAGGCCAGGCCCTGGACTGGATCGCCTCCTTCCTCTCCAACCGCTCTCAAAGAGTCTACCTCCCTCCTTTTCGCTCAGACCCCACCGAGATCATTTGCGGCGTCCCACAAGGCTCCTCGCTCAGCCCGACACTCTTCAATGTCTACATGAGCCCCCTCGCCGACATCGTATGCAAACACAGCATCATCATCACCTCCTACGTCGACGACACATAACTGATACTCTCCCTCACCAAGGACCCCACCAGCACAAAGACCAACCTGCAAGATGGAATGAAGGACGTCACAGATTGGATGAAACTCAGCCGTGTGAAACTGAACTCAGACAAAACGGAAGTCCTCATCCTCTGTAACACCCCGACCGCCTGGGACGACTCCTGGTGGCCCACTGCCCTTGGCACCGCACCGACCCCGTCAGACCACGCACGCAACCTCGGCTTCATCTTGGACCCACTTCTCACCATGACCAAACAAGTCAACGCCGTATCCTCCTCCTGCTTCCTCACCCTCCGCATGCTCCGGAAGATCTTCCGCTGGATCCCCGTGACCCACGCCCTCGTCACGAGCCACCTGGACTACGGCAACACCCTTTACGCTGGGACCACCGCAAAACTCCAGAAACGTCTGCAACAAATTCAAAACGCCTCCGCCCACCTCGTCCTCGACATACCCCGCAACAGCCACATCTCCGCCCACCTGAGACACCTGCACTGGCTTCCCGTCAGCAAAAGGATCACCTTCCGTCTCCTCACCCACGCACACAAAGCCCTCCACAACAAGGGACCAGAATACATCAACCGTCGCCTCAGCTTCTACACTCCCACCCGTCTTCTCCGCTCCACCAGCCTCGTTCTCGCCACAGTCCCTCGCATCCGCCGCTCCATGGCGGGTGGGAGGTCCTTCTCCTACCTGGCGGCCAAGACATGGAACTCCCTCCCCACCATCCTCAGGACCACCCAGGACCACTCCGCATTCCGGAGACTCCTCAAGACCTGGCTCTTCGAGCAGCAGTAACCCCTTCCCCCTAGCGCCTTGAGACCCGCACGGGTGAGTAGCGCGCTTTATAAATGTTAATGATTTGATTTGATTTGACAGTTGCCGGGTTAAGCACTGTGCACCTTTTTATTGTCACCTTTGGGTTCCCCAAGAATTACTGTTTCATATTGTGTCAGTCGTGCATTTGTCAAATATTGTGTTTTTGACCTGGTCAATAGAATTTCTATTGAATGAGGTACCATCACTGTCAAAGGATAACCCATCACAATATTTTCACTTTGAGTTGTACTCTGCTCAACTGCTGCAGCTGCTCGTAAGCACCCAAGTAAGGCTGCTGCAACATTATCCAAAGTAGCTGATAAATATGCTACTGGACGATTGATACCACCATGTTTATGTGTCAAGACAGACAAGGAACATCCATCTCTCTCATGACAAAATAATAGAAAAGGTTTTGCGTAATCAGGCATGCCTAAAGCTGGTGCTTGACACAAACTCGCTCTTAGCTCAGTAAAAACTCTCATGCATTCCTCATCCATCATTATGGGATCTGAAACATCCTTATGTGTCAACCTTTGCAATGGCTTTGAACAGCTGAACAATTTGGGATCCACTGACGACAATATCCTACCATTCCCAAAAACATTCTCAACTCCTTTTGTGAACTGGGAATTTTCATTTTCGTTATTGCCGCTACTCTCTCTCTGGAGATTCTTCTTGACTCTTTCTCAATCAAATGTCCTAAATATTTCATTTCTTACTGACAATACTGCAACTTAGCAGGAGAAACTTTATGACCATTGTCTCCCAGAAAATTCAACAATGCAATTGTATCCTCTTTGCAGCCTTCCTTTGTTCTTGATGCTATTAACAAATCATCAATGTACTGTACTAAAGTTGACTGATAAGGCATTACCAATGACTCCAGGTTCTTTTTCAAGATCTGATTGAAAATTAACGATGATTCTGAAAACCCTTGAGGAATTCTACACCAACAGTAGACTCTGGTCAGAAATTTGAAACAAAAGAGATATCTGCTATCCTCATATGAAGGTACTGAAAAGAAAGCTTGGCACAAATCAAAGACTGTGAATCATTCTGCATCACATGGAATATGAAACATTATTTGGTACAACTGGACAACACTTCACCACTATGTCATTTATTTTTCTCAAATCCTGGACCAGACGTATTTTCCCATTCAGCTTTTTCAAACCCATTATTGGTGAATCACTTCTTTCAAAACCCCTTGCTCCAAGAATGGTTTAATCAATCGTCTTATTCCTTCTATTATTTCATTTGTCATCGAATATTGAGCAGTTTGTGGAAACACCACATTCTCTTTCACTGCTACTCTGACTCCTTCAACTCCTTTAATCAAATCAATGTATTTTCCCAAAAAATCCCAAACTTTCGGTCTAACCCTTTCCTGCAAATCTTTCTTTTCAAAAAACGGAAAGAAAATGATTAAATCTTCCAAATTGTGCTCTTTGTTTGTCTCTTCTTCATCAATTGTCTGATCATCCTCAATGTTCAATAAAGCTAATTCACAAGTCATCATCCTTTCCTTTTCATCAACTGGCAAATCTTTCTCATCATCACTAATGGTCTCCATCGTAATTCCCTTTCTTGACACCATAATCGAACAATTTATCTTGCACAGTAAGTCTCTTCTCAATAGTGATACTGGACTGGAGTCAACAAACAAGAAAACTATGATAATCTCTAAAATTTCCAATTTTCACAAGAACCGGTTCTGTAAGAGCATTATTCAACTGTTTATTTGCAACCCTTATTATCTGCACTGTCCTTTCAGAAACAGGTATGTCTGGAACCTCTGTTGTCCTTATCGTTAAGCGTGTCGCTCCTGTGTCAACCAAACAATTACCCTCATGACCATGTACTCCACCCTGCACATAAGGACCTCTCTGATCCACATCTAATGATGCGGCCATCATACACTCATCCTCATCTGAACTATCCAATGGCAATTCAGTGTTTATTTCATTTTCACTTTGAAAGGGAAATTGTTCAACTGTCTTTGCACTTTTGTTTTTACTCTGATTCGTGACCACTTGCAAAAGCATAACCTGTTGCTGTTCCATTGGACTATGTATCATTTGAACCTGTCTCGGTATGTGCATTTGCTGCACAGGCACCATCTGCACCCGTGGCTGCATTTGTTGTATTTGTGGCATTTGTACCTGTTGTACTTGATGTTGTACATTTTGCATTTGTTGCACCAGCTGTAAAGGCTGAAAACCTTGCATATTATTTACATTGTTCTGGAAATTTTGATTTTGACCTCCCATTCTAGGTCCCCTCATGCCCTGAAATGAATTGACACCACTTGTTTCCTGAGCCATTCCTCGCTGATTCAACATTGGACATTGTCTTTTCCAATGTCCTAGCAATCCACAAATGTGACAAGTTAACACTTTTCACCTTTGTTGCTCATCTTGCATCATCATTGAACTCAAATCTACATTTCGATTAACTACCGGAAGCGTCATTCCACCTCGACCTCGACTCGGAAACAAACCATTTCCCTGAGGCAGTTGTTGAATATTTCCCTGCAATTTTGTCTGTGCAGCCTTAATTTGCATCCCCATTTCTTTCTCCTTCAGCTTTTTAAGCTTCAACTCAATTTCATCACTACAGTATTTAGCATACTGCAATACTTCATCAATCCGCTTTGCTTGCCAGCAGATAAAATGATTCTAAATCATTTGACTTCTGGTTTCAATCTGTCAACAAATCTGCACACCAAATGATTCATGCTATCTTTTTCAATTGTTTCTGCACCACTGAATTGTTTGAATGCCTTCAACAATCTTTCATAATACGCATGAATTGAGTCTTTCCCTTCCTATGTTGTTCTATCTATAAGCTGCCAATCAAGATTTTTCGGCTAAAGTCTTGTTTTCAAAAACTCAATGACTTTATAGTAATGTTTCATTACTTCAGGAGATGGCGCAATTGTTTTCAAATCGATTTGCAGTTCATTCGTTGGCCAATCAACACTTCTCTTACATTCAATCCACAAATCTGCTGGAACAACAATGTCAAAAAGTGTATTCAAGTCTTCCCACAGACACTTCAAAAGTTTCACAAACCTATCTGTCTGCTGGTACCACTCCACTGGCTTCTCTTGGGTCTTGGGTAATCATTTTTAAAATTTATAATGTCACTTCTATTCCAGGGTACATGTATAAAATTCCCTCCTGGCGTTTCTCACAATGGTAACATTTTCACTCCATCTCCTGTGTGTGACCCATCATCTTTCTTTGGTCTTTCGCTTTTCCTGTCCCATTACCCTTTCATTTGTCCAATGCCTCCCAAACCTGCACTTTCTCAAGTAATTCTTTAAGATTTGTTCTCATCCCCGCAGATCTCATGTGAATAAAGTCTTCTTCCTTCAAATTTAATCTGCAACTTCTTTTTAGTGTTTTCATTTTTGTCAAATCAATGTCATAATCGTCTGCTACATCTTGTAACTGTTGATAAATCCTGGTTGCTCCCTTTGTAATGACTTTACATAGATATCTCAATTGCCCTTCAGCATAGGATTCAAGTCTGTTCACCTCCATGGTCCCTTCTAAAAGTTCACTCCCTTCCATGTTTAATCTCACCTTGTTTATTGTCTCTTTTTCTTTATCTCTTTTCTCTTGTTGTTTTGAATTGTTTAAATCTTCCATCCATTTTGTGATTTCTTGTGCAGACAAGCCTTTTAATGATACTCCATTGGTTTGCACACCTGCTCCTCGCTCTTGCCCTGAACTCGTACTCTGCTGCAGAGCCATTGTTCCCAAATCCTCAACAGGCGATAAATCTATTAAAGAATTCATCTCATTTAAACTTGGTCCTTTTCTATTCTGTACATTTATCAATACATTTTCTCCACTATTGTCCACACGAGCATAAAATGGAGTTACCGGACCCATCGTATTAGGTTCAGTAATTGCATCTGGATTAATCAGTGTTCTAACTCTCTGTGTCTGTCCTGCACTCATGCTCTGCTTCTGTGGAATCTGTATATGTACAGGTTCTCTTAAATGTATCCCTTGGCGACCTTGTGACAACACTAAGGCGGTGCCCGCCATGCGGTCACCGCCAAATGGCCGCTCCGCGGTCAGAAGACCGCGGAGGCCATTCTGGCTTTCCCGCTGGGCCGGCGGGCGCCCGCCAAAGGAGCACCCGCCAGCCCAGCGGGAAAGGCCCTGCAACATGGAAGCCGGCTCCGAATGGAGCCGGCGGTGTTGCAGGGGTGCGACGGGTGCAGTTGCACCCGTCGCGATTTTCACTGTCTGCAATGCAGACAGTGAAAATCTCTCTGGGGCCCTGTTAGGGGGCCCCTGCACTGCCCATGCCAGTGGCATGGGCAGTGCAGGGCCCCCCAGGGGCCCCACGACACCCGTTCCCGCCATCCTGTTCCTGGCGGTAAAAACCGCCAGGAACAGGATGGCGGGAAGGGGGTCAGAATCTCCATGGCGGCGCTGCTGGAGGTACCGCCGCGGTCAGAATGGGCAGGGAAGCACCGCCAGCCTGTTGGCGGTGCTTCCGTGGTCCTCCACCCTGGCGGTCGATGACTGCCAGGGTTGGAATGACCCCCTAAGTTGGTAGTTGTTTTCACAATCTGAGCCTCTGGCTGTATTTCAGAAATGTTCATTTTCAAACTGCTGTCTGTTACTCAATGAATCATTAAATCTACTCTGCATCTGAACTCTCTCATTGTCCAGGATACTCTTTGCTTATTCTGAAATCAATGGTGCAGTAGGAATTGTATTACTAATTCCACTCCATTTGATCTGTTATCATTCTGCTGTCTCACATTTGGTGGAGGATATGTTTCGAAAACATGAGTAACTATCTCATCGTCCTCCATTTCATCATCATTAAACATAACTTGTTTCAGCTCCTCCATGTCTTGTGAATCCTTCTTCTTTTTCTTTCTATCTTTTGTTTCAATCTCATCTTCCTTTGTTCTCACATGAAACAATCTGACCCCATGTAATGTTTCTACTCCCCACCTTTTCTGCTCCTCGTCTCATACAGCTTCAGATAACGTCTTTTCTACTCTTCTCATTTTCTTTTCAAATTTTAAAGCCTGTTGCTGTTTTGCTAATAGCTCCCATCTTGCTAATGCTTCGTACTGTGCTGGCCTCGGTGAAGGTTTTAAACTGTAAATTTTTAACCTTAAATTATCCATAATTCTTAAATTAAATGTAACATGTTCTGGGAAAGCTAGGCAACTTTCATTCTTTGCAATCTTGACCCAATGTTTCAACAAAAGACATGCTGCTGCACCTCTCTCCTCAAACACAATATATGCTGGAGTATTCTCTGGCAGACAAACCTCTCCTTTGAGTGCCGGAAGGTATTCATCACCCCTCAACGCACTTCTCAAAGCTTTCAAAAACTTAATTTTCGACTCAATTTATTCAAACCCTGATGTCTATAGCAATAATTATTCGCAAACTCAATTAATCAAAGCAAATACAAACAGTAAACAAAGAATAAAGAAAGAATAACCAATCATGGAAAGTGACTACGATCCCACAATTGTCTTTGACTCCCTAGCCTTCCAATCACGTTACTTTATTGTTGGAGTGACTGATTTTTACTAATCAACCAATTGCAGCGCGGCACCAACTATGTCAAACCCACACATTCACCCCCTTTCACCGAGGTGCTGACAAAGTCTGTCATACCAATCTTTCACAACCCACACGCAAAATCAACGCAATATTAATTTGCGAGGTATCTTGAAATAAAGAAAACAAATTCGCTCATTTACTATAGGTAGGGTAACATAAACGCTTCAGAACCTTCCATGGTAACCTTCAGCTTTCGCATACTCCTTTTTCACAGTTCCCTCAATCATGAGCAGAATTCGACCCGCGAACTTCACTTCTCCTCTGTTCTTTGGATTATTGTCTAGTGCACTTAGTACTCACCAAGTCTTCAGTATAATTTCATTCACACCAATTTCTCACAAATTTGACATACCAATCACAATGGATCAGTCTATTAAATTAACGAATTACAACATATACCAAGTGTCTCTCTACACTTATCAATATACTCCGGAGTCCCAGACCTCTCTCATTAGGTCTGTCATCAACAACCATGTTGATAATCAAACACCACACTCAAATGAAGAACGCTGCTTCCCTATACTCTCATACCTGAAGGAGTACGCCCACTCCATCTAATCAACTAATTTGAGTATTTCTACTCCTCTAAACTCATATCCAACACAATCATCTGCAAATTAGCTAAAGCTGTGCAAGCACAAAAACACTTCATTCAAATACGATCAAACACCGCCAAGAACATACCCTTCAACCTAAGAGGTCTCCAAGAACAGGGGAAAGTCACTTAAGGCAACTAGCAACTCATCATGTTAAGTTTGTCTAACAATTTGAAAAAGAAAAGAAAGAATGAACCAACAATTTTAGCGCACCCAAACCTCACAACTCCATTATGATATAATCAAAACAATGACATAACCGTAATCTGCTACCAAACAACTGCTAACGCGCCACAGAATCCTAGCTATTATCTACAGTGAATAGTGGATTATGCGCTAGAGGACGATGGATCAAAGCGACATAGGTTTGAGGGGATGTCATCAATGAACAACATGAGTACCAACAAAGGTTAATAACAATCAATATATTAAACTCCAATCAATAAGCACACCGGTTTATTAAGAAAAATTCATAGATTCACTTCCCTATATTAACAATGCTAATGTCATGAAAATAACTCTTAAACACAAATGATAAGCATATAAGCTCAATAGCGGCTGATTAAAGCGTCTTATATATCTCAATTTGATCAAGACAATTAAAGAAATTATCTACAAATGAATCATACTTATTAAAAATACAAAACTGGTAACAATGGCAAAGTATACATTAATTCAGCATCAAATGATCTCAAAGTAACTCATGAGCATTTCAAATTAGTTTCCTCTCTAACCGCAAATTAGGATCAACAGTTGGTCAGAGTCAGAGTCGAACCTCATCTGCTCTAGTCTGCTCTCCAAAATCACTATCATACTAATAGTCATAATAATCCCCAGAGAATTCTACCCAAGTTGTTATACTAAAACCTAATAAGCTTATGATTGGTCAATCTATGGGGTAGTTTCAATTCAGCCAATCAACAGCTAAATTGATGACCTAAAACACAACAAATCTACGCTAACTACAACATTTTCTTCAAGAATAACATTTCCTCTTCCGACTCGTCTGTAGCTCCATTGTTTCATCGCCTCTCGAATATCTTGTCTCAGGAAGAAACTTTTACTGTTTCAACTCACTTCCATCCTCGAGGAAAGACCAGATATTAGTAACATTCTGAAACAATAGGACATTTCAATTTATGCAGTGCTTGGTTAAAACATGATCTTGCAACCCACTAGGTGTAGCTGTGAGCACATCTACACAAACTTCGAGGACACTTTTATGTAAGCTTTTGAATCAGGGAAAATAACCACAGCTTCTATTTAGAATTCAGCTCAGCTAAGAACTGAAAAACGAACAGTTTCAAAAGTCCCTCGTATGCACGTTAATTCATTACACATTTTAGTATAAAAATGATTAATAATATAATAGAAAATTCATACTCTCACAAGGGCGAGGGGAGTACCACGGGGGAGAAAACTACCACGTGGGAGGCAACTACCACTGGAGGTAGGGACTCTGACACTTCCTCCGATGGCAGCTCCCTCGTGGTGGCGGACCCTATTGGGCACACCTATTCTTTGCCACCTTCTGCCACCCCCATACCATCACCGCCCTCCCAGTAGTTCGCCACTGAGTTGCCTGTGCCCACCCACCCAGGAGGGTGGGCTTCTCCTTTGCCCCAGCACCTCATCTCCTGCCCCAGTCAGCCCTGCTGCCCTCATGGAGGAGGCTATTGACCTCCTGAGAACCATTTCTGTAGGGCAGACAACCATCGTGAATGCCAACCAGGGGCTAGCATCCCAGATGCAGCAATGCAATGCATACCTGGAAGGCATTCACGGTGCCATGTCTGGCCTACAGAGATCTTTTCAGGCTCTGGCCTCCTCTTTGACGGCAGCCAGTGTCCCTGGTCTTTCCGTCCCCCCTCCCACCACTTCTACCCCTTCCAGCATCCCACTCCCTTCACCCATCCCAAGCACACATACAGACAGCCATGCACACAGATCAACACACAAGAAGCAAACAGAGAAACACAAGCACCAAACGTTCCACCACATGCAGGGACACACCCAACATACCAACGCAGACACACCAACATCCACCACCCCCACTGTGTCGCCCTCCCCTTCCTCCCTGTCTGTCACCTCACCAGATATACCCACATGCACTGCACCCTCAATCACTGCTGCTGCCCCCATTCTTGCAGTCACCACAACAGCTCACATCCAGTCATGCATCCCAGACACCACAACTACATTCACAGACACTTGCAACATACTCACCAGACCTGCAGTCACCCACACAACATCCATATACACTGGCAGCCTGTCTTCTCCTAGTGTGTCCTCCCCCCTCCTCCCAAAACACACAAACGCTCACACTCATCCACTCCACATACATCCACCACACATAAGCATATGAAACAGGCACCTGCATCCACGTCCGGCACACCTACACCTCATACTACCACTCCCTCAACCTCCACTCCCAAACCTGCCTCCAAAACCCCTCCAACTGCATCTAAAAAGCTTTTCCTCTCCAGTGCTGTCCTGTTTGTACCCACTGGCCCACCCCGTCTTGTCACTAAATGTTCCCTTGCCCTCACCAAGTCCACTCCTTCCTCTTCAAAGTCCTCCCCAGCCTGCCCTTCCCATTCCCGTGCCCCTTCCCCAGGGAGGAAGAAGGCCTGTGTTGCCCCTGGTCCCTCTGCCACCCCCAGTCCAGGCTCACTCCTCCTCCTTCAAAGGGCAAGCCCAAACCCTCTCCACCTCAACCTCCTAAACCTAAGCCCAAGAGCCCTCCTTCCAAACCTGAGTCTCTACCCTCGCTACCCCTGATCCCTGAGGTGCCTGGCTGCCCAATAGATGACCCTTCTCAGTGGAGTTTCCTTTTCCATCATAGGGGACAAGTGTGGGCTATATTTGCCCTTCCGGCCGTTCTATTTGGACTAGCCTATGACCTAGTTTGGACATTGTTGATTATTTATTCAGATTAAATTGTAGTGCCCAGCAGACATGTTGTGCAGCGTTTCACTTTGGGGGTGTGGTGTGCACTGCGTTGTACATTGGTGCTGGTATTTGTTGGCTTGTGTCTGATAAGTACATTTTGTTTGGGTATGTATGGCTTGTGGTGGTGGCAGGGGTTGGGTGTGCATTGCGGTGTGGGTGGGTCCCCTGTGTGCTCGGGTGCAGTACTTACCGTCGTCATCTTCGTCGGCGGTCACGGTCCTGAAGGAATATTGTTAGGTGTAGCACTGGGATTACTTTTAACTCTCGCTCCATGTTGGCGTTGGCGTGTTCTGTGTGCCTTCGGTGAGTGTTTCCCTTTAAATGGGTCGTTTCCGCCAAGCTTTGCGTGGCGGTGGTTCCCACCCCAGAACTGATGTCGGTGTGGTGTTCCATTATATGGTGGGCGGGTAGGGCCTTGCAGCTGAGCTGAAGATGGCCTCCGCTGGCGTCGGTGGTGCTACCAAAATGTCGGTAGGTGGATGGCCCGCTGACTGTTTCTCATGTGCTCCATTATTTGGCGATCCAGACCACCAGCCTGTTGGCGGTAGTTACCGCCACCACCGGCGGTGTTTACCTCCATGTTCATAATGACCCCCTTTGTCTCCGTGAGCCAGTCTCCTTTTGGTATCTTGCAAGACTTTTTTCAATGCAAAGTGCACATTTGCGTGTAAACCTGTGCAAGATATCATCAGAATTAATTCTAAGAGTGTAATTTTGGTGAATGTTCCTGAAATATTATGAATAAAATTACATGGTTTTACTGGGCACAGATACACCAGAAATTGCCCCGATTGTTATTGCCCCAGGTATGCCACACCTGGCAACTCGTAATAAGGGCTGTAGTCTCCACGTCAATGTTACATTTATATTACATTCATAACTTTCCGGCGAACTTAGGCAATTGTGGCATGTTTAAAAATTTTTTTTAATAAATTGTAATTTCAATATTATAAACATAATATGAACACTTGTTTCTGAGCACAACAGACTGTTCACGACACAATTACAATAGATCAATGCCATCACAGTTCAGTAAACTATAAAGTACTATAACACCCAATTTCTACCCCAATGCAGCAGTTCCTTAACCTATCCTTCTCAACCTATTAGAGAGCACATTGCAGCAAACAGAATTTGACATTATCACAATGCGCCAGTTGAGGGGGGCGGAGGAAAAAAAAGCACCCTGAAATGAATATGAGGAGTGAATAGCACTGAATGGACCATAAATTATAAACAGGAGGGTTCAAACCATAAATACATTTATCGACAATAAAAATAAATACAAAAATGTAGAATGAAAGTGGTAGCCAGTGCTGGGAAACCAGGTGAAAGGAAATATTAAAGGAGAGAAGTGTTAAACATAGGAATGTGACAATGTGTAAACAGATGGAAGACACGCAACATGAAAAGAGTAGTAATCAAGCTAGAAATTATCAGAGTGGGAATAAGGATTCCCAATAAGCTGATTTTAAAGGTATTAAAATACTGAAATGGGCAAGTTCTGGTGACAAATGAATTGTGGGGTGGGGGCACATTACAAGTTGGGTGAAATAAGATGTTTTATTTACCACATATAGTAGGTACCATTACCCAGGGTGAGGTATTTAACATGTGTAGTAGATATCTCTTACTCTGAGTTTTCAATTCTCAAATGAGGCATAACATGAGGAATCAGTATTTGACAGAACAAAAACTGCATCGTTTGCCTGTTTTAGTGGCCTTTTCCTCTGATAAAATTTCAGCAGTTTTGACTCGCCAGAATCAATCATGAGAAAACTGTGACAGTGTGATAATTACTACACAGCTCCTGATTCAGATTCATGAGCAGACTCTTTTTTTCACAGGGGGTCAAAATTTAGCCCTTAACCTGTAATGAGGGCTTAAAGATTCAAGACTTCGCCTGAGTAATGGCCAACAGAGAGCAAGGGTCAAATATAAAGAGTATCAAAGCTAGACAGAAAAAAACAAATACAACATTTAACAAGCACATCAATATCTTAAAACTATACCTATTAAATAAAATACAGATAAATATGTGATTCTTCTCCTTCCTAAGAATAGATTATATTTCTTGAATCCATCACGTGGTCCATGTAATTTGATCCTTGCCATATGAACCTGTTGGTGGCAATTTCTGTTATGTCTGTAAAGGAGGAAGGATGTGTCTTGGAGCAAGGACACAAACCACCCTCCAGAATATGCTTTTTTTTTTAACTGTGTGATGTCACAGCTTTCAATAAAAAGTCTGAGATCAAGGGCTTTTGCATTCTTCTACTGAGCTTCTAGTCTGTGTGTCAAGTAACTGTCTGTTACTGACTGTCCACGTTGCACATGGCTATAGTCCAGGTCCCTACCAGGGACCAAACATATGTGATTAAGGCCCTCATTACAACTGTGGCGGTCGGTGATAAAACGGCAGTAATACCGCCAACAGGCCGGCAGTAAAAAAATTGGAATCATGACCACGGCGGAAACCGCCAACACAAACAGCCACTTTAACACTCCAACTGCCATGGGGGTAGCAACAAACACCACGGTGGTAGCCGCCAACAGCCAGGTGGAAGACAATGTACCACCCACTGCATTACAACATGCCTATCCGCCAGCTTTTCTGGGGCGGTACCAAGGCCATCAAAAGCACAGCTGAAACACTACTCTGAAGAGAAACAACTCACCTCTCGACACTCAAGGAAGAACCAGGATGCCATAGAGCCCGAACTGCAGGTGTTCCCCATGCTGGTGTACCTTCTCATACACCAGGAACATGAACGCCGGCCAAGACGACCACGGTGAGTACTGCACCTAGCACACAGGGGAGGGGGGAGGAAAAAGAGAGTGACACACACGCAGCATGCAACACCCCCACCCCCACCCTCACCCCCAACACCATACACACAAACATATGCAACAACATTACATATATACCCCGTAACCCTCAGGAATAACTCAAGGACAAAAGGAATGGAGTAAAATGAGTGTAATATTAGTAATTTGGAGAAATACATTCTTAAAGCAATAAACAGTATGTATAATATATACAAAAGGAGGGACAATGCCCACTCCAAAATGTCCGTGGCCCGCTGGGCCAAAACATATAGGCCAAGGCCACATTTGACTCCTGACTCAATACGGAGAGAACACTGCAGGGGCATCTGGTCGAAAACACACAGGCACCTCAGGGGGACGGGGAATGGGGTGGGCACCTCAGCCGGAAGATGGTATAACACCACTGGCCTGGAAGGGGCTCCAGGCCCACTGCTTGGTCCTGGGGAGTGCAAGGCCACAGTCTCTCAAGTGGGTGGTTTGCCCACTGCTTGGTCCTGGGGAGTGCAAGGCCACAGTCTCTCAAGTGGGTGGTTTGCCCACTGCTTGGTCCTGGGGAGCGCAAGGCCACAGTCTTTCAAGTGGGTGCCTGTTTTTCACTGGTTCTGGAGGGGGCCTTGTGCCCAGTGTGCTTCATCCTGGCAAGGAAGGGCTGAGTGGATGGCTTCTTCCACTGGTTCTGGAGGGGGCCTTGTGCCCAGTGTGCTTCATGCTGGCAAGGAGGGGCTAAGTGGTTGCCTTCTTCCACTGGTTCTGGAGGGGGCCTTGTGCCCAGTGTGCTTCATCCTGGCAAGGAGGGGCTGAGTGGATGGATTCTTTCTGGTTCTGGAGGGGGACTTGTGCCCAGTGTGCTTCATCCTGGCAAGGAGGGGCTGAGTGAATGGCTCCTTCCTCTGGTTCTGGAGGGGTCTTGTGCCCAGTGTGCTTCATCCTGGCAAGGAAGGGCTGAGTGGATGCCTTCTTCCACTGGTTCTGAAGGGGGCCTTGTGCTCAGTGTGCTTCATCCTGGATGAGGCAAGGTCACAGTCTCTCACCTGTGTGTCACACCGGCAGGTGTTGCAGGGTCCAGGACGCACTGCAGCCCGTGTAGTCACCACTACACACTGCTCTCCGGCGGTGATGGCTGCTCAGTGGATGCCAGTTGCGCTTCAGGTGGCGGTACAGGCAGTGGTGGTGGTAGCCTCCATGCCTTCACCTGCAGCCTCAGATGGCTGAAGTGCATTGGCAGATGGTGGTGCCTCCTTTCTTCTGCCAGCTGGAGTCTTTGTCTTGTCCTTGCTGGCTGGTTGTGCCTCCTTCCCCTTGCTGGCTGGTGTCCGCTTCTTGCCCTTGCTAGGTGGGGGACCTTTCTTGGCCTTGGCAGGTGTTGCTGGCACACTGGCTGGGCTGACAGGAGCCTCCTTAGAGCTTCTCACACCTGCAGTAGCTGCAGAAACTACAGAGGCCGTGGACTGGGTTGCTGAGGTGCTGGGCTGGGTTCTGGCCACCCTGGCCCGAGGTGAAGGATGGAGGGGACGAGGGGTGGTGAATAGGTCAATGTTGGTGAGGAAAAGTTTCTTCGGGACTCTGGGGCTGGAAGAGGGTGAAGGTTTGGGAGTGGAGGAAGAGGGAGTGGTTGTAGGAGGTGTCAGTCTGCTGTGTTTGGGTACAGGTGCAGGTGCATGGGCTGGATGCTGTTGTGAGGTGGATGGCTGTTGGGTGTGTGTGTGCTTGCGTTTGTGTACTTTGGGAGGAGGGGTCACAGACACACTGGGAGAGGACGCAGGGGACATGTGTATGGATGTGGGGGTGGTGACTGCCAGTGAGCGGCGTGTAGTGATAGGTGTGATGGTGATGGAGGTAGTGGATGAGGATGTAGTGCATGCAGGTGTGAGTGGAGACGCTACTGGGAGGGAGCTGGACGAGGAGGAGGAGGGGGTGTAGGAGGCTGGACTGGCTTGTAGTGAGTACCAAGGGGTACTTGCACCTTGCACCAGGCCCAGTTATCCCTTATTAGTGTATAGGGTGTCTAGCAGCTTAGGCTGATAGATAATGGTAGCTTAGCAGAGCAGCTTAGGCTGAACTAGGAGACGTGTGAAGCTACTACAGTACTACTTAGTGTCATATGCACAATATCATAAGAAAACACAATACACAGTTATACTAAAAATAAAGGTACTTTATTTTTATGACAATATGCCAAAGTATCTTAGAGTGTACCCTCAGTGAGAGGATAGGAAATATACACAAGATATATATACACAATAGCAAAAATATGCAGTATAGTCTTAGAAAACAGTGCAAACAATGTATAGATGCAATGGGGAAACATAGGGATAGGGGCAACACAAACCATATACTCCAGAAGTGGAATGCGAACCACGAATGGACCCCAAACCTATGTGACCTTGTAGAGGGTCGCTGGGACTATTAGAAAATAGTGAGAGTTAGCAAAATAACCCTCCCCAAGACCCTGAAAAGTGAGTGCAAAGTGCACTAAAGTTCCCCTAAGGACAAAAGAGTCGTGTTAGAGGAATAATGCAGGAAAGACACAAACCAGCAATGCAACAACTGTGGATTTCCAATCTAGGGTACCTGTGGAACAAGGGGACCAAGTCCAAAAGTCACAAGCAAGTCGGAGATGGGCAGATGCCCAGGAAATGCCAGCTGCGGGTGCAAAGAAGCTTCGACTGGACAGAAGAAGCTGCGGTTTCTGCAGGAACGAAAAGGGCTAGAGACTTCCCCTTTGGTGGACAGATCCCTCTCGCCTTGGAGAGTCGTGCAGAAGTGTTTTCCCGCCGGAAGGACGCCAACAAGCCTTGCTACATGCAAATCGTGCATTTGGCGTTTTTGGACACTACTGGGGCCCAGGAGGGACCAGGAGGTCGCAAATTGGACCTGCAGAGAGAGGGGACGTCGAGCAAGACAAAGAGCCCTCACTGAAGCAGGTAGCACCCGGAAAAGTGCCAGAAACAGGCACTACGAGGATGCGTGAAACGGTGCTTGCCGAAGTTGCACAAAGGAGTCCCACGTCGCCGGAGACCAACTTAGAAAGTCGTGCAATGCAGGTTAGAGTGCCGTGGACCCAGGCTTGGCTGTGCACGAAGGATTTCTGGCGGAAGTGCACAGGGGCCGGAGTAGCTTGCAAAGTCGCAGTTCCCAGCAATGCAGCCCAACGAGGTGAGGCAAGGACTTACCTCCACCAAACTTGGGCTGAAGAGTCACTGGACTGTGGGGGTCACTTGGACAGCATCGCTGGATTCGAGGGACCTCGCTCGTCGTGCTGAGAGGAGACCCAAGGGACCGGTAATGCAGCTTTTTGGTGCCTGCGGTTGCAGGGGGAAGATTCCGTCGACCCACAGGAGATTTCTTCGGAGCTTCTGGTGCAGAGAGGAGGCAGACTACCCCCACAGCATGCACAAGCAGGAAAACAGTCGAGAAGGCGGCAGGATCAGCGTTACAGAGTTGCAGTAGTCGTCTTTGCTACTATTTTGCAGGTTTGCAGGCTTCCAGCGCGGTCAGCGGTCGATTCCTTATCAGAAGGTGAAGAGGGAGATGCAGAGGAACTCGGATGAGCTCTTGCATTCGTTATCTAAAGTTTCCCCAGAGACAGAGACCCTAAATAGCCAGAAAAGAGGGTTTGGCTACCTAGGAGAGAGGAAAGGCTACTAACACCTGAAGGAGCCTATCAGCAGGAGTCTCTGACGTCACCTGGTGGCACTGGCCACTCAGAGCAGTCCAGTGTGCCAGCAGCACCTCTGTTTCCAAGATGGCAGAGGTCTGGAGCACACTGGAGGAGCTCTGGACACCTCCCAGGGGAGGTGCAGGTCAGGGGAGTGGTCACTCCCCTTTCCTTTGTCCAGTTTCGCGCCAGAGCAGGGGCTAAGGGGGCCCTGAACCGGTGTAGACTGGCTTATGCAGAATTGGGCACATCTGTGCCCAACAAAGCATTTCCAGAGGCTGGGGGAGGCTACTCCTCCCCTGCCTTCACACCATTTTCCAAAGGGAGAGGGTGTCACACCCTCTCTCAGAGGAAGTTCTTTGTTCTGCCATCCTGGGCCAGGCCTGGCTGGACCCCAGGAGGGCAGCTGCCTGTCTGAGGGGTTGGCAGCAGCAGCAGCTGCAGTGAAACCCCAGGAAGGGCAGTCTGGCAGTACCAGGGTCTGTGCTACAGACCACTGGGATCATGGAATTGTACCAACAATGCCAGGATGGCATAGAGGGGGCAATTCCATGATCATAGACATGTTACATGGCCATATTCGGAGTTACCATGGTGAAGCTACATATAGGTAGTGACCTATATGTAGTGCACGCGTGTAATGGTGTCCCCGCACTCACAAAGTTCAGTGAATTGGCTCTGAACAATGTGGGGGCACCTTGGCTAGTGCCAGGGTGCCCTCACACTAAGTAACTTTGCACCTAACCTTTACCAGGTAAAGGTTAGACATATAGGTGACTTATAAGTTACTTAAGTGCAGTGTAAAATGGCTGTGAAATAACGTGGACGTTATTTCACTCAGGCTGTAGTGGCAGGCCTGTGTAAGAATTGTCAGAGCTCCCTATGGGTGGCAAAAGAAATGCTGCAGCCCATAGGGATCTCCTGGAACCCCAATACCCTGGGTACCTGAGTACCATATACTAGGGAATTATAAGGGTGTTCCAGTAAGCCAATGTGAATTGGTAAAAGTGGTCACTAGCCTGTCAGTGACAATTTGGAAAGAAATGAGAGAGCATAACCACTGAGGTTCTGATTAGCAGAGCCTCAGTGAGACAGTTAGTCACTACACAGGTAACACATTCAGGCACACTTATGAGCACTGGGGCCCTGGGTTACCAGGGTCCCAGTGACACATACAACTAAAACAACATATATACAGTGAAAAATGGGGGTAACATGCCAGGCAAGATGGTACTTTCCTACAGGGGGACACAGTGGAGGCAGTGGATGTTGGTGTGTCTGCATGTGTATGTTGCTTGTGTGAGTGCCTGAGAGATGAAGTGTGGTGCTTGTGTTTGCCTGAACCACTTCTGTGTGTTGATTTGGGTGACTGCTGGTCTGAATGTGAGCTTGGGATAGGCTGGGGTTGAGGGGATTGGGACTGGGTAGAGGAAGTAGGAGGGGGAGGCTGGAGACAGGGACAATGGCTGCCATCAGTGGGGAGGCCAGAGCCTGGAATGCTCTCTGTTGGGCCGCCACGCCAGAGTGAATGCCCTCCAGGAATGCATTTGTTTGTTGCAAATGCCCTGCTACACTCTGGATGGCATTCAGTATGGTTGACTGCCCAACAGAGAGGGATCTCAGGAGGTCAATAGCCTCCTCACTGAGGGCAGCAGGGCTGACTGGGGCAGGGCCTCAGGTGCCTGGGGCGAAGGAGATGCCCACCCTCCTGGGTGAGCGGGCACGGGAAACACGCTGAGGGGCTGCAGGGAGGGTGGTGCTGGTACAGGGGTGGTGGCAGTACCTGTTGTTGGGGTGGGCACAGAGGTGTCCACCACCGCCAGGGAGCTTCTATCGGAGGCGGAGTCGCTGTCGGTATTTTCCCCTCCTGTCTCCGCCGTGCTGCTCCCCTCACCCTCCGTCCCACTGGTGCGCTCACCGTTGGTAGATTCGGCCTCCAGGCCCATGTGGGATGCAGCTCCCTCCATCGCCGGTGCCTCTGCTCCTCCGCCAGATGATGCTAATGCACACAAGGACAGGGTGACAAAACAAAAAGGGGGGGATAGACAGAGGATACACTTGGTCAATGCCAGCAACAACACTACCGTTGGCGTACACAACACCCAGGGAACAGCCCTATGCACTAGACCATGCACTACCAGTTACACTGCTAGTCACCAACCCATGGGGTACAATGCCTAACGCCATTAGCTTCATACCTGAAACCCACAGGACCCTGCCCATTAGTAGATGCCCACAAACACTATTGGGATTGGAGTGCATCTGATCTTGCCCATCATTGAACATACACTGCCATGATCGCCCTGGCCTAGGGGCACCCAGAGCCCACATCACACACCCAGGTAATACCTTAACACGTGCAAAGTCATGATTCTGAATCTGTACTCACGTCCTTGTGGCTGCTCAGTTGGTGTTCCGCCTGTCAAAGACCCCCAGGGTCCGCACCTCCTTGGCGATGGCACACCAAATACTCTTTTTCTGATAGGCGCTGACCTGCAGAAAAATAACAGCAGAAAAGGGATTAGTCATACCATCCGGACTGTCATACTCATGGCCCACCATATCCCCCCATCCACTTAAGCACACACATTGCCCACCATATATGCAGCACTCTGCCTAGGACCCCTCAGACCCCCCCTGCACAGTGCTTACACACCCAGCAATCCCTACATTCATGGCCCACGCATCATGCTCACAGTGTACTCACCTGTTTGTCTGGAGGACCATAGAGTAATGTGTACTGGGGTAGGACTCATCCACTAGTCTCTCCAACTCCTTGGAAGAGAAGGCAGGGCCCTTTCCTCAGACACTCAAGCCATTGTCACTTCCAGATACAGGTCACAGCAGCACTTGCAGTGCAGGTCATGCAGCCGCCATTTCAGGGGGGCACTGCCATTGGCACCTAACTGCGTCACAGCAGACATAGGCACATCAACTGACTTACAGGTTCACATACTGTTTCTGTAAAACAAACATGGCATATTCATCTGAGTATATGTTTGAATATGACCTTCTGCTCACCGCTTCTCACCCTAGAGTTCAACCGCTGAGGATGAATAGGAGCTGGAGACATCCCCCTGTGTACAGACCCTTGGTGGACCTGGCGACAATGGCGGGCAGGCACATTATCCTGACCTACAGACTTGATAGGGCCACAATCCAAGAACTCTGTGCCCAATTGAAGCCAGACCTGATTTCAGCTATCCGCCACCCCACAGGTATCCCCCCTTTAGTGCAGGTCTTGTCAGTGCTCCATTTCCTGGCATGTGTTTCTTTCCAAGCGACAGTGGCCATGGCATCAGGGATGTCACAGCCTATGTTCTCGAACGTGCTGAGCAGAGTGCTGTCTGCCCTGTTGAAACAGATGCGCAGCTACATCGTATTCCCCCAGGTGGAGGATTTGGCCACAGTGAAGGCTGACCTCTATGCACTGGGACATATCCCCAACATCATTGGTGCCATTGATGGTACACATATTGCATTTCCCCCCCGCCGGAGAAACGAACAAGTGTTCCGAAATAGGAAAAGCTTTCACTCTCTTAATGTGCAGATGGTGTGTTTGGCGAACCAGTTCATCCCCCATGTCAATGCCAAGTATCCTGGCTCTGTGCATGATGCCTTTATCTTGAGGAATAGCAGGATCCCATATATGATGTCTCAACTCCAGAGGCACTGGGTGTGGCTAATAGGATGAGCCCATGGTCCCCACCCAGTTGATGTAGGCATATGGGTGTGGTGTTGGCCCTAAGGGTGAGTGTGTGGCTGACAGGTATCCCTCGAATATTTGCAGGTGACTCTGGTTACCCCAACCTCTCTTGGCTACTGAACCCAGTGAGGAATGCCTGGACAAGGGCAGATGAACTTTACAATGATGCACATGGGCGTACAAGGAGGATCACTGAGAGAACCTTTGGCCTCCTGAAGGCCAGATTCCGGTGCCTCTATCTGACAGGTGGATCCCTGTACTACTCACCCAAGAAGGTGTGCCAGATCATCGTTTCATGTTGCATGTTGCACAACCTGGCCTTGAGACGCCAGATGCCTTTTCTGCAGGAAGATGAGCCTGGGAATGGTCGTGTGGCAACAGTGGAGCCTGTGGACAGTGACAAAGAGGCGGCAGAGGATGTGGACAGCAGAAGTACACTAATTCAACAGTACTTCCAGAGACACACAGGTAAGACACTGTAACTTGACCTTCCATTTCAGTTTAGTGTTTGACATTGAACATGGCAGGCTGATTTCCCTATTTCTATGGCCACGTACTGTACCCTTTGGCATCTCTATTTTTAGATCTCTGTGCCCCACTCTGGCCCCTGGTGTGTTTATTGCTGCCCACTACAGGTCATACCTATGTCAATATTACAGTCCATTTGAATTGCAATGTTTACAGTTTGTGAAACTAATACATTTGTCATATAATTCAAAGACTCCATACTTGAATTTGTTCCAAGGGTGTTTATTTAGATCCTAATAAGTGTAGGGGGTATTGCAATGGGCTGGGTTGCTGATGGAGGAAAGTCCAGGGTAGAGTCCAGTCTATTTGTATCACAGGTGCATTGTCCAAGGGGGCATAGGAAGTGGAGCAAATGGCAGTTCAAGGTGGACAGGGTGACAGAGTGGGATAGAAGGGTGACAATCAGGAGAGTCTTATTTCCTGGCGGGGGTCTTGGCAATGTTCTCTGGCTTCTGCCTGGATCGCAGGGACTGTTTGCGGGGTTCTTCTTCTGCAGGAGGTGGGGTGCTGGTGGCCTGTTGGTACTGTGGCAGGGCCTCCTGTCCACTAGCGGAGGTGGAGGGATGTTCTTCGGTTTGCCTAGTGTCTGGGGCCCATTGATATGTCACTGCCTCCCTCATGGTGTTGGCCCTGTCTGCCAGCACCCCTGCAGTGGTGACCAGGGTGGTGTGGATGTCCCTCAGGTCCTCCCTGATCCCCAGGTACTGTCCCTCCTGCATTCGCTGGGTCTCCTGCAGCTTGGCCAGTATGTGGCCCATGGTATCATGGGAATGGTGGTATGCTGCCAGGATGTTGGTGAGTGCCTCGTGGAGAGTCGGTTCCCTGGGTCTGTCCTCCCCCGTCGCACAGCAGTCCTCCAATCTTCCCTGTTGTCTCTGTCCCCTGAACTGTGTGCCCATTGCCACTGACCCCAGGTCCCTCATCGTCCTGTGTTTGTGGGGTTGCCTGGGGTCCCTGTAGTGGTGGGCACACTGCGATTGACGTGTCCTAGGGACAGAGGGATGGGCCAGCTGGGTGGGTGCTGTGGTGGTGTTTCCTGAGGGGGGAGGCTCTGTGGTGGGTTGGGACTGTGGCTGGGTCACCAACTGTCCAGAGGTCTCTGATGGGCCAGGTTGGTCATCGTGATCCAGGCGTGCAGTGCTGCTGTCATCACTGTGGGCCTCTTCATGGGGGGGACTGGATGTGGCTGGCACCTCCTCTCTGGTGACTTTGACGGGGGTCCTGTGGGGTGTTATTGTATCTGTGTGTGCCATCTTGTGCATGGATATGTTTCCCTCTATGGTTGTTATTAGCAAGGCAGCTTTGGCTTGTGTGAGGTGTGCTTAGTTTGGCTAAGTAATTGTCACTAGTGTGCATGCTGTGGTGATGGGTGTCCATGCAGGTCTGTGATGGGGGTCCATGCATTGGTGTTGTATGCAGGGCTTGGTATTGGGATGGGTGGGTTGTGATGGTGGGGTATATGTGAGGTGGTGGGGTGATGGGGGTGAGGGCAGGGGGGTTGTTTGTGATGGCATGCAGGTAGAGTGGGAGATAAAGTAGTAAAGATTTGACTTACCAGAGGCCAGTCCATCTGCTACTCCTGCGAGGCCCTCAGGATGCATGATCACCAAGACTTGCTCCTCCCAAGTTGTTAGTTGTGGGAGAGGAGGTGGGGGGTCCACCGCCAGTCCTCTGTACAGCTACCAGGTGTCTTGCTACCATGGAACGCACCTTCTCCCGTAGGTCGTTCCACCTCTCCCTGATGTCATCCCTTGTTCTTGGGTGCTGTCCCACCACGTTGACCCTGTCCATGCCTCTCCACCATAGCTCCATCTTCCTTGCAATAGATGTCTGCTGCACGTGTGATCCAAATAGCTGTGGCTCCACCCAGATGATTTGCTCCAACATAACCCTTAGCTCCTCCTCTGAGAACCTGGGGTGTCTTTGTGGTGCCATGGGTGTAGTGTGAGTGGTATGTGTGAGGGTGTGTGGGGTGATGTGTTGGGATGTGTGCTGTGTGGTGCGTGGATGGTGTATGGGTGATGGTGTTTTGTGGCTCAGATCCAGTGGGTGCTCCTGGCTTTTCTCTCTCTCACTTGCCAAAATATTCGGGCCGTAAAGGGTTGTGGGTATTGTAGGTGTGTGTTTTATAGTGTTTGTGTGTGGGTGTGGTGTGTGTATCTGTGTCAGGTGTGTGTAGTTTGAATTGTCCAATGTGGTGTAGTTTTGTTAGTGTGTGTGTATTTTGAGCGCAGCGGTCTGTACCGCCAATGGTTTACCGCTGTTGAATGTCCGCCGCAGTGATTCGTGGGTCATGATGTTGTGGGTGTATTTCTGTTGGCGTAACGGTGTGGGTTTTGCTACTGCCAGTTTATCACTGACCTTTGGGCTGCCGGACTTGTGTGGGTGTCTGGATAGTGGCCAATTTCTATGTGTGGGTCATAATACCCATAGCGGTATACCGCCGTGGTCACAATATGTTGGCGGCAGTCAGCATGGCGGTAAGCAGCACTTACCGCCAAAGTTGTAATGAGGGCCGAAGTGTGGTGCTCACCTAAGTGCTTGCCACCTTGTCTCTTGTGTCTCTCTGCCCATTGACTGTATAGTTGCTCTGGTTCCTGATGTAAGATTACTGAGAGCCTCTGCAGGGTTGCCAGCAATGCACCTCCTTTTTTGCTGCAGATCACTCAAAGATAACAGGAAAACAACAGAACCCCAAAGGGGAAAAGGAAGTTTGGAAGAGAAATAGTTGCTGGCTATCTTTTGTCACTTAATAAACTTTATCCCAGATTTTGGATAATGAAGGACAATGACTAATCTGCATGATAAAACACATTTAGGGCCTTATTACAAATCTGGCGGTCCATGGACCGGGGCGGTGTGACTGCCATATTATGACTGTAGCAGACCCTCCACGGTCTGACCGCCGGCACCGGCAGGTTGCTGGCAGCTGATGGCCTGCCGGTGCCGGCGGTCTCAGTCCACCAAGGCAGAGCTGCTTGCATTACTCCGGATTACAACCCGCATTTCCACCAGCCTTTGCATGGCGGTCTCCCCGCCATGCAAAGGCTGGCTGAAATGGGGTGCCGGACGCCTCATAGAGGCCCCTACCCTGCCTATGCACTTGGCATGGGCAGTGCAGGGGTCCCCATGGATAGACCCTGTCACACCCGACACACCGCAACATTGCCACCGGCTCTGTTACAAGCCGGCGTCAATGTTGTGTGTTTCCCGTTGGGCCGGCAGGAAGAAACATAGGTACCGCGGAGGGACGGCTGCATATGTGGGCATTCCGACACGGGAAGTTGGTGCGCGGCCTCCGCCGTCCACCAAAGTCATAATGAGAGCCTTAGCTCGGAAAAACATAAAAAAATACTTACATACAATAATATATATTAGACAGCTAACTCAAAGTTATTTTTGTAAAAAAAATATGGGGGGTCATTCTAAGTCTGACTTCCCCCACCAAAATACCGCTCCGCGGTCGAAAGACCGCTGAGGGTATTTTGGGATTTGCCCTGGGCTGGCGGGCGACCGCCAAAAAGCCGCCCGCCAGCCCAGGGCAAATCATCCTTCCCACGAGGACGCCGGCTCAGAATTGAGCCGGCGGAGTGGGAAGGTGCGACGGGTGCAGTGGCACCCGTCGCGTATTTCAGTGTCTGCATATCAGACACTGAAATACAAAGTGGGGCCCTCTTACGGGGGCCCCTGCAGTGCCCATGCCATTGGCATGGGCACTGCAGGGGCCCCCAGGGGCCCCGCGGCACCCCCTACCGCCATCCTGTTCCTGGCGGGAGACCCGCCAGGAACAGGATGGCGGTAGGGGGTGTCAGAATCCCCATGGAGGATTCACATGGGCAGCGGAAAATCGGCGGGAGACCGCCGGTTTTCCGCATCTGACCGCGGCTGAACCGCCGCGGTCAGAATGCCCTGCGGGGCACTGCCGGCCTGTCGGCGGTGCTCCCGCCGACCCTGGCCCCGGCGGTCTCTGACCGCCGGGGTCAGAATCACCCCCATGATGTCTGCACCTATCCAGAAGGAAAAATAGCAACTAGTGGTTGTGCCTATTTAGATGGGGAAACGGCTTTTACTACACGTCCAGAGCCAAGCAGACTGTAACCACGCAAGCATTACCATGCCCTGAACCACGCATGTGCCTGAACCACGGAAATGTGTGGTTAAGAGACTGGGGTGGGGCTTAATCACAGAGTGGGGTCAGAGGACTGAGAGGAGAAGTGCCAGTTTTGGGGAGAGTCGTTTTTTTTTTAAAGGGGTCGTGTTAGGGTTCAGGGTTGGGAGAGGCCGGGGTAGTTTTTAGGGCAGGGTGGGCTTGGAGGGCTGAGGGCGGGGGGCGTAAAGGGCAGTTTTGGGGAGCAGTCTTAGGCCTCAAGGCAGGTCAGGGGGCTGTGGGACTTTAGTTATTAGGGGTGGGGGAAGGTTTAGGTTTCAGGGCAGGGAGGGTCTGTGGCCAGGTTTTGGGGGGGTGAAGTTTTGTTGGGTGGAGCAATGTTTTAGGGCTTAGGGCAGGTAGGGGGTGGCGGGTTATTTTGTTTTAATTGTGGGGAAGCTTTTAGGCCTCAGGGCGGGTGGGAGTGTTCATGGTAGTTGTTTTTAAATTTTTTAACAAGGCCCAGGTTTTTAAGGGGGGTCAGGGTACTTCTGTGTTTTTTGCATGGGCAGGGTTTTAGGGCTTGGGGGGGAGGGGCTTAGGCATTGGTTTGGGAGTCAAGGTTTTTAGGAGTGGGGTTAGTTTTAGGCCTTAGGCGGGTGGGGGGTCGGGGTTCTTTTTTAAGTTAAGGAGGATTGTATGGTTGACCCACGCATGTCTTTACCACACATACGTTTACTAGCTACGCTTTTACAACTCATTGGAAAGGCATGCGTGGTAATGATGCGGTCGTGGTTCCGACTGTGTTGTTCAGCCACGTGTGGTTCAGTCATACAACCATTTGGGTGGTATCTATCTATTTGAATGAGGAGAGGGCATCCATGATGAACCATGCCACTGTTAACTGTAAACAATGTGTCTTCTCCTAATACACAATTATGTCTGTGAAGTAGTAGGTAGTCCCCGGTCAGTAGCCCATGCACCTTTTTGTGTGTTATTTGTATCTGGTAGGGAGAATGTGCGCCGGATCAATTCTCTCATTTTTCTGATGTGTGTATATTTTTTGCAGGATTATGAGCATGAAACCATTTAATCAGAAAAAGTTCCCACAAGTATTCTTCAGAATGTAATATAGATTGAACTTCATAGTCAACATCGGAATTTAATACACCTTGAGGGGTGGACAGTAGCTGTACACAGATACCAGCCATGTGGGTATTTGACTTGACAAGTTTGACTAGAGATGTATGAAATAATAAATATATTTTCCTGATTGCTGAAAGGGCAATCTTTAAAGCTGCAGGGTTTGTATTGGAGAAAAGACCATTAAATCACAGCTGAAACTTAAGGACCTCTTGCAATCATAGCAGTGTAGTGGATAACAAAACTGCATCTCCAACATGATAGATAGTGGCGGTTCTTCCTATAGGTTTGTGTTTTTGTATTTTGTTTTGCATTTTCATAGAATGTGTGACTGCAGCATGGATGTTTTTAAAGTTTTCCATCGTTCTTCCATGAATGGATTTTGAAATGGCGTGTCAACAATATCGGAAAGGAAACAAAGATGGAGAATAGAGTGGAATCTGTGGAGGTATGGACAGAAAGACTGTGCTAAAATTCAAGAAACCATAAATGTCCTACCCAGGATTATTAATCTTTTGTAAAGCATCATACATATGTTTCCAATTTTTGATTTACCCTTTCTGTTTTGCCATCCTTTTGAGGATGATATGCATATAAAAGACTTCGGGCACGATCAGGAGTTTGGCGTCTGTCACTGTGGTGAGAAAGGCCAATGAGGCCGTCGGAGTCAGTGTTCCAGCCGGACACATTACCATGTTTCCTTCCCCACCTGTGACTGAGGTGGTCCAAATACCATGTTCCAGCTGGGGGAAATGGAGAGTCTAAAGGAAGGAACTCACCTGCAAGCAGAGTCACACTTCCTGTGCTGCCATGGACCCGATCACACATGTCCTGCTGCTGCTTATAGATGAAGTACAAAATCCACACCGCAGTGGACGCAACTGATGGTAAGATCACACACCTACCCATGGTCCGTAACTCAACAATAAATTGACGTACTGTCTGCCACATGGTATGGGGGTTCTGCTACATGGACCATGTACACTTGTCATTGTGTCCCGGCCCTGATTTGTACGCAACAAATGACCCATACACAGCCACATGACACCCCCTTCGGGCAGGTCACTGCACAGCCACACTCCACAAAAACACACATGTCTGCTTATCACAGTATCAGGGACTGTGATGTGAACAGAACATTGTGTCACACAATAGCAACACTATATCACACATAATTAAACTGACACCCTTACATTGCTCACAGGCCATGGACTGTCGTTATACTGAAGACACATGTGTGGATGTGTCGATTAACCCGAACACCCCTTCGATGAAACATCCCTGTAATTGACCCACACTGATCTCCCACATTACAAAAGAATGGAAGGCCAATGGGATACACAATATTTTGTGAGACAACTATCTAAAGCTCACAATGCACCCAATACCTGCACAATAGGGATGGAGCACCAGGGGCACTCCAGCAAGGATGCTGCCCTGGGACATATTTCACTTTGCACATGCCCCTAAAACAACATTTGCATTGGAACTGAGCCTTTGTGTATCCCAGGGACAAACAATAGTAGAGCCAAGAGACATGCCAATCGGCAAAATGTGTAAGCACAAGTCAATAAAGCAAATACAACAGCAATAGCAATGGTCACACATGTAGATGAAATAGCTGGAAGGTATATACATCAAAATGGACACATGATCAGTCAAATGTAGAGGAAAGTAGCACAAATGAACACCCTCCATGTGTGGATAAACAAAACTCTAGCTTGCACACATGAGGCGAATGTCCACTCTACATCAGTGGGACAAATCTAACACAATACATGCTGACATTGGCCAACTCAAGATGAAATACTTACCACATCAAACTAAACACAATGCAATGACACCCCAGTAGGATTACCACGCACATATCCATCCAGTTGTCCTGTGTGACATCAGCACTGCCCCCAAAGTCAGAACTTGCCAACCACAGCAAGTGGATCAGCAATCAGGGTGAACACACACAACTGTAAGCAGCAACACAAATTACTCAGGAAAAACAAAAAGGTTGAAAAGTAATGGCAGGACAAATATGTACCCAAAAAACAACACCTTGGGCTTATTGTGATCAAACAATGACGATCCAAGGCCATTGGCCATTCCATATGTCAGTCCATGCATAGTATTGTACCCCAGCCTAACTCCAATCACTGCCAGCGAATATCCCAGGAAGGGGCAACAAGTGGGCATGCAGACATCTCAGTAATCATTCTTGGGTGGGGTGGGGTTGGATTTGGGATGGATGAGTTTGGGTTTGGGAGGAGTGGGCTTCTTCTTAGGAGAGGTGGGCTTCTCCTTTGGAGGGATGGGCTTCTTTGGGGGGGTACGGGTGCTTGAGGGGGCAGGTGAGACAGGGAAGGACTTGGCTGTGGAAAGGATGGGCTGGGATGTGGGTGGGGTCCTCTTGGTTTTGGGGGGGTTGAGGTCACAGGTGAAAGGGCAAGTTCGAAAAGGAAACTTTCCTTGGGAAAATGGGTGGGGTCTTCAGATGGGATTGAGGTTTGGGAGGTTGAGGGAGTGGTTTCCTTGCCTGTGGGTGTTGATGCTGCTGGTGTTTACATGTCCGAGGCATGCTTGGGATTTGGTGGTGTCTGTTGCGTGTGTGAGTGTGGATGTTTGCATCTCTTGGGGGCTGTGAGAGCAAGGTGCTGGGTGACATGGGAGTGGTGGATGTGTTTATGGGTGTTTGAGTGGTGTCTGGGGGTATGGTGGATGTGGTGTCTGTGTCTGTGTTGGGGTGGTGGCTGGGGTGTGTGGGTCTGTGGATTGTGAGGAGTTTGGGTGTATGGTGGGTGTGGTGGATATCTCACTGGGTGGTGTTGTGGTATTTGTGGGTATGTTGTTGTGGTGTGTGGGTCTGTGGGGTTGTCTGGACATTGTTATTGTTGTGGTGCCTATGAGTGACTTTTGAGTGCTTGAGCACCGGTGTGTCTTGAGGTTCTTGTGTTTGTGTCAAAGTGGGTTTATGCAGATGTGTCTGTGTGGTTGGACCAGGCAGGGTAATAGGGAATTTGGGTTGGGAGGAGGCGGGTGGTGGGGGGACGATTTTGGGGTGTGGATGGCTGCTGTCATTGAGGAGACCAGTGCCTGAAAATATCTTTGTAGGCCAGATATGGCACTATGAATGCCTTCAAGGTACGCAACCACCTGCTGGAGCTGACTGCCTTTATCTGGATGGCATTCAGAATGGCAGTCTGACCCACAGAGATACACCTCAGGAGGTCCATAGACTCCTCACTCAGGGCAAGAGGGGTAACACGAGCTGGGGCTTGGGGCAAAGGAGACTCCTACCCTCTTTGGTGAACAGGCATGGACAGCTAGGTGGGAGCAAAAGGAAGGGTGGAAATGGAACTGGGGTGGCAGACAAGGATGGAACAGGAGCAGGAGTGATGGCCTGCCACCACTAGGGAATGGCCACTAGAGCAAGAATCAGAAGATGATGAGGTCGATCCTGGTCCTCCGTGGCACTCCCCTCACCCTCCGGCCCACTGAGTTCCTCTATGTCAGTCGTCTCATCACAGGAAGTACCGTGGCCAGCTGCTTCCCCACTTGGTTCCACCCTGTCTCCTCTGCTTGCCTGGGATGATGATGAAATTACAAAGAGAAATAGGGTCATTACATTTTCCTGATCACAGTTGAACAACAACTGTGATTATCCAACATTACCATGATGTACAGTAGCCCCCAGCAACATGATCCAGTAAAGTGGCTACAACATTTGCAATACCATATGCATGCATGCTAAATGAACTGTCAACAGTTGACCACAGGAAATTCTGAATCACAGACAACTATAATTGCAAGGGTGAAGTTATGCAATCACAGTACCCATTGAACAAGTAGGATACCTTATCACCTTTAATGGTTTGCCTCATGTAGCATTTCTCAGTTGCCTGTAGTCATGCAATAGTATTGCAAAGCCAAGTTCATTTACACAGATCTCACACAAGGTCATGCATCCAGCTAATCTTCATATACCCAATACCACATCTTGAAGAAATGGTGGTAAAAAACCCAGCAATGTTGCTGACAGATGTACAGTAGACTGAAGAAGGTGACATAGAAACACCTATGTCACACTGGAAACAAATCAACAATGGTCACTTCACTATGTGTTCATTGTCCAAATGGGGTCATGGAGGTTGTACTAATGTTTCTCCGAACGATAAAATATCATGCACGGAAATGTGCACTGGAGTCAAATTGTGCAAAATGTCAGGGAGATATATCAACAACATCGATGAATCAGCTAGCCCCAGGAATTACACCTCTCTTGATTGGTACTCCTGACAGAAACATACTCTGATTGCGTCAGTAGAAGCCAGTAGTCATTTGAATGTTGGAGAGGATCAGGGATTCTTAAGTACTTGTAGAACACCCTCAACATGTTGCCCAATGGGAAGTCATTTCACTTCCTCTTTTTGTCATGCTAACACAGATTCCCTTTGATGAATGGTTGTATACACCAACATATGATTCCCACATAACTCCAAGGCACTCCATGATGCATGTCACCACTTAGGTAATGAACCTTCCCCATTTCACATGTGCAAAGCACTTTGTTACATGGACCTAAATCAATAGCATAGAAATGCACATTGTAAGTACAAATTGTAGTCTTACCTGTCATATACTTCATTGCTACTCCAGTTTTACCTGCCAAATTATATGCAATATTGGGTGAGGGTATGTGTAAGCCACCAATCAATGGTGACACACTCTTGTCTGTGGAACCACATGAACTGTACACCCATCACATATGTCCAATTCCAAACACTGTGTTGGCATGCACACGTATGTGAGAAAATTCAGACATCATCCCATGAAGACAGGTATGTTATGCATGAAATAGCAGTGAAAATGAGTTGGGACCCTTGAAAGAAACATATGCTAACATATAGGAATGATGGCAACAGTGATGTCACCAAAATCATATCAATGGACATTCACTGCTTACCAAGGGAAAGTATTGCTCTGTGACTGTACACAAAGAGCAATGTATGCTCTGTCACATGCATGATGGCCATCTTCACATGATAGGCAGGAGTGAGGCACCCACACTCATGACACACTGAGGACAAGTGGCCTCTGGGGCCAGATGCCAGTATACTGAATTGAGCAGACACATGGCTGAGGACAGTGATCTATTATTTCATGTTGTTTGGGCTGTCCCACTGAAGAGTAGTGGACTGTTGTGTACACACTACATCCACAACAGCAAACAACATTACCTAATTGATCACTGTACTCAGCCATGTGTTGTCCTAGGATGCTGTGCTAATAGACAAGACACATCAGCATGCACTAACTTCCATACCTACACAAACAGATACTCATCTTGTGTGTCACACATGACCTATCCCCAAACTTAAGGAGGAGATGGCAAACCTAACACATCACGTTGGCAATGTTACAGGAAGGCTAATGCTCTGGACTCAGCCTTTGTGGCTGCTGTGCTCCCCTCAAACGCCCATCAAGCTTGTGGTAGGCCACCGCCACAACACAAGCCATTAGGGGGTCAGGCTCTGACATGCACCCTGCCCACATTGGGAGGACAGCCCCAGCTGGACCTCCACAATCTTCCGGGCCCAGCGTCTCAGGTCCTCCCACCTCTTCCGACAGTGGGAGCTCTGCTGGCTATGGCCAGGGTCCACACCTTCGGAGCGATGGCTCTCCAAATCCCCTTCTAATGGGCATTTACCTGTATGGATGCAAGAGACAAATCAAAAGATTACAAACATAATTTTTTGCCCAAATGGTTGGGTCACACACATGTCAGAAACACCAAGCACAAAATGTTAAACTTGTCAACACACAAAAAGTGTAAAGCACACATGCTGATAAGTAAAGGGACATGACTACACACTTTTGGAGTTCTCTGCAGACTAACCCACTAGCCTGCTCATAGCCTACGACTAAGCAAGCCTACTGACATCAGGTAGCCCAGGCTCAAGCAACATGTACCGTGATATGAGCGGCAATGAACCACAACACTCTATTGTAGCCTTCTGAAGGGTAAACTCCTAGGGCCTGACTGGACCAACACATTTACACTCTGTAACATTGACTCACTGCGTACAGTCCCCACAGGCAACTACCATAGTACAGACTTCACCCTTAAACTTGACTGACAATGAAAGGGCTGCCATGGTTTGCATTGAAGGTCTCTTCCCTGTGTATTCGTGGACATGTGGCCTACCCAATGTAGACTCATGCCACTTCAGAGTGGGTTTATGTGGGTCAAGTATATACTTGTACCACAGAACACACTTATGACCATATGTGGCATACATACAAAGATGGCATACAACATACAAAGTTATGTTTGGTCTAGTTTTGTGCATGTAACCAATCTACTGAGTCACATGTTTTGGCTTCCCTAAAATCTACAAACTATCTGCACTGTAGGGTTGTCACTTGTGCAATACACCTGTACTGGACAAATATGACTTATGTAAAGAACTTTGTTTGGGGGACTCCATTTCCCAGACTGCTCTTGGCCCCTGGAGGCGGCCATTTTCCAGACCAGTTGCTCACACTTGTGCCACTAATGAGCGCTACATAGCGCTAGCAAGATCACCGCTGCGCGGGATGCGCTGAACTTTGTTTGGGGGACTCCATTTCCCAGACTCCTCTTGACCACTGGGGGCGGCCATTTTCCAGACCAGAGGCTCATACTTCTGCCACTAACAAGCGCTAGCAAGATCACCGCTGCGCGGGACGTACTGAACTTTGTTTGGGGGGCTCCATTTCCCAGACTGCTCTTGACCCATGGAGGCAGCCATTTTCCAGACCAGCTGCTCACACTTGTGCCACTAACGAGCGCTATATAGCGCTAGCAAGATCACCCCTCCACGGCACCCGCCGAACTTTGTTTGGGGGACTCGATTTCCCAGACTGCTCTTGGCCTCTGGAGCTGACCATTTTCCAGACCAGCTGCTCACACTTGCCACTAATGAGTGCTATAAAGCGCTACCAAGATCACCGCTGCGCGGGCCACACACAGGCAAAGTCCAGGCCAAGGGCGAGCCCGTCTGCACCCATCAGAGGCTGGGCTGGGCCAACCCCTAAATTTCTTTTTATTTGTAATTTTTTTTATTTAGAAGTGCTCGAAGGCATTGGATGTGGTAGTCTGTATTAGCGGGGGTTAGCGGTATTGGACAGATCACATAATTTTGGGCTATTCGCATACGATTTGCCCTTCGGGAAAAGGAAGGCGGTCGAGGGTGGGCCAGGCCTAGCGCAAAAGAAAACATGCAAGAACATGAAGAAAGCAGGGGATAATTGTGTGTTGGACAGGATTGGCAACCTTTTGGTTGAATGTGAGGAAATATTGACTTCCCCTCCAGATAATGTCACCTCACGTGCACAGTACACATTCTCCAAACATGGGAGTGACCCCCAGGAAAATTCCAAATATGTTCAAAAGGTGGGAGTTGTAGGGGGTGGTACCCGAAGGAGAGACTGGGGTAGGCTTGGCCTCTGCTTGCATCGTGTCGCCTCAGCCTGATATGATGCTGTCTGCTGATAGTGACGCTGTGCTTTGCACCAATCGTTAGAGCCTTTTAAGTGCTTCCTTAGATCTGCATGATGACCCTGTATTAGAGATCCCGAAGGTTGTTGGCGCTTCTGCTGTTTGTAATTTAACCCAGTCACAGTGCTTTTCCCACATCCAAGATCTAAAAAATGAAGTGGGGAAGCTCAAGTCCTTGGTCACCACCCTAGTCTGTTTTTAAACAATTGTTACCCGCTGAAGGGAAGACCACTCCGGAGAGTATTCATACTCCGGATTTTCGCTCCTCTGGTTTGCCTGTTGCACCGCCTAGAACCCTCTTGCCAACTTTCAACAAAAATCCACCTTCCACTTGCTTTTCTGTTAACTTTAGTCCTGCATCTGGTCCTGATTTGCAGCCTGCTGTAGCATGTCCGGGGGATTCAGGGTGGGGAAAGAAGTCAGAGTCAGGCCCTCCTATATCTTCTCATTTTCAACCTGGTTGCCACTTGGCGGGCGATACATCTAATCATGTAGCACACCCAAATGTTCCAAAGCTACACTCTGTTTCGCACTGGGAAGGAAGTGAATCTTTATAAATAAGATGATTCATTAGATATGGCATGTGAGCAGTAGTCATTCTGTGATTTGAGATGACATAATCAGGCACTCAGGGGGACTGATCATGCCACGCAATATGACATGATTGAATTGACCCTCAGAGACAAAAAGTATGATGGACGGATTGACCCTAGATGCAAGAACGTACGCACCAAGGTTTTCAAACGTCCAGTTTAAATAAACCAGGCTTCTTTTCTGCCCCAGGGTTCAACTTGCTTCTCGTCTAGGGAGCAGTTCCTCAGGTTTAATTAGCAATGACTGACACAGTGAATCTCTTGATCCTTGTTTTGCCCCTTTTTCCTCTTTGCAGTTGTCATCTGCTTGTTTTCCCTCATCTGGAGCCAATCAAGATGGCTCTTTTAAACGTTCTAGCATCCATGTCCTTAACACTTTGCCGGCCTTTAGCTTCCACCCTACAACTGGTGTGGTCCTTGTATCACATTTAATTAGCAGTTCTGCTTGCTCTAGTGTTCCAACAATTACTGATAGTGATGCTACTGGTACATGGAGCAATTACCCCCCCTTTGCAGGAAATTCAAAATGTCCAAGCTACCCCGGTGTCAGAGTCACCAGATCCTCGGGTCTGCACACGTTCCCAACACGTCCACCACTGAACTGCTCCAAAACTCTGATAGATAAATCACAGAGGCTAAGAGAGTTCGAGAGGGGAAGAGGGGATTAGGAAGGGAACAGCTGGGAAGGAGACCTGTAATAAGAAAAAGGTTAGAACCCACAATATGAAAATTATATCTCCTGAAATCAATACTAGACTATGATTCTAAGCCTAGTCATTCTGAAAACATGAACAATCTAAGAATTAAGCTTAAAATGACTAAGTTTCAAGATGGTCAGATACCTGTAAGGGAATCAAGATGGATTAAATGAAAACTTTCTTATTCAAGTACCTTCCTTTACATGAGAATCAGAAAAAGATTCTGACTAAATTTTAAACCAGTCATATAAATCCTTTTTTGAGAATGCATACTAGGATCATAAAATATTGCATCTAGAAACTCTGGCCTTCTGTATACTCTTAAAATGTTTCAACACAAATTGCGAATATTGAAGATTTATAAATATATATTAGGTAAACACCATAAAAGGATTGTGCACCATGAATAACATAATATGGATTCAGGAAACAAATCATATAACTTGTCAACTCGAATATTACATATTAAATATCTTAGAATAGTGGCATACAATAAACAACATGAATTAAACTCGAGGAGAGAATTGTGCGTCTTACCAATTCGAGTGTCACCATGTAAAATGTCAAGAAATGGTAGCACGCAATGAATATCAAAATAAAATCATCATTAAACTAATTGTGCGTCTTGCCGATTCGTAAACCACGATGTTAATGCCAAGAAATAACAGCTCACAATGAATAATAAGATCAAAGTACAATGAAACGAATCGCGCGTCTTTTGCCGATTCTTAAGCTACCATGTAAATGTCAAGAAATGGTAGCGCGCAATGAACAACAAAGTTAAATCCTCATGAAACGAGTCGCGCGTCTTGCCGATTCGTAAGACATCATGTAAATACCAAGAAATACCAAGAAATGGTAGCGTGCAATGAATAACAAAGTTAAACCTTTATGAAACAAATTGCGCGTCTTGCCGATTTGTCAACCACCATATAACTGTCAAGAATGGTAGCGCGCAAGTAATTTGTTAATCATTACAGAATTAAACCAAGAATATGAAAATTCTCGATAACGGTGTCGGAACAGTCCAACCACCGTCTTACCGCCTGCAACAATGATCACCAATGAAGGATGAAGGGCAGAAGCCTGGAAGATCCAATAGGCTGCCGGGACAGGAGCTCAGGAAGAAGCTGCTGCTCTGCACCGGGACCTCTGAATAGTGAGCACTGGGAGTTGGGCTGGCTCTCTTTTATGGAGTCTTGGCCCAGCCCACAACCACGCCCATGCATGTTGCAGGGAAAGTCTCTGGAAGGCCCTGGAAAGGGGCCACACCCTAACACACTCTGAAAACCTGCAGCAATACATTGCAAAGGAACAGTATTTGTAAGCATATTAAAAATATGTTTTTAGGATTGAACTTTGCAATGCAAAAGGTTAAACCACAATATATCAGCACAATGCATAAATTACGTTGTTTTGAGAGTGCTTGGTTTTTTCATTCTAGTCGCCAATAGAGCGCATACTGCTCTGATGTTGACAGTACTTCCCTCTCCCAGACGCGCTCTAGGGCCTGGTTTGCCTGGATTAAGACGATGAAAGCGTCTCACAAGTACTGGAGAATGAACATCAGATGCGGAAACCCATGAGTTACTTTCAGGACCATAACCTTTCCATGAGATTAAGTACCATAGATTACGCCCTCTCAGTTTAGAATCCAACACTTTCTTGACTTCGTATTCTTCTTCCCCTTGTACTAGAACAGGAGCTGGATGAGGGTGGTCCTTTTGGACTGCCTTTTTCAAGCGTGAAGTGTGGAACACTGGATGAATCCGTAAGGATCTGGGCAATTGTAGTTTATAGGTCACCGGATTGATTTGCTGAAGGACAGTATAAGGACCTATGAATTTGGGGTTAAACATGTGCTTCTTCTTGAAGTCTATGGGGGTTATTACAACTTTGGAGGATAGAATATAATGGACTCGTAATACGGCTGGTGGTATATCCGTCACTTTACCGTCACTTTTGGGACGGATTAACACCTCCTCCAAAGTTGTAATAACCCCCTATATGTTTTGTGGAAAGCCACACTTTGTCACCTGGTTGATATTGCGGTCCCTCACAATGTTTCTTGTCTTAATGCCTTTTGTATTTTTGTTTGGCTTTTTCTAAATGCTGTTGAATCAGTTTCTGGGTTTGATGCAAATGCTGAATGGTTTCTGACACAGCTGGAGTAAGAGAACTTTCTTGAGGAATTGTGATGGGCAAGGTGTCAGGATGATAGCCAAATAAACCAAAAAAGGGTGTAATGCCAATAGAAGTGTGGAATGAGTTATTGTAAGCTAACTCAGCTAACCAGAGCATAGATGTCCAAGAATGAAGTGCTTTTTCAGGGTAGGCACGTAAGTATTGTTTCAAAGTCTGATTTAGTCTCTCCGTTTGACCATCTGTTTGAGGATGGTGACTAGTAGATAGCGTAGATGTCACTTGAAGTGTTTTACACCATGTCTTCCAGAAATTGGAGGCAAATTGCGACCCCCGATCGGAGAGGATAACCTTTGGCAGTCCATGATAACGAACCACTCTGTTCAGTAAAATAGTTGCCAATTCACTAGAAGTGGGCAATTTTTTACAGGCAATGAAATGTCCATATTTCGTGAGACTATCTACTACCACCAGAATTACTGAATGCTGTTGAACCACTGGCAGACCGGTAATAAAGTCTAAAGAAATGTGCTCTCATGGACGACTTGGGGTTGGAAGTGGATGTAACAACCCTTTTGGTTTTGAATGACTTGTTTTAATGCGAGCACAGACTTCGCAGTTGTTTACCATTGCTTTTACATCTTTTTTTAGGGTAGGCCACCAAAAATAGCGTTGGATCAGTTCAAGAGTTTTAGGAGTACCTGGGTGACCTGCCGTAGGTATAACATGCAACCAATGAAACACTATCTTGCGAAGTTTGGTAGTGGGTATGAACAAACGAGCGTCATGAAAGGGTAATCCTTGCTTGATTGACCTTTTGGGATCTGCTTGGGCCCATGTTTGCCATTTTTCAACAGTGAAAGAGTTGCAAATTTCTTCAAATAAACCTTCAGTTTCTATGATACATAGAACCTTGTCAGGAGCAATGATAGCTCTGGAGGCTTGAAATGTAGGCAACGTGGTAGACTCTTGACGGGACAAGGCGTCAGCCTTGCGATTATCTTTACCAGGCCGGAAGGTTACTACCAAATCAAATTCGGTAAAAAACAGCATCCAGCGTATTTGCCGAGGGGTCAAAAGTCTGGCGGAACTCATGAATTGAAGATTGCGATGATCAGTATATACTGTGACAGTGTATTTGGCACCCAACAAATGATGTCTCCATTCTTTAAAGGCGTCACGAATCGCCAGAAGCTCTTTTTCAGCAATGACATAGTTCTGTTCGGCTTTGTTCAACTTCCGAGACACATAAGCTACAGGATGAAGTTGACCAGCGTCTTTATTTCATTGTGATAAGACGGCTCTTATTGCTACATCTGAAGCATCAGCTTCCACTATGAAAGGTCGATTCGCATCAGGATGAGTCAAGACTGGGGCAGTGGAGAAAGCTTCCTTCAACGTCGAGAAGGCTTGATCAGCTTCTGGGGACCACACAAACTTTTCTTTATTTCTTAGTAGCTTAGAGATTGGAGCCACTGTCTGGGAGAAATGATTTATGAACCTCCGGTAAAAATTTGCAAACCCCAGGAAACATTGTACATTACGAACAGTCTTTGGGGTGGGCCAATCAGATACGCCTTTTACTTTCTTTTCTGCAATTGCCATACATTGAGGGGTAAGAATAACCCCTAAAATTAAAAACTCAACTGTGGTAACATGAAACTCACACTTGGTTAGTTTGCAATATAAATGGTGTTTTCGAAGGGCTGCAAAAATTTTCTTGACATGTTGGACATGTTAGTTTTCATTGCCTGAGCAGATCAAAATGTCATCAATGTAGACTATGGCAAATATGTCGAGGTACTCTCTAAGAACGTCATTCAAGAAAAATTGAAATGCTGCTGTAGCATAACAAAGACCAAAAGGCATCACAGTGTATTCAAAAAGGCCATATCTTGTCTTGAACGCTGTTTTCCATTCGTCACCCTCTCTCATTCTGACCAAATGATAACCACCTCGAAGGTCAAGCTTCGTGTAGATTTTTGCTCTCTTTACTTGTTCCAATAATACCGGAATTAGCGGTAAAGGATATTTATTCTTGATGGTGACTTTGTTCAAACCCCTATAGTCGATGCAAGTTCGAAGTTCTCCATTAGCTTTTGAAACAAAAAACAAAGGCGAAGCTGCAGGAGACTTAGAGGGGTGAATGAAGCCATTCTCCAAAAATTGATCTAGGTATTTTCGTAAATGTTGATTTTCATGTTCTGACAGGGCATATACACGACAGTTGGGAAGTATCGCACCTGGGGCTAGATCAATTTGACAGTCATAAGATCTATGAGGAGGTATAGTCTCTGCTCCTTTCTCATCAAATACATCTTTGTAAGATGAATACTGTTTGGGCAGCTGAATTTCTTTCTCCGCGGCAGTAGCTATGTAAGAGTTGCAAACTTTTGGTACTTGAATCTTTTGGAGACATTGAGGGTCATTCTGACCCTGGCGGCCGGTGGCCGCCAGGGCCACCGACCACGGGAGCACCGCCAACAGGCTGGCGGTGCTCCAACGAGCATTCTGACCGCGGCGGTTCAGCCGCGGTCAGAAGCGGAAAGTCAGCGGTCTCCCGCTGACTTTCCGCTGCTCGTGTGAATCCTCCATGGCTGCGGAGCGCGCTCCGCAGCCATGAGGATTCTGACCCCCCCTACCGCCATCCTGTTCATGGCGGGAAAGCCGCCATGAACAGGATGGCGGTAGGGGGGGTCGCGGGGCCCCCGTAAGAGGGCCCCGCAAAGTATTTCAGTGTCTGCCTTGCAGACACTGAAATACGCGACGGGTGCCACTGCACCCGTTGCACCTTCCCACTCCGCCGGCTCGATTACGAGCCGGCATCCTCGTGGGAAGGTCGTTTTCCCCTGGGCTGGCGGGCGGTTTTTCAGCAACCGCCCGCCAGCCCAGGGGAAAACTCGTAATACCCGCCGCGGTCTTTTGACCGCGGCGCGGTATTTTGGAGGGCGGCATCCTGGCGGGCGGCCTCCGCCGCCCGCCAGGGTCATAATGAGGCCCATTGTTCGTTACATAGCGCAGATGAGAACACGATTTTTCGTTCTACCCCATTGATCTCTGGATTGTGATGAGTTAACCATGGCAAGCCAAGGATAATCCCTTATTGAGGAGCATGGACACGTCAAGGATGATTTTCTCTTTATGTTTCTTTCTTTGATTCTTATCTTCACAAATCATCCACAAGGGGATAGTTTGAAAAGTTACCGGACCTCCAGTCAAAGAGTTTTCCATCGACTGCCTGGATGATTTCTGGGGACTTCTTTTCAGTACATGGGATCCCCCATGCACGAACCAATTGGACATCAACAAAGTTCCCAGTAGCCCCAGAATCAACTAGAGATTTTTTTAAATAGATCTTTTTCTTGACCTGAATTCTTATTTTCAGTTTAAGATGTCTAGATTGTGAAGGGTCCACAGTGACATCCAAGAGCAACCCTTCTCTGCATCTCAGGTGTTTTAGTTTTCCAACTCGACTGGTGCATTGGCTGCGACCTTCTGAACTGGACCTTGCTTGTTCTTTGGTTTGATTGGACAATCTTTGGCAAAATGACCCTTTCGCCCACAATAAAGACATTGTCCATTTTTTCTGCGTAAGTCCTTTTCATCTTTGGTCAAAGGTCTTCTGATGGTTCCAATTTCCATCGTTTCAGGCATTCTTTCTTTCGGAGTTCTTGAGTCTCTGTTATCATGAACGTGCCATGAATATTTTTCAATCTTTTTGCGCGTTCCTTTACGTTCTGCTAAACGATGATCAAGTCTCAAGACAAGGTTTATTAATTCTTGACAGTCTGTAGGTTGTGGGTCAATTTGCGCTAAGATATCTTTTAGTTCCTCTTTGAGTCCCTTGTAAAACAAGACCGCTTGTTTTTCTTCAGGCCAGGATGTCTCGGCAACCAGCTGGTTAAAGTTGGCTAAATACAACACTAGGTCATGATTCCCTTGGCGTAAATCTAATAATTCACAATCTGCTGAGTGTGTTACAGTTCTACGATCAAAAACTCTCTCAAACTCACAAACAAAATGTCTCCAGTTGTACAACAAGGGACTATTTTTACGCACAAGAGGAATTGCCCAAGTAGCTGCATCCCCAGCCAAATATAATAACAAGAAAGATACTTTGGACTGGGCATCGGGGAAAGTATGTGGTCTGCAGGTGAAGTGTAGTCTCACTTGAACCAGGAAAGATTGCGCTTTCAAAGGGTCACCTGAGAAACGTTCTCGGGGAGCTAAAGGAATTGCAGAAGGAACATTTAGGGAAATGTTTGCCGGATTACTTCCAGAAGTCTGAGAAGAAGTACCTGGCCAAGACTCACCTGTGGAACTTTGTTCCTTCTTCTCTACCTTATCTTGCAACTTATCACTCTTTCAGCTAAGCTAGTTGTCAATTCTTTGGATGATACCACCTCTGCCTGAAGCTGGGTGATAGCCTTGACTAACTCGTCCAGCGTGGCCATGCTGAGAACATACACAAACCAGGAGGATAATAATTTGTGGGCTCACTATTCTGTCAGAGTCACCAGATCCTCGTGGTCTGCGCACGTTCCCAACACGTCCACCACTGAACAGCTCCAAGACTCTGATAGATAAATCACAGAGGCTAAGAGAGTTCAAGAGGGGAAGAGGGGATTAGGAAGGGAACAGCTGGGAAGGAGACCTGTAGTAAGAAAAACGTTAGAACACACAATATGAAAATGATATCTCCTGAAATCAATACTAGACCATGATTCTAAGCCTAGTCATTCTGGAAACATGAACAATCTAAGAATTAAGCTTAAAATGACTAAGTTTCAAGATGGTCGGATACCTGTAAGGGAATCAAGATGGATTAAATGAAAACTTTCTTATTCAAGTACTTTCCTTTACATGAGAATCAGAAAAACATTCTGACTAAATTTTAAACCAGTCATATAAATCCTTTTTTGAGAATGCATACTAGGACCATACAATATTGCATCTAGAAACTCTGGCCTTCTGTATACTCTTAAAATGTTTCAACACAAATTGCGAATATTGCAGATTTATATGTATATATATAGTAAACACCATAAAAGGATTGTGCACCATGAATAACACAATATGGATTCAGGAAACAAATCATATAACTTGTCAACTCGAATATTACATATTAAATATCTTAGAATAGTGGCATACAATAAACAACATGAATTAAACTCGAGGAGAGAATCGTGCGTCTTGCCAATTCGAGTGTCACCATGTAAAATGTCAAGAAATGGTAGCACGCAATGAATATCAAAATCAAATCATCATTAAAGGAATCGCGCATCTTGCTGATTCGTAAACCACGATGTTAATGCCAAGAAAAAACAGCTCACAATGAATAACAAGATCAAAGTACAATGAAACGAATCGCGCCTCTTGGGCCGATTCTTAAGCTACCATGTAAATGTCAAGAAATGGTAGCGCGCAATGAACAACAAAGTTAAATCCTCATGAAACGAATCGCGCGTCTTTCCGATTCGTAAGACATCATGTAAATACCAAGAAATACCAAGAAATTATAGCGCGCAATGAATAACAAAGTTAAACCTTTATGAAACAAATTGCGCGTCTTGCCGATTTGTAAACCACCATATAAATGTCAAGAATGGTAGCGCGCAAGTAATTTGATAATCATTTCAGAATTAAACCAAGAATATGAAAATTCTTGATAACGGTGTCGGAACAGTCCAACCACCGTCTTACCGCCTGGAACAATGATCACCAATGAAGGATGAAGAGCAGAAGCCTGGAAGATCCAATAGGCCGCGGGACAGGAGCTCAGGAAGAAGCTGCTGCTCTGGACCGGTACCTCTGAATAGTGTCCACTGAGAGTTGGGTTGGCTCTCTTTTATAGAGTCTTGGCCCAGCCCACAACCACGCCCAGGCATGTTGCAGGGAAAGTCTCTGGAAGGCCCTGGAAAGGGGCTACACCCTAACACACTCTGAAAACCTGCAGCAATACATTGTAAAGGAACAGTATTTGTAAGTATATTAAAAATACGTTTTCAGGATTGAACTCTGCAATGCAAAAGGTTAAACCATAACATATCAGCACAATGCATAAATTAAGTTGTTTTGAGAGTGCTTGGTTTTTGCATTCTAGTCGCCAATAGAGCGCGTACTGCTCTAGTGTTGACACCCAGCCCTTAATTTATCTGTTATACCATTGGAACATGGCAGATCTGAGGCCCTAGATCTCTCTTCCTGACTGCACTCAATTTTTTGATGACCTGAGCCCTGGGTCAGATTTTCTACTCCGGCTACTCAAACTTTTTGAGCCCAGCACACCCTAGTAAGAGGGGTAAGCCCTCTGGGGGTTTAACCATCTGGGTCAAATTAACTCTGAATTGCAGAATTCAACAGGTTTCTAGTGATTCTCCTGATATATTAGGCATTGTTCTGCGATTTGGGCCGATCCATGGAATAGCCATTATTAATGTCTATGCAAGAGGAAGTAGGGGGTGCTTGGCTTCTCGCACTCTCCTCACATTAGAAAAATTTCTTAGGCAGTTTCCTCAGCGTTACAATCTTATTGTGTATCTGCATCATAGGGTTCACAGGGTCTTGCCTATCTACATAACTAAATGTGAAATTAAAGACAGCAGAGAATGAGTTGGTGACGGGTGTATTTGTTTCAGTCCACATGCATAAAATAAAAATTTGCACTTGAATGAAACTAAAAGTGAAGTGAAGCGATCAGTCATTGTAGATGAAATCATTGGAGTAGATGCCACATCATTGGAAGTCCAAAGTCCAGAGAACTCCTCCCATTGGAAATGGAAAGTGGTTCAAGATCAGCGAATGGAGTGAATGTGTGGCACACAAAGGAGGACATTATGGAAGAGGTCACTTGTTGCCAGTGGTGGGTGTCTTGCCTTCAGCACCACTTTGATTCTTTGCTGGACATTCTGTTTGAGAGGGGGGAATCAGCTGCTGCAGAGGCAGGAATGTCTGAGGCTGGTTGTGTTCTGACAGGGCATCCCTCCGTGTGGGTACCACAGATGTAATTGGCTATGACGTAGTTGCCATATCGGAAGGGTAACTGGTGAGAGGAAAGTCCTGTTCAGGGTGGTATTGATTTTTCTCAACATCCCATTTAAGGTGCCCATGTTGTAATTGTGGGCATCCATTTTGTCTATCATGACCCTTTGCAGCTGCTTAATGCCACAGAGTTCAGTCAACACCTGGCCCATCATACCTTGGGACTCTTGATAGACTCCCAAGATGTGGCTGATGGTGTCCTGGCCGACAGCAGCCCAGTGGCCTCACTATGCTGGCCCACAGCATCGCTCCCATGCACCCTACCCAAGGTGGCCTCTCCAAGTGGGTCCGGGACCCTCAGTGTGAGGAGTGTCAAGTTGCACTTCAAGATCCAGGACTGGGGGACACAAGATGATGGAACCTGTACACAGGTTGTGGGTTACGTCATTGCCTGGGATGTTGATACAACAGGGCTGGGAGGTGACATTGTAGCCGCAGTGAGACTCAGGTTGCCTAGAGGGGTCAGGACTGTTCTTCATGTCCACAGGTCCAGGAGTGTCGTCATCACTGAGGGCTTCATCCAGGGGGTGGTGTGATTCTCTTGGGTGGCCTCGGTGTGCCCAGTGGCAGCTTGATCTGTTGATGAAGGAAGTACATTATTACTGGTTGAAGTGTGACATCTACCTCCAAAGGTTTTGTGTTACGGTAAGCAGAAATTTTGGACATTAGTAAGCTGTAGGTGTGTCTTTTGTGCCATGGTACCATGGAATTGGAGTATTTGACATGACATGTGCAGAGCTTGCCTAGACTATTAGACTCAAGCAACTCATGAGATGTGCAGATCAGGTGCACTTTGGATGATGGACTATAAATGACATCTTACCAACAGTGAAGCCAACAAAGTGTAGATGCAACATGTGACTTTGACCATTTGGAGGCCTAGTTGAGTGAGATACGGGCAAACACAGAACGTTGTTGTATATGTAACTGCAGTCATCATGTGTGCAGTGCTATGTCAATGTGTTTGCTGCCGCTAATAAATCTGGTAATGCAGCTTAAGGCCTTCGCTACCAATCTGGTAATGCAGCTTAAGGCCTTAAGAACACTTGGTGTACACACTTGGTAAAGTCTCATTCCTGCCCTCAATAGTTTAATCCTGGGTAGCAGAAGATTGAGCTAGGTAGACAGACACATCTCTGAGTTGAGCATGATCTGTATACTGCTCACTCACAGGTGGGTACACTTCAATTGAGAGTTAACAAACAGGGGTATTTTGTCAGTGTTCACTGGGCTGGTGGTTGGAGTTACAAACACAAGGCCGCCTAGGAGTTGCAGTCAGGCAACCCCCTCTATTACACACACTTGACAAATGGTATCTTCCTAGGTGGGTGCACTTCAATTGAGAGTTACCAAGCAGGGTTGTTTGGACATGTGAACAATGGGCCAGTGGTTGGAGTTACAGAAACAGGGCCTCCTGGGAGTTGCAGTCAGGTCACTCCCTCTATTACAGACACTTGACAAATGGTATCCTCCCAGTAGGGTACACTTCAAACGCAAGTTACCAAACAGGGGTATTTGGACCAGTGAGCACTGGACTGGTGATTGGAATTACAGTCACAAGGCCTCCCGGGAGTTGCAGTCAGGTCACTCCCTCTACTACACACACTTGACAAATGGTATCCTCCCAGGTGAGTACACTTCAATTGAGAGTTACCAAACAGGTGCATTAGGACCAGTGGGCTGGTGGTTGGAGTTACAAACACAAGGCCTCTTGGGAGTTGCAATCAGGTCACTCCCTCCACTACACACACTTGGCAAATGGTATCCTCCGCAGTGGGTACACTTTAATTGCGAGTTATCAAACAGGTGTATTTGCACAAGTGAATCCAGGGATGTGGTTTAGAGTTACAGACACAAGTCTTTCTGGGAGTTGCAGTCATGTCACTCCTTCTACTACACACACGTGACAAATGGTATCCACCCAGGTTGGTGCACTTCAATTGAGAGTTACCAAGCAGGGGTGTTTGAACATGTAAACAATGGGCCAGTGATTGGAGTTACATAAACAGGGCCTCCTGGGAGTTGCAGTCAGGTCACTCCCTCTACTACACACACTTGGCAAATGGTATCCTCCACGGAGGGTACACTTCTATTGAGAGTTACCAAGCAGGGGTGTCTGGACATGTGAACAATGGGCCAGTGATTGGAGTTACATAAACAGGGCCTCTACTACAGACACTTGACAAATGATATCCTCCCAGGTGAGAACACTTCAAGTGCAAGTTACCAAACAGGGGTATTTGGACCAGTGAACACTGGACTGGTGATTGGAGTTACAGTCACAAAGCCTCCTGGGATTTGCAGTCAGGTCACTCCCTCTACTACACACACTTGACAAATGGGATCCTCCCAGGTGAGTACACTTCAATTCAGAGTTACCAAACAGGTGCATTAGGACCACTGGGCTGGTGGTTGGAGTTACAGATACAAGGCCTCCTGGGATTTGCAGTCAGGTCACTCCCTCTACTACACGCACTTGACAAATGGTATCCTCCCAGGTGAATACGCTTCAATTGAGAGTTACTACAACAGGTGCATTAGGACCAGTGGGCTGGTGGTTGAAGTTACAGACACAAGGCCTCCTGGGAGTTGCAGTCAGGTTACCCCCCTCTACTACACATACACCAGCAAACGTTTTTGTATTACAAATCTGTAGGCACACTGCATTTAGGTTTGAGCATACATTTACATGTTGAAATACACCATGAGTCCTGGGGTGTTTTATGATATTGTAAGACTTACAGGCACCAGTTCGATGTATGGCATGTGATGGGTCTTGGTGGCTGTGATATTGGGTCCAACAATACACATTGACAGTGTTACATCTCAGATACTCTGGGTATTGAATGTTGATTAAGTACATGAACAAGACAGTGGCAAAAACATTGCAGTTCTGTGACAGTTTTTATGTTGTAACTACCAGGCTCCACTCCCCCAGGCACTGCTGTCAAGCCATCAGAATGCAGGATGGCCAAAACCTTCTCCTCCCAGGGAAAGGATATTAATGGGGCACTGAGGGGGCCACCACCAGTCTTGTTGGCCTTCAGCTACTGCCTGGAGACTAGGGAACCCACCTTGCCCCATAGGTCGTTCCACCGCTTCCTAATGTCCTCCTTTGCGTGTAGGGTGGTGCCTACAGCATTCCCTCTGTCAACTATCCTTTACCACAGTTCAATTTTCCTACTGAGAGGAGTCTGCTGGACTTGGGCTCCAAATAATTGTGGCTCTAGTCTTATGATTTCATTCACCATAACTCTCAACTCATCTTCTCAAAAAACGGGGATTTTTGATGTTTGACATGGTGGACAACTAAAGTAGGTGACAGGGACTTGGTAGACAGGGGAAGTGCAATAGGGAGTGGATTGACAAAAGTGTGTGCAAGGTCTTTATTGGGATGGTGAAACAAATAACAGGGTGCCTAATCTATGGAAAATGTGGAAAATGTTTGTCAGTCTTCTTTGTAGTCCAGTGGAAATGCAAAGGATTGTGGTCTAGGAAGGGGTGTGCATTGCAGGTGTGTCCACTGGGCCAATGTGTGTCAGCGGTGTTGATTTTGTACTCATCCAATAGGCACTTGTGTGTTTCATTGCTGAGTGCGGACCACGTCAGTTGGCTGCTTTTGCCTTGCTGCCGCAAGGGGACCAGGGACTGTGTGTTTGTAATAGGCTCTCGGTTAGCCAAGGCGCTGATGGCACTGAAGGTCGGACTGCCTAGATAGCAGACCGCCACACTGCTGACAGTCTGCCTTTTTTATTGGCAGGTGACAGTTCTGCCTGGATACATTGTAATACGCAGTGCTAGAGACCATTGGTGCAGTGGTCTTTTTTGGACTACCAACATGGCCCTAATTTATAATGGTTACCAGTTTACCTGACTCTCCAGACTATTGGTTTTTCCAAAGCGCTTCCCAGGTAATTTACGTACATAGAGCGGTATTTGGTCAGCATGCTTCATCCACTGGTCTGTTAAAATTGCCATTCACATTTTGCTTCTGCCCATCACAGCCTAAAGCACTAGGCAAAGGATCAGCCTCGTTTACCCATTGTCTCACTTCACTGTGAGCAAGTGCACAGAGTTCACATCCACCTAAAAATAGTTCAGATAAACCTGCTCCCAAGTGTGTTTTTTCATTTTAGATATGTTTTCATTAATTTAAATAGGAGTTGTTTATTTTGCTTGCACTGCAGGTGCCCAGGTAGATAGTTATTTTTTTCCTGTCACTTTTTAAAAACTATCTAGTGTTTAGGTAACATGATAACATAGTAGTTGTATGCAGTTAGCGCACTTGGTTAGCTGACGATGTATTCTTGTCTCCGTAACCAAATAATAATTATGAAATTCATGTCACAACCAAAAGGGTGCAATATAAAAAATCACTAGTAAAACTGCCACATTTGTGAATGTTTGTTGAATTTAAATTTTTTAAAGAATTAATATGCTGGCCACATCCAGGTGGACACATGTCTTTATTTCTTCTCCTTTCTGTAGTACATCCTTGAAAACAAAAATGAAACAAGATCGCTACCATTGCACCAGCTTTTTCAAGGGGAGACCTATGGTCTCTGCCACCAGAATCAATGTGTTTCCATGATCAAATGGTATATCTAATAATACACGGTAATAATACAGCTAGCTTGTAGTGGAATTTCTAATGGCTAAATTACTCCATATGTTTACTGTAATCATTTTAGCTCGACTACAAAGAGCACATGCCGTTACAAAATCTGTGATGCCCATAGTCATGATTTCACTCCTAAAGTTGCTTTTTACTAATTCTGTTGTTTTAGGTGTTCCCAGATGTCCAGCTAGTCGAGAATTATGGAAATCGTGTAGAGCTCAAAGATCCAATTCCTTAGTAGGCAAACATAATATTCCATGCTACCAAACTAATTAATTATTTTAGTTCTATTGCCTCCTTACTGTGTTAATTCTTGTATTTGTTCTAAACACATGATTTATTTAACTTGTTTCTTTGGACTGTGTTAAACAAAATGACTCTTTCTTCAGGAATAATAGATGTTGGAGGCCCAAATTGTTAGGAAGTATTTTGAATTTGGGATACCATCTGCCGTTTCATTTTTTGTCCTGGTTAATAAGTCACAAGAAAAGAACACATCATTTGTCTTGCTGATAGAGCTCTAGTTAAATGTAGCAAAAGGAAATTACACTGATATGTGTATATCATTTTTGGTATCTTTGTCCCAAGCAGATGGTGCTTCCAATCTATAAATACAGATTTGATAGTTTTTTGTTCATGTTCTGTAATTGAGTAATCACATTCAGTAGCATAGAATTTTCAGGAGGGGTAAGCCAGCCACTGGAAAGGTTGACCTGTGTCAGGATTATGTTGTGATAACACTGCTGCTATAGCAGCATTAGAACTATCTGCCTCAAACAAAAATGGTTACTGAGTGTCTGAATGTTTCAGCATCAGTACTGTAGTACAATTCTCTTTGAAACTTTTGGAAGTTTTATCTGCTTCTTAAGACCAATTAAACTGAATTTTATTAAGAAGTCAAGTGATCAGAATAATGCTGTTAGAAAAGTTGATTAGAAATCAGGGGCCAAAATTGAAAAATCCCAAAAGTTTTGAATTTCTCTGCAATTTGACATAATGGCAATTTAAAATGTCTGTAATTTGTCTTTGATCCTTTTGCAGTCCTTGTGGTGATAATGATAAAATGAATCCCAGGAATTCGTCTGAGGGAATATGAAACCACAAGTACCACATTTAGCATAATTGTATGTTTCATGAAGTTTTGTCAGCACCTGATGAACATTTTGAATATGATTCTTCTTGTTAGTCAGGAATACCTGTGAGAAATATGGGTTGTTGTTAATGGGGCGAGGGGAGGGGATGAGCTCTTCTCAAGCAACAGCCATAATCTTTGTCAGAGTGATCCACAAAAGTCACTAAATTAACATGTGTTTAACCATCTGGTAGCTTGGCACAAAAGCATTAATTTACAGCAAATTACTTATGCAGCAATTAAACAGTAATAAAGGGCAACACAACAATTTGCAACAATAGAGTAAAAGTTGCTTGATGCCAAAATGACAAAAATCCAATCTGTAAAACCAGAGTTATGAATTTTTAAACTTTTTGGTGCAATCTAGCATATAAAAGATCAAAGTGCCGACCACGGTCATCTAGTTGTGTGAGACTGCGGCAAAGAAGACAGTTATGGCTGAATGAGATGGCGCATGTTTCAGATACAAGAAGTGGATCAGTTCCAGTCTCAGCTTACCTTCAGACTTAGAACAAATTTCAAAGAAAAACGCCTGAGAAGGTAAAGTTCAGCGTGGCAAGGCAATGGTCAAGGAGGAGGCATTGTCGTTGGAGAGCCACTGGATAAAGTTGCAGTAAAGATTTCAACATTAAACTTAGTCTCTTTTTTGGAAGTTGAAAATCTCCAAATGGACAAAGCTTTATGGCTCCAGAAGGCCGGATACCCTTTCAGAAAGAGAAGCTGAACAGCATTTGCTGCTGCAGAGAAGAATGTAGTGGGTTCTACCATGAAGTCAGGCGAACCTGCGATGCACCTTGAGCGGATCGGCAAGCAGGTAGGTCCCTGTCTCCTATGGGTTCTCAGAGCACTTTTTAGCAAAGCATTTTCTAGGTCCCAAGATTTGGATTTTGGCTGGTTGGGCACCCTTAGTACCACTTCCAGAGGTCCAGGAACCTATACCACTTGAAGAGTCATGTCTCAGTTCAGGCTAGGTCAAGGTGCACTTTAAATGTTTTTGGAGCTTTTTGTGTCCCTGTAGTTCTGAACAGGATGCCAATAAAGTAGCCCATGATGTCACACTGGTTGTCCTGGGTTCAAGCATAAAAGCATGTCTCAAGTAGCAGAGTCGCACTCTAAGGGCACTCTTTATGCTTCGTGCAGCAGGACAGTCGTCTTGGAGTAGCACAGGAGTCCTCTGAAGTATACAGCAGACCTCAGGCAGCATAGCAGTCTCCGAGATTTGTCTGCAGGTCCAATGGTGAACTGTTCAATGAGGCTGAGGGTGCTTTTTTATTCCTGGTGCCAACTTTGAAGTGGAAGAAACATTTGGAGTTTCTCCCCAAAGATGTTTCTGGAATTTCCTTCCTTCTTGTCCAGACTCCACAGTCTCTGTCATCACAAAAGGCGAGCATGAAGTCCTTTGTGTGTGTTAAGGTAGCTTCTTTAAAATGTAAGTGGGGATGTTCACAGCTCTGCCCTCACATCCTGCCAGTATGGCTTATGCTGCCACCACTTAGTCTTTGTTTATGTTACTGTCTAGGAGGAATGCACAAAGGTCAATTGCCAACTACACCTTGTGATGTGAGCCAGGTTAGAGACTGCAGTCACAAAAATGCTTAGGATAACAAAATGCCAAAGTCGCATTGTCAGAATTGTGACTGGCAAGCCACCTTTAACATTAAAGAGGAATTTAAAATATAATTCTCTTGACACCAAACATGATATTTCTATCTGTCCCCAAATAAATGTTATCAGTTATTAAATGTAATAAGCTAGCTAGCACAATGTTATCCTATGGGAAAGTTAGGCCTCACAGTAGTGTGAGTTTTTCACTACCAGGATATGTAAAACGTAAAGGTCCTGCTTTTTAAATACAATGTACCATACCCTGTGGGCTGCTTAGGGCCTACTCTAAGGATGGTGAATTTATTACTAAGGGGGTTTTCAGGTTGTCTAGAGGTTTATTTTGCCAAATCGAATTAGAAGTTTAAAACTGCACACACACTGCAAAGGCAGGCCGGAGACATGTTCTACAAGGCTAATTAATTGTGTGGCACAATAAATGCTGCAGGCCCCCTAATAGCATTTAGTTTGCTGGCCATATGTATATGGTATACCACTTTATTAGGGACTTATAAGTGAATTAAAAAATGCCAATGAAGTGTAAGCTAATTTTACCATGTTTTAAGGAGTGAGCACATGCACCTTAGCACTATTTAGCAGTGGTAAAGTGCACAGAACAGAGGCCTCAGGCCAAAAAAAATGAAATCAGCAAAACAGGAGGGGAGAAATCAAAACGTTTGGGGGGAAGGCCACCCTAAGCCCGACAGGTCTAACAAAACCAATGTATAATCTCTGTAAAAAATAACAAAGATGTCAATATATTCATACAGGATATGCCATTGATAAAAAAAAACTTAAAAGGTCACTGATGTGTTGCATAATCCAAAAGGCATTACTTGGTATTCTAAGAAACCATACCTTGTTCTAAATGCAGTCTTCCATTCATCTCCTTCTCCATCTCGTACTCTCCTCTAGGGATGAGGTAGTGGGTGTCAATTCTTATTGTTAATTTTATTTGATGCCCAGTAGTTGCGCATGTTTATCGATCACCTTCTTTTTCAGGTACAATGAACAGAAGACATGAACCAGGTGATTAAGAAAGTCAAATAAAAATTACCTGATAGGTGTCCAGATTCTTGTGAAGGTGTTCATTCGTCATTTTTTTGATCTGTAATGGCATAGATTTCAGTACAAAGTATCTTGGATCTAGGTTCCAGGTCAATATAAGAATAATAGGCACTATGTGGGGTTACTGTTCCTCTTTGTTTTGGCTGAAGGCATCCAATAAGGCATGATATTCAGTAGGTCTAATGTCTTCCAGATCTACTAGTTTTCAGTGTTTGTGGGTCGATAGCATCTGATGTCAGTAAATAAGTACAGGGAACAGGCTGCTAATCCAATAGCATAGTTCACTTCTGGAATTCCGGAAGGCCCTTAAGACCTGGCTATTCGAATGAGCCCCTGGCAAGCACCTGGATACCCTAATGGGTGATTAGCTGCGCTACATAAATCCTGATTGAGTGATTGATTTTGAAAACAGCAAGTGGTGTAATAAAGTAATTAAGTGAATAAAACAGTACCCAGGTTCCATTCAATAGTAGAATTGTGTTTAGCTAACCTGAAAATTCCCCAAAACAATTGAAATTGAGGTACATTAAAGTTAAGGTCAATTTGCTCATTGTGTGTTAAACAATATGTTAACAAAAAAGGCACAGATTTGTGTGTAGGTAATCCAGAAGTCAGTGAGGTATCATCTACAGCCCTTACTTTTTTATCTTTTTGTTTTTTAAATTCTCATTCCCCTGTTCCTAATAACCACTTTTGTGGCCTTTTATATTTATGGTTAGCATTTCATCATGTCTTTTTCTTAAGACTTGAATAATCTACTTCCATGAAGCAAAGTTTCGAACAAAAGCTACATTTTCACAAAACAGAAATAGCAATACAACATCAGCATTATTTGAGGTACAACTATTATTAGAAGATTGTTTGGACAGGTAACAATGCAATGCCCGTCCTGAGAGGGTGTCCTGTTCTCTTCTTTAAATCTTGAGGAATGGTGGAAGATATTTTCATATTTTCGGGGGTACACTAAAAATGGAAATACGACACTTTAACAAAGAATTAGGTCCAAAACACAGCACAGTGTTTTTCATCCTCCTATCACCCACAAGTCCATTATTAAAAAACGCACAACGTATTAAAAAGGTCAATATTTTAAAGTTATCAGCTGGGTAAACCACCATATTGTCTCTTTTTTCACTGAAGGAAGATAATCAGTTTTGGCAACACCCAACCCTATACACACATTCACTGTTCTTCACACACAAGTACAGAATCCTCTACAATTGTTCATTTGAAAAAAACCTTGTTACTTTCAGTGAATACTATGAGTAGTATTTTTATATTTAATGTATGAGATGCTGCAGGTTGCATGTATTCTCAAAGGGCAGAATGGTGAGTGAGCCCAAAAGTTAAATATGAAATTCTATCAATCTTTAAAACATGAAGGGCCAGATTTACAAGAAAGTGGTGCATTATCTGTGATGCGTCACTTTTCTTGCACCCCCTTCCCCCTTGGCACCTAGCAACACCAAGGTAGCGCCATATTTACAATATGATGCACGTTAGGACATAAGCGTCATAATTTATGATGCTAATGTGGTCCTTTGCAGGATTAGTGCCATAAATATTGGCGCAAATCCTGCAAAGTAAAAGGAGGCCCATTGAAAGTTATGGGCGTGTTATTTTAAGGCCTGCTCTGAGCAGGCATTAAAAATTACACTAAAAATGGTGCAGTGAAATGTTGTAAATTTCACTGCACCATGGCCTCCTTAACAACACAATTGCGTTGAAAAAAGTATGCTAGTGTGGCGCTGAAAGGCGCTAGGGCCTTGTAAATGTGGCCCAAAATGCCCGTTTAGATGACAGCCATGCAGCCCTCTTGGTTTGTGGACAGTTCCCTTTTAATGCTTCATTTCCATTAATTGATTAGGGTGGAAAGCCTTGAAAACAGGAGCACATAGAACAGTTGGAAACCTTGTCTTACATTCTCTTTATCAACTACGGATGGCATTGATGTATCTTTCATTCATGTGGGGCATTAGAAGGTGCTCCTTGAGTTTTTCTCTTTAGAGTTTCAAAGTAAAGCAATTCACAACTTCACCATTTTTTTAACTTTGGGACGTTTTAAGCTCAAAACAAAAATAAATCAAAAGAGGTTAAGTTTCCTTATTGAAGATACTGTTCCATCCTCATTTGTAATCTGGCCCTACGGTCTCAGGCAGCAGAGGCAATTATCACTCAAAGGAAAAGTTATGGATGATAGAAAAAGATGGATGGATAGAAAGAGAAATGCTATAACAGGAGGCAGAAGGAAAGGAGAGTTGAACGAAAGATGGAAGGAAATGTGAATACTGTAATGAAGGACTGACAGTGTGAAGAATGAATGGATTAAAGAGTAATAGGACGAATAGGTGCAAGGGTGAAAATGCAGAAGGGTGAAAGGAAGAATAGATAGAAGGGTGAAAGTATGAATGGGCGAAAAGATGGATGTATGCATGAAAGTGTAAAAGGTTGGCTGACTCGAGGGGGAGATGGAACAAAGCAAGGTTGTATTGGTGAGTGGATGGAAAGGTGAAGGAACGGGCAGATGAGTGGATGAATAGACCGAAACGGATAGACAGGAAGAGTCAAAGGATGGATGGATGGATGATGAAAGGGGAAGAGACCTCTGGTTATGTTTTCATACTTCACATGCTTTGTGCGATAAGAGGTATGGTTTAAGTGGTGGATGTTAGCCCTTAGGCGCTCCCCTTTGCCGCTTCCCCTGCCGCTGCCTCCCTGCGGCCCCGCCCCCCTCACGCTCCCATTCGCCGCTCCCTCCCGCCTCCCGCCTCCCAGCTGCTCCTCCCTCCCCACTCCCTTCTTAATGGCTGGCGCTGCGCGTCGAGGGTGAGCGACCTCTGACCTGTTTTTGGTCTAGAGCTCGCCCCCCACGTCCGCAGCACCACCTTGCTGTCTTGTACCCCTGACCCCCGCCCACGCTGCTGCTAGCGTGTTCGAGGCCCTCCTCCACCCGCAGGCATCCTTCTGCGCCTCATCCCTGGTGTCTAGTGGGCTCTGGTAAGCTTCGGTAGACCCGTGTGTTCTCTGCCGCTTTTTGCCGTATCTGTAAGTGTTTTCTACTTTTCAGCGCTTTGCCTCCTTGCGCTCTTGCCCCCATTTGTGCCCCTTCTGATTGCTGTATTCCGATTGTATTTTGTGCCATTTACCGTATTTTGTGACTGTTTTTGACTTGTGCCTTATTTTTGTCATTTTGTGCCTTGTTTAACCTGGTTTTCGCCCCTTAGGCGCTACCCCTTGCCGCTTCCCCTGCCGCTGCCTCCCTGCGGCCGGCCCCCCTCGCACCCCCATTCGCCGCTCCCTCCCAGCTGCTTCTCCCTCCCCCCTCCCTTCTTAATGGCTGGCCCTGCGCGTCCGCGCCAGAGGCGCGCCAGAGGCAAGCCTGTCTGCGCCCGTCCGCGCCTGGACCGCGCCCAGCGCCACACCCCCTGGTCCGCACGCCCCGGCACCACCAGCCTTCGCTACTCGGCCAGCGAACTCCTCGCCCTTAACCCTGGCTCCTCCACAGTCTGCTTCCAGGCCACTCCGAAGCACACCAAAGGACCCTTCTCCTGCCGCACCTGCAACTTCACCTGCAACAGAACAAGGAAGCCTGCAACAACCAACACCAACCACCTTCACTGCATCCTCCTCAACACATGCTCCGCACGAAAGCACGCCATCGAGCTCTGGGACCTGCTCGACACCATCGCCCCAGCCGCAGCCTTCCTGACCGAAACCTGGTGGAACGACTCCTCGGCCCCAGACATCGCCATCGCCATCCCTGACGGCTACAAGATCACCAGAAGAGATCGCACCAACGGGATCGGTGGAGGAATAGCCATCGTCCACAAATCCACCCTCAAGATCCAGACCCACACGGGCGACACCCTCAAGACAGCTGAACACCTTCACTTTCGGATCCACACGGACCCCAACACTACCCTCAGAGGAACTCTCATATACCGACCTCCAGGACCAAGAGCCCCCTTCTGTGACACCATTTCCGACCTCGCAAGCACCCACGGCCTCGCCTCGACGGACTACATCCTCCTTGGAGACCTCAACTTCCACCTGGAGAACAACAACGACACCAACACCGCATCACTGGCCACCAACCTCTCCAACCTCGGACTCAGACAACTGGTCAACACACCCACCCACATCGCCGGCCACACGCTAGACCCTCTCTTCACTGCAAGCAACCACATCTCCTTCAGCCACACCACCGAACTCCACTGGACCGACCACCACTGCGTCCACTTCACATTCAAGAAACACACCGAACACCACCGCACCCCACTACCGCCGCACCGCCGCTGGGGCAAAGTCACTGAGAACCAACTGACCAGCACCCTCACCAAAAACCCACCGACCAACCCTACCGACCCGGACTCCGCCGCCATCAACCTCCATCAGTGGATCCTCAACTGCGCCAACACCCTCGCACCACTCAAGAGGCCCACCGTCAACCAAGAAAAGAAAAAAGCAGCCTGGTTCACAGACGAACTCATCACCTCCAAACGCACCTGCCAGAAACTTAAGAAAAAATGGCTTCTCGAGCACACACCCGACAGCCTGGCAACCTACAAGGAAGCCACCCGCAAGCACCACCAACTTATCCGACTGGCCAAACGCTCCCACTTCACAGAACGCCTAAACAACAACGCACACGATAGCAAGGAGCTCTTCTGCATCGTGAAGGAGCTCTCCAACCCAGCGCCAACGTCAACGACGTCCCACCATCCCAGAAACTCTGCGACGCTCTCTCCACCTTCTTCTACCAGAAAATCGCCGCCATCTACGACAGTCTCAACACCACACCTCCGCCAGACCCCACCCCCGACAACTCCTCCTACGCCGACCGCCTCACCACCTGGACCCACGTAGATGACGCCGAAACTCGAAAGACCATGAACTCCATCCACTCAGGATCCCCCTCAGACCCCTGCCCACACCACGTCTACAACAAAGCCGACTCCACCATCGCCCCCCAACTTCAAAAGATCATCAACCTATCCTTCGACACGGTGACTTTCCCAGACAGCTGGAAGCACGCCGATATCCAAGCCCTCCTCATGAAACCCAAGGCAGACCTCAACGACCTCAAAAACTTCCGCCCGATCTCCCTCCTCCCCTTCCCAGCGAAGGTCATCGAGAAGATCGTCAACGCCCAGCTCACCCACTACCTCGAGGACAACTCCATCCTAGACCCCTCCCAATCCGGCTTCAGACGCAATCACAGCACCGAGACTGCGCTCCTCGCCGCCACAGATGACATCAGACAGCAAATGGACAATGGCGAAACTTCAGCCCTCATCCTCCTGGACCTCTCCGCTGCCTTCGATACGGTCTGCCACCGCACCCTGCTAACACGTCTCCACGAAGCCGGAATACAAGACAAAGCCCTCAACTGGATCTCCTCATTCCTCTCCGGCAGAACCCAGAGATTCCGACTCTCACCCTTCCGCTCCGAAGCCACCAACCTCATCTGCGGCGTCCCCTAAGGCTCCTCGCTAAGCCCGACGCTGTTCAACGTCTACATGGCACCCCTCGCACAACTGGCCCGTCAGCACAACCTCAGCATTCTCTCCTACGCCGACGACACCCAGCTCATCCTCTCCCTCACCAATGACCCACTCACCGCCAAAGCCAACCTCCATGAGGGACTAAAATCCATCGTCGAGTGGATGAGAAACAGCCGCCTGAAATTAAACTCCGACAAGACGGAAGTCCTCATCCTCGGACGCACCCCCTCGGTTTGGGATGACTCCTGGTGGCCCACCGCGCTGGGACCCCCCCCTACTCCAGCCAACCATGCACGCAACCTCGGCTTCATCCTCGACTCCACCCTCACCATGTCCAAACAGGTCAACGCAGTCTCCTCCTCCTGCTTCAACACCCTCCGCATGCTCCGCAGAATCTATAAGTGGATCCCGACGGAAACCAGAAAAACTGTGACCCAGGCCCTCGTCAGTAGCAGACTTGACTACGGCAACGCACTCTACACAGGCATCCCAGCAAAAGACATCCAACGACTCCAACGCATCCAGAACGCCTCCGCCCACCTGATCCTCGACGTCCCCCGCCGATGCCACATCTCCCACCACCTGAAGGGCCTCCACTGGCTCCCCGTGGACAAAACCTCACCTTTAAACTCCTCACCCACGCGCACAAAGCACTACACAACGCCGGACCCGCCTACCTGAACAACAGACTCAACTTCTACATCCCCCACCGCCAACTCCGCTCTGCCAACCTCTCCCTCGCCATCGTTCCCCGATTCCAATGCAAGACCTCCGGCGGCAGATCCTTCTCCTACCTCGCCGCCAAGACCTGGAACTCCCTCCCGACCCCCCTGCGTCAGACCCAGGACCTCCTCGCTTTCATGAGACTCCTCAAGACCTGGCTCTTCGACCAATAGCAGCTACCCCCCCCTCCCCTCAGCGCCTTGAAACCCTAACGGGTACGTAGCGCGCTTTAGAAATTTTATGATTGATTGATTGATTGATTGATGTTTACATTTTCTTGCTAGTCCATTGAGGTGAAGGCCAATGAGTTGAAGACAGTGTAGGACAGCATGCAATGGCTGGGAGAAAGAAAGAAGTAGATGACCCAACGTTAGAGATTCGAGAATGGCATAAAATGATTCAGTTCACTACCAAATGATCAAACAGCATGGTGCAGAAAAAATCTCAATAATAAGACTGGCAAAGTCAGGCTCTAAAGAACAAACCTGATTCCAAGATTTGTCCTTAATAAATCACAAAAGGGAACAACTATTGGAAACAGGTAGACTAAGACTCCATGTAGTGAAAATTAAAGAATATGATCTGGGCATTAACACTGCATTTCTATTCCTCATCATAGTGCCATGGATAGTGGGTTTAGTGCATTGGTACTGTGAGCGCTAGGACCCCGTGGCCTGGGGGGCCTAAAGAGAGTGATTACACAATCAATATGGGTGGTGTTAAGGTGTGGTCTTTAATGGTTATGAGATAGTGAGAAGTCAGTTGAATGTTGTATGCTGATGAAAAAAGACGTTAACTATGAGGTCCGTGTTAGGCGTGTTCTTGTGCATGCTCCCATGCTGAGGAGGACACTACAACTGGCGATGAGTAGGGGATATGTGCCCCAAAGAAACAGAACTGCTCTCCCTGAGAGTTTGCTAAAAAATAGCAAACTGCTGGTGCGTTCCACGTGCATCCCAAGTCAGTGCAAAGAATCCAGCAGTTGGCATAGTAGGAGTGCAAGCTCCACTCCAGCCTGCACGAGGCCTTGTGGAGAAGTTAAAGCCTTTCAAAGGAGTGCCATTGGAGAAGCCCGCTAGGACTTGCCGGGCAGGCTGAAAGATCACTGTGCTGTGCCACAATACTGAGACATCATTCATACAAAGTGAAGGTTAAAGGCAGTGCAACCAGGTACAACATAAAAGGCAGCCACAACCAGATATAACTCTAGAAGGCAGCGACAACCAAGTATGAATGGTGAATTTTACTTACCGGCCTAACAACCTAAAAAATGGCCAAGGTGACTCAAGAGCGAACACAGGAGTTGTGCTTGCAAAGTTGTTAGTTGCCACAGTAACAACCAATCCACCTTTGGAAAAGTGAATTGTTTCAGTTGTCTGCCACAGAAATATGCCGCCATTCAATTTCGCCAAAAAGCAGAATATTGGCATCAGATCTACCACATGGATCAAGTCTTTCGATGATTTCATAGATGCCTATCCCTCAATGGTGATGGAGTGAAAGAAAAAAAAATCTCACAAACTGAAACAATGTCATACTGTTAAATCAAAGAGGCTTTAGGAGCCAAGTTCAATCCAATGCCAAATGTCAACTATGAAAGGTACATTTTCAATCAAGCAAGACAACAATTAGGTGAAATGATGGATGAATGTGTTGAAAGGCTTGATGTGCTCGTCAAACATTGCAAATTTACTGACTTAAATGATGATAAAGCCATGTGGCTAAAAGTTATTGATGGTTGTTTGTCAGACTCATTGAGAAGGCATATGTTGCGAGAGACTCTCTAGAATAAGTGTTGATGGCTGCCAAAGCCAAGGAACAAGCAGATCGGCAAGCCACCAACATGGAAGTGGGAACAGCAACAGGTGAATCAGCCTTGGTCATGAAGAGTGGACACAAGCAGCGAGCCAACGCCTGCAAGTTGACATCTTCAAAGAAAGCAAGAATGTGCTTCCAATGTGGATTTTCATTTCCACATGAAAATAAATGTCCAGCCATTGGACAAATGTGTCATGGGTGTGGAAAGGAGAACCACTTCATAATGGTTTGCAAAGCAAAATAGAAACCAATTGTGTCACATTGAGATGAGAAAATGGATTCCGGAAAGTTCCAGCAGCATTCTCGCCATGCCCACAAAGATAAAAGGCAACCTCGAGATGATCGTCATAAAACTCATCCTACAGGAGTTCTTCAATGTTCCAATTGAGCAACGGTGAGGAGGGTGAATGTCCAATGATCATAGATAAAAAGGAGTGACTTGCATATTTGGGCCTTGCCGCTTGCACAGAAGATTAACAAAGGCCAAAAACAAGTGAGTTAACAAAGCAAAAAAACGCATATGGACATTGCCCCAAGATCAAACTGAAAGCCATTGGGTGCCCCATTAACTTTGTAATCAATAGAGGTGCATCAATCAACATCATGCCAGTCAAACAATTTACCAGTTTGTCACCTGTACTGCAACTAAAAGCGTCAAATACAAAGCTGTACACATGGGCTGCTTCCAAACTGTTGTGGAGTGAAGGGTCATTCACGGTGATCTTGCAGCATAATAAGACGTCTGTGCAGGCCCCAATCAGCATCCTTCAAGATACTCCATCTAGTGCTTTCCTGCTTAGTTTTGCAACTGGTGCTGAAATGGAACTGATATCTGCCAATTACAACCTAAATGTGCAATCTGAAATTGCGAAAAGGAACTAGAAGCCTTGCTGAAACATGACATTATTGAGCCCTCTACTGATCCCACACCAAGGGTGTCGCCCATAGTGGTAGTGCCTTAAAAGGACGGTGGAGTTGCAGTGCACATCTGTGTGGATATGCCGTAAGCCAACAAAGCAATCGAGAGAGATATCCTGCTCTGCACACTGATATGATCATGCAGCTGAATGGAGCCAAGATTTTCTCCTGTCTTGAACTGAATAAGTGATACCATCAAGATGAACTGGAAGAAACCTGCTGGTACGTTACCACTTTTTGACTCATTTTGGTTTGTTCAGACATAAAAGGTTGAGTTTTGAGTATCATCTGCTGCAGCAACACTCCAAGATTTTTTACATAGATATATTCAGCCTGTCTTCAATTACACTTGTATTTGGGACAACAAGGAAGGAGCATGAAAAGGCTTTCAAACAAGTATGCCAGTTACTTACAGATACAGGCCTCACATTAAATGCAAAAAAGTGTGAATTTCACAAAATAAAACTCAAGTTCTTTGGGCACGCATTTTCTGATGGATAGATGACTCCTGATCCTGATATGCACTATCTGCCACCAGTTCTCCACAAGATGTCATCATTGTGCAGTCCTCCCTAGGCATGTCCAGCTATTGTTGAAGGTTCATTTGTGACTTTGCCACAGTGAGTGCCCCATTGTGACACCTAACGAAAAGAAATGCCCGTTGCGATGGTCAGCTGAATGTGACCACAGCTTCAACAGTATAAAACATACAATTGAAAATGCTACTGAAATAGCTTACTGTGATCCTAAACTGCACACTGAGATAACTGTTGATGCAAGCCCATTGGGACTGGTTACAATCCTTGCTCAGCACAATGGACATCTGTTGGAAATGGCCTTTCTGCAGGGTCACCCTCAAGCGTTTTGCCTTCCTCCTTCTCTTTTCTGACCTCATTTATGCTGGCTTTAAGACTCTGCGCACTTTACCACTGCTAACCAGTGCTAAAGTACATATGTGGGCTTCCTAAAACATGGTGACATTTGCTCATACGCAATTGGCTTATTTAATTTACTTGTAAGTCCCTATTCAAGTGCACTACATGTGCCCAAGGCCTGTAAATTAAAAGCTACCAGTGGGGTGCAGCACTAGATCTGCCATTCACATACGTAGCCCCCTAACCATGTCTCAGGCCTGCCATTGCAGGGCCTGTGTGCGCAGTTTCACTGCCACTTTGACTTGGCATTTAAAAGTAATTGCCAAGCCTTAAACTCCCCTTTTTCTACATATAAGTCACCCCTAAGGTAGGCTCTAAGTAGCCCTAAAGTAGGGTGTTATGTAGGTAAAAGACAGGACATGAACATTTGTATTCTATATGTCCTGGTAGTGTAAAACTCCTAAATTTGTTTTACACTGCTGTGAGGCCTGCTTCTTTCATAGGATAGCATTAGGGCTACCCTCATATACTGTTTGAATGGTAGATTCTGATCTAAAAAGAGTAACAGGTCATATTTAGTATGGTAATAGAAAATCCTGCTTAATGGTGAAGTTGGATTTAATATTACTATTCTAGAAATGCCACTTTTAGAAAGTGAGCATTTCTCTGCACGTAAATTCTGTGTCTTACAATGCAGGTCCGGCTGTGGCTCCCGTGTGCATTTCACTCAGACAACCCCAAACAAAGGATGCTCAGTCACACCTGCATACACCTGCATACAGAATGGGTCTTCCAGGGGCTGGAAGGTTGGAGGGACTGATGCTTACATGTCAAATGACAGTGGCCTGCCTCACACAATGGACTGCCGCACCCCCTTCTGGGACCCTGGCAGACAGGATGGAACTGAAAGGGGGCCTTGTGCACTTCTAAGCCACTCTTTGAAGTCTCCCCCACTTCAAAGGCACATTTGGGTATTTAAACAGGGCCTCTGACCCCACCAACTCAGACACTTCCTGGGAAATAAACTCTGCACCAGAACCTGCAACCTTCCTAGAGAAGCTGCCTGGCTGCCTGGCTGCCCAGAGGACTTACCTGACTGCTTTTCTGCAAAGGACTGCTGCGCTGCTGTTGCCCTACTGCCTTGCTGCCCTCTGGTTCTGCTGAGAAGTGCTCTCAAAGGGCTTGGAATGAGCTTGCCTCCTGTTCCTTAAAGTCTCAGGACCAAAAAGACTTCACCTCTGCAAAGAGCTCCTTATGCGGTGAACATTTCACGCACAGCCTGCCAGAAATGACGCACAGCCTTCATCGAGGTGAGAAAATCACCGCATTCCGAACCAGAACAACGCAGCCTGGGCCCCCGAGTGAAGATCGATGCAGCGCCAGCGTTGTGACTGGAACTTCAAAGCACGGCCCACTGGATCGACGCATAGCAGAGCCGAAACAACGCAGCCCAACTTCCTGCAAGAAGAATCGACGCAGCGCCTGCCGTGTGACAGAAATTACCCTGCATCGCCCACCGGATTGACGCAGCTCCTGTGACTTTGTCCTGCTCGCCCAGGATTTATCCACATCGTCCCCAGTGATCCAAATCCCCGAAGATGATCCAAGTCTGCGCGCCGGAAATCGACGCAAGGACTTGGCACGTGAAAAATATCAACACATAGTCTGTGTGTGCCCAGATAAGCTGGTACACACCTTCTGTTTTCCACGCATCTCCCCCTCTGTGACCCCTGGCGGATAATTGAGACGCAAATCAGGTACTTTGTGCTTGCAAGAGACACTTATTGCTTTAAATAACTAAAGGCTTTTTTATCATTTCCTAAAGTGATATTTCAACGTGTACATATCAAATCTTGATTGTCTTTGACCTGCATTCAATCAGATAAATATAATATATTTTTCTAAACCTGTGTGGTGTATTTTTGTGTTGTTATAATGTGTTATTGCATGATTTATTGCACAAATACTTCACACATTGCCTTCTAAGTTAAGCCTGACTGATCAGTGCCAAGCTACCAGAGGGTGGGCACAGAATAATTTGGAATGTGTGTGACTTATCCTGACTAGAGAGAGGGTTCTTGCTTGGACAGGGGGTAACCTGACTGCCAACCAAAGATCCCATTTCTAACACTGGTGATCAGCAGTGAGGATAGGACTTGTATTTGTGCAGTGATGTACAATAGCTACGTGTACACTACGTACCCACAGATGACGGTCAACTTGATTTTTTATCTTTTTCGGCAATTTCGTTTTCTGCCGGACATTTTTAACTAAATCCTCATTCAGCATGTCTCTGGCTGGGTCTCAAACAGGAGCTGAAGATTTTGTCCTAGCCAAGCTGGAGACATACACTGTTAACCCAGCTGAAGGGGTTCTGCGAGGGGATGGGAGTACCTACCTGGGGTGCATCCAGAAAGGAGGAATACCAAAAAGGCACTGAGGGCCTGGGCAGATGCCCATTCAGATGAGAATGTTGAGGAGGAGAAGCAAGAGGATGACCCCTCAGAGGATTTTTTGCCAGCAGTAGGAGATGTTACCCTGCAATTGTGCCCTCTGCTAAGCCGGGGAGCAGCGTCTCTAGCCATGGCCTGACCACATAGGAAAGGAGGGAAGTGAGGAAATTTCAACTGCAAATGGCAAAGGTAAACATGGATGCAGAGGAAAGGAAAGCAGAAAAAGAAGCCATACAAGCTGAGGCTGAAAGGGCTTTGGCTGAGAAGACGATTCTTCAGGCTCACAAACTAAGGTTCAAGGAGCTGGATATTAAGGCGAGACAGTCTGAGTCCAGAAGTGATGGTGGCAGCATACATGCAGGACATGCTGGGGAAATGAAGGTTCGTGTACCCAAAATGTAGTGTCAAGTTATGTGGTGGGGGATGACATTGATAAGTGGTTGGCTGCTTATGAAGTTGCATTAAGGGCTCATGGGGTCTCTGAAGAGCAATGGGGGGCAGCCTTGTGATGGTATGTACCAGTAGTGGGGAGGGACACACTCCTTGCATTGGATCCAAGGGATCAAAACACATACTCACCCATGAAAACTGCTTTACTTGCCAAGTTTGGGCTGACCCCTGGGAAATACCATCAGAGGTTCAGGGACAGCACAAAACTGTCCACACAGAACTGGGTAGATTTTTTCTATTTCTCCAGTAAGGCACTGAATGGATGGGTGCGGGGCAGTAAAGTAAACAATTACACAGAGTTATATAATTTAATTCTGAGAGATCATATGCTCAGTACTTGTTCTACAGAGTTGCGTCCTTGCTTGGACAGGGGGTAACCTGACTGCCAACCAAAGACCCCATTTCTAACAACATCCAAATGCACGAAGACATATTGGGCATATGCTATTCAAAGCTTGTCTGACACAGAAAAGGCCTATTCCCAGTCGGAAAAAGAAAGTCTAGCTGTAGTATGGCCTGAACATATATCTATGTGTTTCTGTATGGAAAGCATTTCACAATTGTCATAGACCACCAGGCTTTGCTCACCGTTTTCGAAAATCTGAAGGCCAAGATGTCCCCTTGCATTGAAAGGTGGAGATTGTGTCTACAGGAGTATGAATATACAATTGTTCACAAGCCAGGCAAAAATCAAAACCCTGCAGATTATATCTCATGAGTACCCCTATAGAGGCACAGTTCAACATTGAAATCTGGTGAGGAATACATCAACTTCATTGTAAGGTCTAGCACGCCTGCAACACAGTCCATCAAACAGATTATCACTGCTACAAATACCAATAAGGACATGTTTGCCCTCAAAACTAAAATTATTTCAGAACAATAATGAAAAAAGAGCATTTGACATCTAAGTGATGATGTTGAACATAAAAAATACCTAAATGTCCAAGATGGATTGTCTGTCAGTAACGAAGGCATTGTGCTAGGAGAATCCCGGGTTGTCATACCTGCGAGTCTAAGACAACAAATCATTGAACTTGCTCATGAAGGACATCGTGGTATTGTAACCATGAAGGAGGCCTTGAGAAATTGACTGTGGTTCACTCATTTTGACAAGAAAGTTGAGAGGGAATCAAAGGAGTGTCATTTGTGCAATTGCCTATCTCCTAAGGTGACCCAGCATCCACTAACCATGACCAAGCTCCCTCTGCACATATGGGAAAGTATAGCAATAGACTTCTTTGGGCCCCTCGTGAATGGACACCATCTTATCATTGTCATCGATTAACATTTCCCTCTGGTGGAGGACATGTCATCAACCACTCACAATGAGGTCATTGAGCAGCTGGATGATACACTTGCAGTGTGGGGCATACTGGACACTCTCAGTCGGACAATAATCCACCATTCAACAGCAAGTAGTTTAAGGAGTTTCTAACCAGACTCAATATCAAGCATCAGAAAGGCACACCCTTGTGGCCTTAAGCCAACTGTGTCATGGAACGGGTTATGGGGACCCTGAAACGAATAATCCATTATGCATCAATGGAGGGAATTGCGTTGAGTCAGGCATTATATCAAGCCCTTCGTGGTTATCCATAGACTCCTCAATCTACCACTGGTGAAAGTAAAGCCACCCTGATGTTCGGGAGAGATATAAGAACAAAGGGCCAGATGTAGGAAGCATTTTGCATGGTGCAAACTGCGAAAATTGCAGTTTGCGCCATGCAAAATGCTCATCGCGACGCTCATTCACAATTTGCGAGTCGGTACCGACTCGCAAATTGTGAATGCGACTCGCAAATAGGAAGGGGTGTCTCCTTCCTATTTGCAGCTCGCATCGCAATGCTAAATTGCTTTGTGACCACGAATGCGGTCTCAAAGCAATTCGCAGTTACCACCAGTGTCACACTGGTGGTAACCCATTCACAAAAGGGAAGGGGTCCCCATGGGACCCCTTCCCCTTTGTGAATTTTGCCCAAAATGTTTTTTCAGACCAGACAGTGGTCCAATGGACCACTGCCTACTCTGAAAAAACGAAACCAAATGGTTTTGTTATTTTTTTTATTTTGCAACTCGTTTTCCTTTAAGGAAAACGGGCTGCAAAATAAAAAAAAACTGCTTTATTTAAAAAGCAGTCACAGACATGGAGGTCTGCTGTCTTTAGCAGGCCACCATTCCTGTGAGTGCAGGGACTCGCTATGGGTTCGCAAAATACGACCCACCTCATTAATAATAATGAGGTGGGTCTTTGCGACCCCATAGCGAATCGCAGACGGTGTCTGAGACACCGTTCTGCATCCGATTTTGAATCAGAACTTCCTACATCTGGCCCAAAGTTACCAAAGTGGACCCCTGAGCGAACTCTGAATGATGACAAGGTTTGTTTTACTGATACTGCTCGGAAATGTCAGATGAGACAAATGCTGATCAAGATCATCTAACTCAGGAGATTGTTCTTGGTTCCTTGACAGTGACTTTGTTCTCATCAAACAAAAATGGAACAGAAAGACAGATCTGCCATTTGATGTTGAACCTTTGAAAGTTGTGAAGCACAAGGGACACATGATAATGGTGCACTGTCCCGGTAAATCCATCACAAGGGTTTTGTCACACTTCAAACATCAGTCTCGCCGATCATCTGTCCCCGCAAACCCAGAGGAGGCTATTCCACCTGAAAGCCCGGATAAGACATCAGCCCCTGTCCCCTCTGGGCTCACTCCGGGTACAGCTTAACTACCTTATGTCATATGATCTTGCTGAACTGTGCTGAACTGTGTGAGCACCCAGACACCTGATTGAGGAAATTTAATGCTGCTATTTGGCCATGATTGTTTTTGTTTATCTCTTTTTGTTTAACAAGGGATGTGATGTAATGTCTTAGGACTGTGAGCGCTAGGACCCCCTGGCCTGCGGTGGACTCAAGGAAGGTATTAGGCAATCAATCTGGGAGGTGTTAAGATGTGGTCTTTAATGGTTATGAGATTGTGAAAAGTCAGTTGAATGTTATATGCTGATGAATGAAGATGTTAACTACGAGGTCCATGTGTGGTGTGTTCTTGTGCGTGCTCCCAGGCTGGGGAGGAAGCGACAGCGTGGATTAGTCAACGAACAAGCAGTCATTTGATACAAAACACAGCCAAATCCTGAAACATATACATACTAGATCACATTTAAAAGTAAACATCTCATAGAATATATAGAATGATCCAAGTTAACAGAGAGAGACCCTCCTACTGAAGATTATCTTGTGACACAAAAGCGACGGAGCATGTCACAAATATTGAATATTATCAGATCTCTGCAAGCCACCCTGGAAATAGCCATATCTGTGCAGAAGGCCTCTTCATCCTTGTAATAATTAAGAACAATGAGGATTCACTCTGGGTGTCTATAGCATTAAAGTGATTTGCCAGTATCTTGCAAAGCAGACTCTGAGTAGAAAGTCATGCCACAGGCCAGCAGTAGCATAGATCTGCAAACATCAGTATCCCATGGGTGAAAGTTATGCCAAATCATGCAAGGCAAAATAGCATTTTGTGAAGTTACATGAGTTTTATATAATGTAAAATTTGTGAATTTCACCCACAAAATTAATATTTTGCTCAGGTTAATCGTTTTGTTCATATTCTTCCAGCTTCTTGAGGAAGTTGATAATTGCTGTTAACATTTTAAATTGTTATTATTCTTAGTATGTATATTCGAGATGGCATGCTATACAACTTTGGACTGCACCCTTGTGAAAACACTGCACATGTGGAAAAGTTCAATCAAGTGGTGTATCTAATTGAGAAGTGAGAAGTGGAAAGGAAAGGAAAAAAGAGGAAGAAAATATATTTTATATTTGTCTGTGGTATTCTTAGAGTTCAGTATGTACTGCTCAATTTGATAGAGAGTATTACCATGCGCTAGCAAGAGTGATGTGTTACCTTTAGAGCAAAAATATCAGTCGCAAGTGATGAGCTCCTGATGTTATAATTCACTTAGAGATTCTTATTAAGGTTAGGTTCATTTGTTAATTTATATGGCTCTAGAAAAAACAAATCAATGATAGAATTTTTAGTAACTTAGAAAGGAGAATTAGGTGATACTTAGCTCCTAAACTGGTCTTTAAAACATATTGATTCAGACCACTCTGATGAACCAGTAAGTTTAGGGTGATATATTTTCTCCGTGCAAGGCAGAAAAATAACAATGGTCTGCATGCGAATAGAAAGTTAGACAGAAGCTAACTGAAAGTCACTGATATTTTGCTTGGTTCAAGGTTACTTCTTAGCTCAAGTCCCCGCAAGAAACTCGTAAGTCCATTAACTTTAATTGTTAGCTGATTCTGTCTTGTTTGGGTAGTTTCAAAATATCAGTACATGAAGAAGCCATTAAGTACCACTAACTTTATGGTGATATTTTTGCTCCATGCAAGCCAAAAAAATAGTTGTTTGCCAATAAGTAGAAAGTTACAGGAGCCAACTGAAAGTCACTAATATATTACTTGGTTCAAGGTTGCTTATTATCTCCTAATTTTATTAGACCCTTATTTTAAATTGTAAGCCAATTCTATCTCATTTGGGGAGTTTCAAATTATTGGTAACTGAAGAGGCTGCTAAGTACAGGCAGAACAGATAGCATTGATTGTCTTATTGATTGAGTATGGTTATAGCTTACCTTTTCTGAGTCAATCTGCTTCTAGCAACTGTGTAGTCTCGGCAGTCCAAGAGGGTGCGCTGACTGCATTATCCTTGGACACCATGAGCCATATGTAGGAAGAAAAATAATTGCGAGTCGGAAATAGCGACTCCTTGCGAATTGCTATTTCCGACTCACAAAACAAGATGCATGAAAAAATCGCAATACCAATTGCGATTAGGTGCGGAGTCGCACCGCAATTTGCGACCTCGCAATTTGCACAAGGGTGTGGTCCGGAGTCGCAAATTGCACGCAGGTGCAAAAAAAATAGTTAAAAACACACTTCCTCGTTCTGAGTGATGACATCAGAACCAAGAAGTAGCCCCATGGAACAGGGAGGAGCCTACCCAGCACAAACAGCAGAGTCACACCCAGCTGACAGGAGCTACTACAACCATGGCATTTCAGGACAAGGACACACCCAGTGCTGGCAGGAAAGGAAACTGAAGTTTTCTGAAAAGGAGCTGAAGGTCCTAACAGAGGAGTGCTGCCTGCACCATGATGTCTTGTTTGGAAAGGCAGCAATGAGTGTCCCTGAAACTCAAAATAAGAAAATCTAGCAGGACATCCTTACCAAGATAAATGCCATTGGAGTCAGCCATCTCACAATGGAGGAGGTCCGCAAAAGGTGGTATGACCTCATGTCCCGGACCAAGGAAAGGGTGGCAGAACGTATGAGGGAGATGCATGGCACTGGAGGAGGACCATCTACAGTACCACCCCCTACAGCCATAGAGACCATGGTGGAGACCACTCTGGAGCCAGAGGCAGTAATCGGAATTGGAGACCTTGACAGTTCTGCTCCGGGAACATCCAAAAGTAAGTACAAAATTAACTTATTTACACCACTCTATGCACCATGCACACAACCACAGTACACATAAACATGCTGTCTCCAGATTTGCTCCATGCCTATGTTGCAACCTATAGAACAGTGCATTATGGGCAATGTAGTACAGTAGTCTAAATTTTGAGAAATAGTTATAGTATTCTGAGACATCAAACATATGTGAGGCACTGACAGTGTATCCCCTGTGTCCCACAGGTCTCCCACAAGGACCCACCAACAACCCCACTGTGCAGGGAGATGAACCAGCCACACACACAGCAGACGACACAGCCACAGAAACTGCTGGGGAGTGCATGGCTACACCACCCGTGCAACATGCACCAGAGAACATGAATGAGGCTGATCTGGGTCTTGAGGCAGGCAACCTGACACCGGGGCCACTGATGAGGGAGAGTCGGCCACGTAGGTCAGCTGGCTCTGTGCAGAGACGGCAACGCCCAATGCAGTCAGCGGTTGAGGAGGATGTCACCAACGAACAATTTTTAAGACTGGAGGCAATCTTACAGCAAAGTCACCGGCTGCAAAACAGACACATGTGGGTGATGAATAGAAACCTGAACAGACTGCAGCAGACACTCGCCCAGGGTTTTGCCAATGTGGACAACCAGTTTACTGCCATGAACACAAACTTGGCAAACCTTACAAGCTCCATAAAGGATCTGGTCAGGGAAATGGTGGCAGATCGGGCACATGCAAGGCGCAGAGAGCGCAACACTGCTGCCCGTTTGGACAGACTGAGTGTATCAATTGGGCGCCTTGCAACCACAACAACCTGCCTGTCAAGGCGCACAGTGAAGCTGCAGGTGGAACTTGCCCATTTTGCTGGTGATGTGGCCTAGGGCGCATCAGCCATGCAGTGGACCTGATAGAGACCAGCCAGGCAGCAAGGGACATTGGCGATACCCCTCAGGATAGCGAGGAGATCTCCAGTGTCAGCAGTGTATCTACCTCTGATGCAAGGATCCTGAGGAGTAGCAGTGCCTGGCAAGGATCAGGGGACCAACCTGGATCGGGCCATGGTGGCCGTAGTTGCAGGAGGCTGTGAGCTACCAATCTGTGTTTTGACTGAGGCACATGAACTTAATGTGTCAGACATTACTTTTTGCTTTCTTCATGCAGTTGAGTTGACAATATTTTCTGCAATATATTCCTGAAATTAAAGGGATAATTTGTTGTACTACATAACTGGGCTATGTGTGTCTTATATTAGTGAGTGTTGTCACGGTTGCCACGTAGCTGCCAAAGTAGTGGGTTGTAATGTGGTTCTGTCTCTGTCTGCCCTCCATTGCGATGCTTCCATCCCCAGGCTGTCGGTGTGGTAGCTCTTGCACCTCATCCTTCAAATCTGTCTCGTCGGGGTGAGATATAGCCCACGTCTGGTGGCAATGTTGTGGAGGATGGCACAAGTTGCAATGATCTTACATGCAGTTTCTGGGGCATACTGGAGTGCCCCTCCACTTTTGTGCAGGCATCGGAAACGTGACTTCAACAAGCCGAACGTCCTCTCAATGACAGCTCTGGTCCGCCGATGTACTATGTTGTATCGCCTCTCATTCTGATTGCTAGGTGTTAGGTATGGGGTGAGTATCCATGGTCTCAGGGCATATGCACTGTTACCTGTGTGACAAAAGAGCCAAAATTAGCAGGGCATCACAAGGTTACACAGTGACATGTATTTAAGGCATCAGAGTGTACTCAACAGTACCTAATGAATATCCTTCGCCAAACTACCCACGTTCTAGGCGTTGGTGTATTCCACTGTGCCTGAATATGTATGCATCATGTGTACTCCCTGGATATTTAGCCACTATGTCAGTAATGACATTATGGGCATCACATACCACCTAGATGTTTAGTGAGTGTGTGCATCTCCTATTGCGGAACACATTCCAGATTTGCTGGTCCACACACCCAAGTACATGGGGGAAGTTGGCAATTCTGTAGAAGTTCAACTTGGTGCTGTTAATTTCTGCCTCATTCCTGGGAAGGTATATATATCTGGACATGTGTGCTGGCATGGCATCAAGGAAACGTCTGAAGAATCTTGAGAGGGCACTTTGGGATACCCCACCTGCCACTGCAATCACCCCCTGATAGCTACCCGAGGCCAAGAGGTGCAGTGAGCAGAGCACTTGCACATGTGTGGGGATGGAGCAGCCGCGCATTGTCTGGCGTTCAAGCTGAGGTTTCAGCAGTTCATTGATCTCAAGGATAACTGCTCTGCTCAGTCTGTATTTATCATAAATCTCATCCTCATTTTGTTGAAATTGTGTCTGCTTGGTTCAGTATATCCTCTCCTGTCTCTGCCTCCTCCTCTTCTGCTGGCAGCCTGGACTCTCCTCCTCCATGCAATCACGTATAGTGCAGCCATTTTGAGAATGCCAGATGCCTTCTGGGTCTCCTTTTATACTTTGGTTCTGGTTACCATCTGTTCGGAATCAGTGCTAATCTGGGTGTGCAAAACTGGCTTTTTGCGACTAGTCGCAATTTGCGACTGCCTTGTGCATTCGGTTTGCAACTCGCAATTTGTGACTTCGTAATTGCGAGTTGCAAAATCAGGTCGCAATCTTATTTGGAACTCCGAAATGGCATTGGTACATGCCATTTTACTTTTTGCGAGGTCGCAAATAGCTCGGCGCGCCATTTGCGACTCACAAAACTTTCGTACATCTGGCCCCATAGGTCTCAAAGTGCCAAAAGCAACAGTAGGAAAAGTGTTGAACTTTGGAGGAGTCCAACTTAACCATTCACGTTCCTAAATGTGTTAAATAAAACATTTTAATAAATACCAAAATAAATATCTAAAACATTTAAAATAACATATTTATTCATCAAATATAAAACAAAAAAGTAGAAAATATTCATTCCATTACAAAAAGAGGAAAACCATTTATTTTTGTTTTACCTATTACCTTAACAAACACCAACAAAAAATTAACATTAATAAAAAATACTATTATAACATCAAAATGTCGATACTATTCAATGACTCTTACATACAACAAGAATAATTAAAATAATTAATCAATATACCATTAGTTGACATAATTTATTAATTACATAGACATGTAAAACAATTAACAGTTGAGGAAAACTCAACAAAAATTAAAAGAAATATTAATGAATTGGAATAATTATCAATTAAAATTAAATAAAATTGAAACATTATTTCTAAATTAAAAACAATAGCTTGCATTTAAAAATATCCCCTACTAATCTTCTACAAAACCAACAACCCACTACTAAAATCACAATTTCTAATTAGAATAAAAAACAATCAAATTGCATATAAAAACTCAGAAACAATATTCAACCAAATTGAATATAAATGTGATTATAATGCTACCAACTTGCCATAGAAAAATATCTGTTATTTATGAAACAAATTTCAAAAGATAATTTATACAACCATATTAAATTAAACAGAATACAAAACTATATTTAAAAAATGATATTAAATACTTTAAAAAACAATATTCTTGTCTTCTATATAAAGTCCCACAATGTTTCTAACATCACAATATCATATTTATGATATTTGTGACCCACAATACATTTGATTTGATATTTTAGTACAACACAATTCAGGTTTAATTAATAGTCATGCATCACTGGACTCCAAACTGTCCCAATGACAATAATAAGGAATCACAACCCTCAACAAAACACATTAGGCAAAACCAACACACACACATATCAAATACAAATCAGAGGCACTATACTGTATAGTTGGACCTCTCTGAGCTCCCAACAGCACTCCACTCTTCATAAAAGGCATTGCTCTTCAAGACAGCACATAAGCACTAAGCTAGCACGTTAGCACCCTTCCAACATCTTACAGCTAAGCTAATTTAAGGAGAAACTGTGGACTTTAATGAGACACTGAGAAGACACATGCTTCAAGCCCGACAATGCACATATCAGCCCTTCAGATGGTAGATATCCAAGATAGCAAAAATCTTCAGCTACATTCTCCGAATATATGCATGAAATACTAATCGTGCACACCACTGAGGACCCAAGTCAAAAAGACTGTGTTCCTTGATGGAGTTCTTAAGTCTAGGTCCTGATGGTACCTAAGTCAACAGTGGTGTGATGCTATTACAATGGCAATATAGTGCTACTGAAATCTTGGTAATCAAAATGTAACACTTTGTATGACATTGTTTCTCCCAAAGGTTGAGGAAAATATGTGAAAACACCATCTAGTATTTAGAGATGAACTAGAGAAGTAAGGAACAATGCAAGCACTATCAAGGCCACAGTACAGAATAGTTCAAATATACGTGGAACTGCTGCACCTTGTGAGATGGATACCCATGTGGCCGTGCAGATGGCACAGAGTTGATCAACTACAGCTGCATTCTAGTAATGTTTAGAAACAAATTAATCCAAAAACACCCTTTCTAAGAGAGGGGGAATTTCCAGTTTGTCATCCAGCAATATTTTCCAATTGTATTGAGAACTGCATCTCCCGCTGTAATATTGCATTTCAACTGTTTATCTTCCTCCCCAGATACATTTCACCAACTATAAACTGATGGCAACTCTAGTTTGGAAACCAGTTAAAAGTCAAAATGATCACAGGCATCAAGGGCAATAAACCTAATTCCCACAGTAATTTCTATTTGTCCTGGCCCGCAAAGGGGCAAAGTCGGAATACCACTGTTTTCTGGTTTCCTTAAATTACAGAAACCCGGTATTAAATCTGTATTCCTGACCACTTTAAATTGCTTTCCAAAGTCATCTTAAGAACCATAACAGTCAGCAGTGTGAGAGCTGGAAGATGTCTTGGTCAGCAGTACTGTAGTCTTAAAGGGCTTGGTATGAGGATGCCAGAAAAACTTAAGAGTTACTGTACAGTCTTCCATAGAAACCGAATGTATGTTAAAAATAGGGTCTCTAGTTGGCAGAGGTATGCCCCCTGTCCAAGCGGGGACCACAGTCCTAGTCAGGGTAAGACAGATACACATCCTAAATTAACCTGTGCTCACCCTCTGGTAGCTTGGTACAGAGCAGTCAGGCTTAAGGTAAGAGACACTGTGTAAAGTATTTGTGCAACACTTAGGAACAGTAAAACAGTAAAAACACCATGCAAAAATAATCCACATGAGCTTTGAAAAATAGATCTTAATTTAATGAACAAAACAAGACCAAAATGACAGAAATCCAAAAAAAAGAAATTAAGGTATGAGTTTAAAAAAAAAGTTCTGTAAATGTAGTGCTTAGAAACCTAAAGCGCCAATCAGGGCTATCTAGTTGCACTAAACCGGGGTAATTCCAAAGTTCAGATCGATGGTGATAGAGCTCGGGCCAGCTTCAGAGACCAGTCTTGTCCATTAAACAGTTCTCTGGATGGAGGGTTGCGTCAATGTTGAAGATTTGATGTGCTGAGCAGAGGAGGGAATGCGAAGATGATGCGTCAATTCCAAGCCGAGCACACAGGGGATGCGTCATAGTCTAGCTGAGCAGTCGTTGATGTGTTGTGCTTGATCTGCAGCGTTGAACCCTTTGCGGTGCAGGTGATGTGTTGTCGTCGAGCCTCGCAGGTGGTGAAGCGAAGGCATTGCGTTGGGGTTGGTGGTGATGTGTCGATCCTAAGTCGTACAGTCAGCAATGTGAAGTCCTCATCCTCAGCAGCAGCAGCGATTCTTTGGTGGCGAGGGAGGATGCGGCAGTTCGGATCGGCACAACACCATCTATGCATCAATTGTTGGAGAAGAACAGCTGAAAAGCCCACTTTCAAGGACAAGGACTGGATTGGCAACTCTTGGCAGGGCAGGATCCACAGTTGGCAGAGTGCAGCAGCAGAAGCAGGATTAAAGGAAGTCTTTGATGGTCTTGGTCAGCAGTACTGTAGTCTTAAAGGGCTTGGTATGAGGATGCCAGAAAAACTTAAGAGTTACTGTACAGTCTTCCATGGAAACCGAATGTATGTTAAAAATAGGGTCTCTAGTTGGCAGAGGTATGCCCCCTGTCCAAGCGGGGACCACAGTCCTAGTCATGGTAAGACAGATACACATCCTAAATTAACCTGTGCTCACCCTCTGGTAGCTTGGTACAGAGCAGTCAGGCTTAAGGTAAGAGACACTGTGTAAAGTATTTGTGCAACACTTAGGAACAGTAAAACAGTGAAAATACCATGCAAAAATAATCCACATGAGCTTTGAAAAATAGATCTTAATTTAATGAACAAAACAAGACCAAAATGACAGAAATCCCCCCAAAAAAATTAAGGTATGAGTTTTGAAAAAAGTTCTGTAAATGTAGTGCTTAGAAACCTAAAGCGCCAATCAGGGATATCTAGTTGCACTAAACCGGGGTAATTCCAAGGTTCAGATCGACGGTGATGGAGCTCGGGCCAGCTTCAGAGACCAGCCTTGTCCATTAAACAGTTCTCTGGATGGAGGGTTGCGTCAATGTTGAAGATTTGATGTGCTGAGCAGAGGAGGGAATGCGAAGATGATGCGTCAATTCCAAGCCGAGCACACAGGGGATGCGTCATAGTCTAGCTGAGCAGTCGTTGATGTGTTGTGCTTGATCTGCAGCGTTGAACCCTTTGCGGTGCAGGTGATGTGTTGTCGTCGAGCCTCGCAGGTGGTGAAGCGAAGGCATTGCGTTGGTGGTGATGTGTCGATCCTAAGTCGTGCAGTCAACGATGTGAAGTCCTCATCCTCAGCAGCAGCAGCGATTCTTTGGTGGCGAGGGAGGATGCGGCAGTACGGATCGGCACAACACCATCTATGCATCAATTTTTGGAGAAGAACAGCTGAAAAGCCCACTTTCAAGGACAAGGACTGGATTGGCAACTCTTGGCAGGGCAGGATCCACAGTTGGCAGAGTGCAGCAGCAGAAGCAGGATTAAAGGAAGTCTTTGATGGCCCTGAGACGGCAGGACAGGAAGCAAACTAGCAAGCCCTTGGAGTCAATTGGTTCTGGAGATGAAGAGATGCAGGCTCAGTCCTTCTCACTCCTAGGAAATGAGGGCAGCAGGCAGAAGGGCAGGCAGAACGAAGCAGGAGTCCAGCAAAGTCCAACAGAGTTCCAGCAGAGTGGCAGTCCTTTCAGCAGCACAGCAGCACTTCTTCCTGACAGAGTATCCTCAGGTCCAGACATGTACTTATTTGGTAGGGTCAGAAGTTCAATTCTTATACCCAGTGGTCAGGGGCGGCTCCTCCACTATGGCGGAGGAGCGTCACCCCCCATTCCCCCACCTGCAGCAGCAGCTGCAAAACATTTACAGTTAAACATAAAAAATTATGTTTATTATGTTTTTACTGCAAAAGGGGTGGGGCCACGGGCGTGACAGGGACTGATGGGGAGTGCACAGCACCTCCCCCTCAGTGTGCATGTATGTTTGGCCCACTGTCTTGGGCCGACAAAACATACATGCGCAGTAGGCTCTGTCCAACTCGGCAATGCAGTGCTGGATTGGAGAGAGCTGCCAGAGGCTCCCACTCTGCCTCGGAGCACTCAGCCAGGGCCCTTCGTCCATTCCTGCCGCTGCTTTCATGAGTCCCGCAGCATGAAAGCTGCAGTAGGATTGGACGCAGGGCAGGCTAGGACCCTGAGCCAGTCCCTGTAGATGAGGAGCCGGTCAGAGGTGGCGCGGCGAAACAGGGATATTTTTTATTTTAAATGTATTTATTTTTTGGTCATCCTGAGCCGCCATGCCACGCCACTTCTCCCTCTCATGAGCCGAGACTGCCAGTGGTGCCTTTGAAGTGGGGGTGACTTCAAAGAGGGGCTTTAAAGTACGCACAGGTCATCCCTTTCCTGCCCTGGCTCCAGACATACCACAGGGTGGTAGGCAGCTCTTTGTGGGGGGACAAGCACAGCCCTATTCAAGTGCAAGTGTCAGCTCCTCCCTCCCATCTAGCTCAGGAAGGCCCATCAGCCTGGTGATAGCCCATCAGGATATGAATGGCCCATTAGGCATACCTCAACTCCCTTTGTGTGTGACTGTCTATAGGGAATGCACAAAGACCAGCTGTCACCCAACCCAGACCTGTATCGCAGGGAGCAGGTACACTAGACTTAAGAGCAGAAAAATGCCAACTTTCTAAAAGTGGCATTTTTAAAGTTGTAATCATAAATCCAACTTTACGTTTAAGAAGGATTTATTATTACAATTCCATAGGTACCAAGCACGACAATCTTTCCCTTTCTCAATAAGGAACTACACATAAGAAATATATTAACCAGTCCCGAACGTTATTGTTAGAAATGGGGTCTTCGTTTGGCAGTGAGGTTACCCCCTGTCCAAGCAAGGACCCTCAGGGCAAAGGAGAATCACCTTAAGTTGACCCCCGCTCACTCCCTTGGTAGCTTGGCACAAGCAGGCAGGCTTAACTTTAGAGTCTAGGTGTAAAGTATTTGTACCAACACACACAATAATTCAGTGAAAACACTACAAAATGACACAACACAGGTTTAGAAAAATAGGTAATATTTATCTAAACAAAACAAGACCAAAACGACAAAACTCCACCATACACAAGTCAAGATATGAATTAAAAAGCAAAAAGAGTGTGCATTGGAAAAGGCCAGGGATGCATCGATTTCTCACTCGCAAGCGAGACCGTGCGTCGTTCCCCCTCCGGTCGGGTCGGCGTGCGTCGTTTTTCCTCTGCAGGAGAGCGATGCGTCGATCCGGACAGGTACCTCAGGTCTGGGCAGGCTTTGTGTCGTTTTTCCACGCCCAGCGATGTTTACGTTGAAAACCCCAGCTCCCTTTGTGTCACTGTCTAGAGAGACGTGCAAACAGCCCAACTGTCAAACTGACCCAGACAGGGAATCTACAAACAGGCAGAGTCACAGAATGGTTTAAGCAAGAAAAATGTGCACTTTCTAAAAGTGGCATTTTCAAACACATTGGCCCTCATTACAACCCTGGCGGTCGGTGTTAAAGCGGCGGTAAAACCGCCAACAGGCCGGCAGTAAAAAAAATGGAATCATGACCGTGGCGGAAACCGCCAACATAGACAGCCACTTTAACACTCCGACCGCCACGGCGGTACAAACAAACAGCATGGCGGTCACCGTCAACAGACAGGCGGAAGACAATGTACCGCCCACAGTATCATGAGAGGCCAATCCGCCACCTTTTCCGGAGCGGATTCACCATGAACAATAACACGGTGGAAACAGGACTTGGAAGGGAAAACGCTCACCTCTACACACCCCACGAGGAACCAAGACGCCATGGAGCTGGAACTCCATATTCTACCTGCCATTGTCTTCCTGCTCCTCTACCAGGAGCACGAACGACGGCGGGGAAGACCACAGTGAGTACTGCACCTATGACACAGGGGAGGGGGGAGGGAAAAGAGAGTGGCACACACACACGCAACACGCAAAACCCCCACCCCCACCCTCACCCACTACAACACACACACAAGTACATGATGATACATTACATTTACACCCCCCAACTCCCCCAGAAGAATGCAAGGACAAAAGGAAATGAGTTGAACAATTGTAATCAATAAAAATCCATTACTCAAAAATATATCTACACTATTAACAAATATATACACCAAGAATTCAAGTCCATGTACTGCACATACATAGTCCGTGGACCACTGGGCCCAAAATGCATGGGCGAGGCCCACACAAGATACCCGATCAAAACGGAGAGAACACTGCAGGGGCATCAGATTGAAATAAAACAGGCACCTCAGGGGGAAGGGAAGGGGGGGCACCTCAGCCGGATGAGTGCACGACGCCAGATCCACGAGGGGGCTCCATGCCCATTGATGTTTCCTGGGGAGTGCAAAGCCACAGTCTCTCAAGTCTCTCCAGTGGGTGGGTTGCCCACTGCTTTATCCTGGGGAGTGCAAAGCCACAGTCTCACAAGCCTCTCCAGTACGTGGTTTGCCCATTTCTTTATCCTGGGGAGTACAAAGCCACAGTCTCACAAGTCTCTCCAATGGGTGGTTTGCCCACTGCTGCATCCTGGGGAGTGCAAAGCCACAGTCTCACAAGTCTCTCCAGTGGGTGGTTTGCCCACTGCTGCATCCTGGGGAGTGCAAAGCCACAGTCTCACAAGTCTTTCCAGTGGGTGGTGTGCCCACTGCTGCATCCTGGGGAGTGCAAAACCACAGTCTCACAAGTCTTTACAGTGGGTGGTTTGCCCACTGCTGCATCCTGGGGAGTGCAAAGCCACAGTCTCACAAGTGGATAACAGTCTCCACTGGTTCTGGAGGGGGCTTTGTGCCCAGAGTGCTTCATCCTGCCAAGAACTGAGGTAGTGGATGCCTTTCTCCACTGGTGCTGGAGTGGGCTTTGTGCCCAGAGTGCTTCATCCTGCCAAGGACTGAGGTAGTGGATGTATCTCTCCACTGGTTCTGGAGGGGGCTTTGTGCACATAGTGCTTCATCCTGCCAAGGACTGAGATAGTGGATGTCTTTCTCCACTGACGGTGGGCCTACATGCAAGCTGTCCAGGCCCCTGAAACCACCAGCTTCGTACGACTGACCACTGGGGATGGCAGCCATGTCTGCGGTGGTGCCACTGGCACATGATGTGGCGCGGCTGCTGGCGGTGCTGGTGGGTGGCTCAGTGAGCGTGCTGGTGGCAGCAGTGTCCTTGGCAGCGGTGCTGGTAGCGGCAGTGTCCTTGGCAGCGGTGCTGGTGGCGGCGGTTTTCTGGGAAGTGGTGCTGGCGGCGGTGTCCTTGGCAGCGGTGCTGGTGGCGGCGGTGTCCTGGGAAGCGGTGCTGGTGGTGGCGGTGTCCTTGGCAGAGGTGCTGGTGGCGGCTGTGTCCTTGGCAGTGGTGCTGGTGGCAGCGGTGTCCTTGGCAGCGATGCTGGTGGCGGCGGTGTCCTTGGCAGCAGTGCTGGTGGCGGCGGTGTCCTGGGAAGCGGTGCTGGTGGCGGTGGTGTCCTTGGCAGCGGTGCTGGTGGCGGTCTTGTCTGCCGTGCAGGTTGGCGGCGACTTCCCTTTCTTTCTCTGCCCCTTTCCCACCTTGGATGGTGGCGCAGCTGTCTTGCCACTCCCAACTGTAGTCCTGGGAGAGCCCTTGGTGGCAGGTGTTTTGCCCTTCTCTCTCTGGGCTGTGGCCAACTTCTTATGTTTCTGAGGTGGGGGACTGTCTGTGGTCTGGCTCCTTGGCACACTGGCTGCCCTGCTGCTTGGCACACTCCAGAAGCCGGTTACTGCTGGCACCACTGTTCCCGGTGATGTGGTGGCTGAGGTGCTGGGTTGGGACCTGGAAAGGCGTGCCCTAGGGGATGGAAGGGGTGGGGGAGGTGTAGGGAAGAGGTCAACATTTAAGAGGAAACGTTTTTTAGACACACTGGGACGGGTAGATGGAGGGGGTTTGGGAGTGGAGGAAGAGGTAGTCGTTGTAGGAGGTGTTCATTTGCTGACTTTGGGTGAAGGTGCATGGGCTGGAGGCTGTTGTGAGGTGGATGGCTGTTGGGTGGGTATGTGACTGCGTTTGTGTACTTTGGGAGGTGGGCTCACAGACACACTGGGAGAGGACACAGGGGATGTGTGAATGGTAGTGGGGGTGGTGAGTGCACGTGAGCGGTGTGTGGTGATGGGCGTGCTGGTGATGGACGTAGTGGCTGAAGATGTAGTGCATGCAGGTGTGAGTGGAGACGTGACAGGGAGGGAGGAGGGAGACGAGAAGGAGGGGTACACAGTGGAGGCAGTGGATGTTGGTATGTGTGCATGGGTATGATGCTTGTGTGAGTGCCTGTGGCATGTGTGGTGCTTATGTTTGCCAGAGCTACCCTTGTGTATTGAGGTGTGTGCATGCTGGTCTGATGGTGTGCTTGGGATAGGTTGAGGTACAGGGGATTGGGGCTGGGTGGAGGAAGTTGGAGGGGGAGGCTGGACACAGGGACAATGACTGCCATCAGTGCTGAGGCCAGAGTCTGAAAAGCTCACTGTTGGGCTGCCTGACCAGAATGAATGCCCTCCAGGTATGCATTTGTCTGTTGCTACTGCCTCTCTACACCCAGGATGGCATTCAGAATGGTAAACTGCCCAACAGTGAGGGATCTGAGGAGGTCAATGGCCTCCTCACTGAGGGCAGCAGGGCTGACAGGGGCAGGGGCTGAGGTGCCTGGGGTGAAGGAGATGCCCACCCTCCTGGGTGAGCAGCCACGGGGCACACGCTGAGGGTCTGCTGGGAGGGCGGTGCTGGTAGGGGGGGTGGCGGCTGTACCTGTAGATGCGGGGACACAGAGGGGCCCGCCACCACAAGGGAGCTCCCATCAGAGGAGGAGTCTGTGTTGCTGGTCTCAGCTCCTGTCCCCGCCGTGGAGCTCCCCTCGCCCTCCATCCCACTGGTGAATTCAGAGTCCGTAGTCTCTCCCTCCAGGGCCATGTGGGATGCAGCTCCCTCCTGCTCCGGTGCCACTGCTCCTCCGCCTGATGATGCTATTGCACACAAGAACAGGGAGACCACATAAAGGGGGGGGGGGAGACAGAAGAAAGACATGTTCAATGCATGCAATACCGCTACTGTTGGCGGACACTACAGACACAGCAGCCCTCTGCACGATGCCATGCACTTAGAGTTCCCTAATTAATCACAGGGCCATTGGGTACAAGGCAAATGCCCGATTGCTGCACACATGGAAGTCACAGGAGCCTGACTAGGTGTAGTTGGCTCTTTACACTGGTGGGGTGCCACATGGCCTGCCTTACGAAGGGACCTTCCCTACAAAACTCGCCCTGGCCTAGGGGTACCCACAGCCCACCTCCCCCACCCAGACACCTCCAATGCGAATTGATTCAGCTGAAGGAGAGTATACTCAACCCCTTGTGGCTGCTGTGATGCTCTCAAGCGCCCATCCAACTCCGGATATGCCACCGCCAGGATCCGGAACATCAGGGGGGTCATGGTGCGACAGGCACCCCTCCCACATTGGAAGGCCATCCCCAGCTGGGCCGCCGCCGTCTTCTTGCTCCAGCGGCGAATGCCCTCCCATCTTTTCCGGCAGTGGGTGCTCTGTCTGTGGTGGACCCCTAGGGTCCGGACTTCCTTGGCGATGGCACGCCAAATATCCTTCTTCTGGTGAGCGCTGACCTACAGGAATAGTACAGGGGAAAATTAGAAGATATAACCGTCCGGACTGTCAGAGTCATTGGCCCGCATTCCTACCCTTGCCATGACGCACATACACTCACCGTCGTTTCATGCACGCCTCATTCTCCCCCCCCCGTATCTTACATCCACACCACTTCACACAGGCATTGCCCATACAGCATGATCACAGTGTACTTACCTGTTTGTCTGGAGGACCGTAGAGTAGCATGTACTGGGGGAGGACCCCATCCACTAGTTTCTCCAACTCCTCTGTGGTGAAGGCAGGGGCCCTTTCCCCAGACACATGAGCCATTGTTGCTTCCAGACTAAGGTCACAGCAGCACTTGCAGTGTAGGTCCTCTCCTGTCGAAGATCAGGTATCAAGTGAGTGAACAGATAGAAAATGGCGGTCACGTCCGCGGCGGTGCGTCAACGCCGGTGTACATCGTCATTGGCTTCTGGGACCCATAGGGCCCAATGTTAACCAATGCAGGATTGCGCTGCAGTCTTTGACCGCCTACCGTGACGGTGTCCAACGCCAGCACAGTTACCTCATATCCCATTATCCCACCTTTCAGGTCAGTCAGCCACCATTTCAGGGGGCCACATGGCATTATTTTTAAATGTGTCACACATATCTAGGCCTTGCATACACACTAAGACAGGCCAATAGCGGATTGAAAAATGTGTTCAATAAAGTTGTGTTTTCGTACCTCAGTGTTAGCTGACCCTCTGCTCGCTGTTCTCCTCCACAGAGCACATCCGCTGGGACAGGTGAGGAGATGGCGGCATCCTCCAGTGTACAGACCGCTGTTGGACCTGTCAACAATGGAAGAGCGACATGTAATTGTCACCTACAGACTGGCCCGTGCCACAATCCATGAATTGTGTGCCCAGTTGGAGCCGGACCTGATGTCAGCTATCCGCCATCCCACAAGGATCCCCCTCTAGAGCAGGTGCTGTCAGTACTCCATTTCCTGGCAAGTGGGTCTTTTCAGACGACTGTGGCCATAGTATCAGGGATGTCCCAGCCTATGTTCTCCAACGTGTTGTCCAGAGTGTTGTCTGCCCTGCTGAAACACATGCGCAGCTACATCGTGTTCCCTCAGGTGGAGGATTTGCCTACAGTGAAAGGTGACTTCTATGCTTTGGGACATATCCCCAACATCATAGGTGCCATTGATGGGACACATTTGGCCTTGGTCACCCCCCGCAGGAGTGAACAGGTGTACAGAAACCGGAAGAGTTACCATTCTATCAAATGTGCAGAGGGTGTGTTTGGCCGACCAGTACATCTCCCATGTGAATGCCAAATTTCCTGGCTCAGGGCATGACGCTTACATTCTGAGGAATAGCAGCATCGCTTATGTGATGGGGCAACTCCAGAGGCACCGTGTGTGGCTATTAGGTGAGGACATGGACCCTATAAAGTGTGAATAGTTTTCTGGGTCTGGGGTTGTCCCTAAGGGTTGGTGTGTGTCTAACAGTTGTCCCTCGACATTTGCAGGTGACTCTGGCTACCCCAACCTGTCATGGCTACTGGCCCCAGTGAGGAATCCCAGGACAAGGGCAGAGGAACACTACAATGAGGCACATGGGCAAACTAGGAGGGTTATAGAGAGTACCTTCGGCCTCCTGAAGGCCAGGTTCAGGTGCCTCCATATGATGGGTGGTTCCCTATTCTACTCACCAAAGAAGGTGTGCCAGATCATTGTGGCCTGCTGTATGCTGCACAACTTGGCTTTGCGACGACAGGTGCCTTTTCTACAGGAGGATGGTCCTGAAGGAGGTGTTGTGGCAGCTGTGGAGCCTGTGGACAGTGAAGAAGAGGAAGCAGAAGAAGAGGATATCGACAACAGAAACACTGTGATTCATCAATACTTCCAATGAGACACAGGTAAGAAGACATCACTGCCTGCTACATCTGACACACTTGTTCTACCTCTCATCTGTCTGTCACTTTCAACCAGTGTATGGACCCTGATTTGTCACTTTCCCTTTCGATTTCACAGATGTGGGTCCCACTGTGTGACCTCTGCTATGTTTCCTCATGGACTAGAGCTGTGTGACATAGGTATGTTGACAATACAATGGATATTGCTATTTTCATCAGTTATTGCAAATACACATTTGTGAAAGCACAGACTGACTCCAGATAGTTTTGTGATTTAAGGGTGTTTATTTAAGTGCTAAATAGTGGAGGGGGTTGTAAAATGGGCAGGGGTGATGGTGGAGGAATGTCCATGGCAGAGTCCAGTCTATTTGTTTCACAGGTCCATTGTCCAAAGGGGCATAGGAAGTGGAGCTGGGGCAGTTGATGGATGGACAGGGTGACAAAGTGGGACAGAAGGATGACAATAAGGGTGGTCTCATTTCTTGGCGGGGGTCTTGGCATTGTTCTCTCTCTTTGTCCTGGATCTCCGGGACCGCTTGCGGGGTGGTTCTCCATCTACAGGGGGGTGGGGTGCTGGTGTTGTGGTACTGTGGCGGTGCCTCCTGTCCACTAACACCGGCGGAGGTGGTGGGCTGTTCATCATCCGGGCTAGTGTCAGGGGCCCCTTGTTGTGCCACAGTGTCCCTCCTGGTGTTCACAAGTTCCTTCAGCACCCATACAATGGTGCTCAGGGTGGTATTGATGGATTTTAGTTCCTCCCTGAACCCCAAATACTGTTCCTCCTGCAGCCGCTGGTTCTCCTGAAACTTGACCAGTATCGTTGCCATCGTCTCCTGGGAATGGTGGTAGGCTCCCATGATGTTGGAGAGGGCCTCGTGGAGAGTGGGTTCCCTGGGCCTGTCCTCCCCCTGTCGCACAGCAGCCCTCCCAGTTCCCCTGTGTTCCTGGGCCTCTGTCCCCTGAACCGTGTGCCCACTGCCACTGCCCCCAGGTCCCTGCTGTTCTTGGGGTGATGGGTTAGCCTGGGTTCCCTGTAGTGGTGGACACACTGCTTCTTGACGTGTGGACAGAGGTATGGGCCCGCTGGGTGGGTGCTGTGCTGGTGTTTCCAGAGGGGGGAGGCTCTGTTGTGGCTTGTGCCAGTGTGAGGGGAACCGACTATCCCGAGGTCCCATATGGGCCGGGCTGGTCATCTAGATCCAGTTGGACAGAGCTGCTATCATCACTGTGGGCCTCTTCTGTGGGTGGAGTGGACATGTCTGGAACCTCCTGTCCGGTGACGTTGGGTAGGGGTCCTGCAGGGGTGTAAATGCATAGTTTTAGTATCTGTGTGTGCCATGGTGTGCAATGGGCGGGTGACCCCGTACCCCAGTGCTTGCATTCCTGTGTAAGACCTTGTGTGCTATCTGTTTAGGGGTCTGTGTGGGTATGTGCAGTGGCCATGCATTGGTGATGGGTGTCCATCCATTGGTGCTGCATGCAGGGCTTGGTGTTGGGATGTGTGGTTTGTGATAGTGGGACATACGTGAGGAGTTGGAGTGAAGGGGGTGAGGGTAAGGGTGGGGGTATGTGTTAGCATCAGGTAGGGTGGGGGATGCAATAGTTAAGATTTGACTTACCAGAGTCCATTCCTCCTGCTACTCCTGCGAGGCCCTCTGGATGCATTATAGCCAAGACCTGCTCCTCCCATCTTGTTAGTTGTGGGGGAGGAGGTGGGGGTCCGCTGCCAGTCCTCTGAACCGCGATGTGGTGTCTTGAGACCACGGAACGCACCTTCCCCCGTAGGTCGTTCCACCTCTTCCTGATGTCATCCCGTGTTCTTGGGTGCTGTCCCACTGCGTTGACCCTGTCCACGATTCTGCGCCATAGCTCCATCCTCCTAGCTATGGTGGTGTGCTGCACCGGTGATCCGAATAGCTGTGGCTCTACCCGGATGATTTCCTCCACCTTGACCCTGAGCTCCTCCTCAGAAAACCTGGGGTGTCTTTGCGGTGCCATGGGGTGGTGTGGGTGATGTGTGAGATGGTGTGTGTTGTGATGTGTGGGGTGATGTTTAGGGGTGTGCGGTGTTTTGTGCGTGGATGTGTATGTGTGATGGTGTTGTGGTGTTGTCTTTGCTGTGCTGTCTCTCTGGCCTTCGTCAATATTTTAGGTAGTAAGGGTTTGTGGGTAATGTAGGCAGGTGTTTTAATGTGGTGTGGGAGTGTGGGAGTGGTGTGTGTACGTGTATCAGGTGTGTGTATTTGGAATTGTCCAATGTGGTTGTGTTTTGGAAGAGTGTTTGCATTTTGAGCGCGGCGGTGTGTACCGCCAATGGTTTACCGCGGTTGAAAGACCGCCGCATGGATTAGTGGATCGTGATAGTGCCGGCGTATTCCTGTTGGCGTGGCGGTGGAGGTTTTGTTATCGCCAGTTTATCACTGACCTTTGGTGTGGCGGACTTGTGTGGGTGTCAAACTTTTGGCAGATTCCGAGCTGTGGGTCGTAATAGCTGTGGCGGAATTCCTCAGCTGCGGCGGTGTGTTGGTGGTTTTCTGCACGGCGGTAAGCAGGATTTACCGCCAATGTTGTAATGACCTCCATAATCTCAAAAACAAATTTACTAAAAGATGTATTTTTAAATTGTGAGCTCAGAGACTCCTAACTCCAAATATCTATCTGCTCCCAAAGGGAATCTACGCTTTAATCATTTTTAAAGGCAGCCCCCATGTTAACCTATGAGAGACATAGGCCTTGCAACAGTGAAAAATGAACTTGGCAGTATTTCACTGTCAGGACATGTAAAACACATTACTATATGTCCTACCTTAAATATACACTGTACCCTGCCCATGGGGCTACCTAGGGCCTACCTTAGGGGTGTCTTACATGTAAGAAAAGGGAAGGTTTAGGCCTGGCAAGTGGGTACACTTGCCAAGTCGAATTGCCAGTTTACAACTGCACACACAGACACTGTAGTGGCAAGTCTGAGACATGATTACAGAGCTACTCATGTGGGTGGCACAACCAGTGCTGCAGGCCTACTAGTAGCATTTGATTTACAGGCCCTGGGCACCTCTAGTGCACTGTACTAGGGACTTACCAGTAAATCAAATATGCCAATCATGGAAAGACAATTATATACACATTTTGTAAAGGATCACTCGCACTTTAGCACTGGATGGCAGTGGTAAAATGCCCAGAGTAACAAAAACAGCAAAAACAGAGTCTAGCACACATCAACAACCTGGGAAACAGAGGCTAAAAGTTAGGGGAGACAACACCAAGGATGCCAAGTCTAACACATGTCCCCCTAGCTGAAAGTGGGGAGCAACTACCCAACCTCATGGGAGTTCTCATCACTAAGACGGAAGAATCTGGGCAGATCATCAGCATTGGTGTGTTCTGTGCTAGGGCGGTGTTCCACCGTAAAGTCCATCCCCTGTAGGGAAATGGACCACCTCAACAGTTTGGGATTCTCACCCCTCATCTGCATTAACCATCTGAGGGGCCTGCGGTTGGTCTGAACCCAGAAGTGAGTCCCAAACAAGTAGGGTCTTAGCTTCTTCAGCACCCAGACCACAGCAAAAGCTTCATGCCCCATGGCACTCCACCCACGTTCCCTGGGAAGTAACCTCCTGCTAATGAAGGCTACAGGTTGATCTAGACCCTCTTAATTAATCTGTGAGAGTACTGCTCCAATACCATGCTCTGAGGCGTCTGTTTGCACAACAAACTCCTTGGAATAGTTAGGTGACTTCAGCACAGATGCTGTGCACATGGCAGCCTTCAGGGCATTAAAAGCTGTCTGGCAAGATTCAGTCCAGATCACCTTTCTGTGCTTCTTTTTGGAAGTCAACTGAGTCAAGGGGGCAACAAGTGTGCCATACCCCTTGACAAACCTCCTATAGTATCCGCTGAGACCTAAAAAGGCTCTCACTTCGGTCTGGGTCTTGGGATGCTCCCAAGCCAGAATGGTGTCAATCTTTGGCTGTAGGGGTGCCACCTGGCCAATCCCCACCTGGTGTCCTAAGTACACCACAGAATCCTGCCCTATTTGGCACTTGCTTGCCTTCATAATGAATCCTGCCTTTTGCAGGGCCTCCAACACTTTGCAGAGGTGTTGCAAATGTTCCTCCCATGTGGAACTAAAGACAGCAATGTCATCCAGGTAGGCGGCACTGAACTCATCCAGTCCAGCCAACACCTGGTTGACCAACCTCTGAAAGGTGGCAGGGGCATTTTTCATTCCAAATGGCATCACCTTAAACTGAAAGTGCCCATCTGGGGTAGAAAATGCAGACCTCTCTTTGGCCACCTCAGTCAAGTGAATCTGCCAATACCCAGATGTTAAATCAAACGTGCTGAGGTATTTGGCAGCTCCCAACCGATCTAAGAGCTCATCAGCTCGGGATGGGGTGCACGTCAGTTTTAGTGACCGCATTGAGACCCTGATAGTCCACACAGAACCGGAGTTCTGGGGTGGCACCAGGTGCAGCAGCTTTTGGGACCAAAACCACAAGGCTGGCCCAGGGACTGCTGGAATGCTCAATAACCCCTTGTCCTTGTCAGTCACCCTGTAAACCTTTTGTTTAATCGGTGTACTATCCCCAGTGTCCACATCATGTGTGCACAAGTGTGTGACCCCTGGAATCAAGGAGAACAGTGAGGCGAACTGTCCCAGCACCTTGCTATAGTCCCTCTGCTGCTCTGCAGTCAGGGAGGGGGAGAGGTTCACTCCCTTCACAGACCCATCTTTCTCTCCTGCAGACAGGAGGTCAGGAAGAGGCTCACTCTCCTCCTCCACCCCGTCATCTGTCGCTAGGAGCATGGACAATTCAGTCCGCTCAAAGTGTGGCTTGAGTCGGTTCAAGTGAAGGACCCTCAAAGGGTTCCTGGGAGTCTGCAAGTCTACCAGGTAGGTGACTTCACTCTTGCGCTCCACCACCTCAAATGGCCTAGTCCACTTGTCCTGGAGTGCTGTAGACTCCACTGGTGCCATCACCCACACATTCTGACCAGGTTGAAACTCGACCATAGTGGCATACTGGTCAGACAAGCATTTCATATCCTCCTGGCTTGCTTCTAGGTTCTCCTGTGCGAGACTCCTGAAGCGGGCAGTTGGTTTCTCAGAGCCAGCATGTAACTGAATACTTCCTGGGGGGATTTACTAGGAGCTTTTTCCAAAGCCTCCTTTACCAGACTTAAAGGTCCCCTCATAGAGTGGCCATAGATCAGTCAAGCCAAGTCCCTTTTGAGGCACCTCCCTGTAAGCGAACAGAAAGCATGGCAAGAGTACGTCCCACTTCCGTCTCAAGAGCTCTGACAGGCTCATGATCATGCCTTTCAAGGTGCGGTTGAATCTCTCAACCAGACCATTGCTTTGAGGGTGGTAAGGTGTGGTGAACTTGTAGGTTACCCCACACACCTTCCACAGAGACTTCATATATGTTGATATGAAGTTGGTACCCCTATCGGACACCACTTCCTTGGGGAACCCCATGCGGGTAAAAACTCCCATCAAGGCATGGCCCACCACAGAGGCAGTGATTGATCTTAAAGGAATGGCTTCTGGGTACCTGGTGGGATGGTCCACCAAGACCACGATAAACCTGTCACCCATGGCTATCTTGGGATCCAGAGGCCCCACAATGTCAATACCAACCCGCTCAAATGGGGTACTAACCACAGGAAAAGGTTGGAGGGGGGGATTTACATTTCCCTCCACTCTTGCCTGACAAGTTGGGCAAGATCTACAATGAGCATCAGAGTGCCTGCGCATTTGGGGCCAATAGAAGTGGGTGACAAGACGCTCAAAGGTCTTGTCCTGCCCCAAATGACCAGCTAAAGGCACGTCATGAGCCAGACCCAGTAGGAAGGCTCTGAAGCACTGGGGTACCACCAGCACACGGGCTGACCCAGGCTCAGGAACCTTAGGCTCTCTATATAGGAGGCTATCCTACCAGTAAATCAAATGTGATCCAGGCTCTTTGCCAGACGCCTGGTCTGCAGCCTGCTGCCCCAAACCCTCCAGAGTAGGGCATGACTTCTGTGCCTCACAGAACGCTTCCCTGGTGGCCCCCCTTCCTGCTGACACTTTGACAACTCAGGGACCTCACCCAGTTCAGCCACCTGTTCCTCTGTAGGCTCCAGGGCCTCCCCCTCAAGTTCAGCCTCCTCCTGGACCATGAGACCTTCTAGGGCCGGTTTCCCGTCCCCCTTGCCCCTCCTCCTTCTGGTAGACACCTGGGCCACTCTTTCAGGCTCCAGGGTCTGATGATCACCCCAACGGGCTGCCATAGACCTGGTGGATACGCATACCCACCCAGGCAGACTCAACATCTCCAAGTGTGACCTCTGTTTCACCTCTTTCCAAGGGGAATCCTCCAAGTCACTGCTAAGCAAACAGTCTACAGGCATGATTGGACTCATAGCTACCTTCAAGGAACCTGGGAACCCCCCATTCAAAGGGAACCTGCGCCACTCTGCACAGGCGCTCTGAGTTGTCCACTGCAACTACTTGGTGAAGTACCCGGGAGTTAGAAATGGGGTCTTTGGTTGGCAGTCAGGTTACCCCCTGTCCAAGCAAGGACCCTCACTCTAGTCAGGGTAAGTCACACACAATCCAAATTATCCTGTGCCCACCCTCTGGTAGCTTGGCACTGAGCAGTCAGGCTTAACTTAGAAGGCAATGTGTACAGTATTTGTGCAATAAATCATACAATAACACAGTATAGCACAACAAAAATACACCACACAGTGTTTAGAAAAATATATAATATTTATCTGGATAAATGCATCTCAAAATGATCAAAGATGCAATAAGTAAATGTAGAGATATCACCGAAAAGTGATATAAAGTGTCTTAAGTCTTTTAGAAGCAAACATAGGCCCTGATTCTTACCTTGGCGGGCGGCGGAGGCTGCCCGCCAAAGTACCCCCGCCAGAACACCGCACCGCGGTCGTCAGACCGCTGCGGTGATTCTGGGATTTCCACTAGCTAGCGGGCGACCGCCAAAAGGCCGCCCGCCAGCCCAGTGGAAATCAACCTTCCCACGAGGACGCCGGGTCTGAATGGAGCCGGCGGAGTGGGAAGGTGCGACGGGTGCTGTTGCACCCGTCGCGTATTTCAGTGTCTGCAAAGCAGACACTGAAATACAAAGTGGGGCCCTCTTACGGGGGCCCCTGCAGTGCCCATGCCATTGGCATGGGCACTGCAGTGGCCCCCAAGGGCCCCACGACACCCCATACCGCCATCCTGTTGCCGCCAGGAACAGGATGGCGGTATGGGGTGTCAGAATCCCCATGGCGGCGCAGCGAGCTGCGCCGCCATGGAAGATTCTTATGGGCAGCGGAAAACCGGCGGGAGACCGCCGGTTTTCCTCTTCTGACCGCGGCCAAAGCGCCGCGGTCAGAATGCCCTGCGGGGCACCGCCAGCCTGTTGGCGGTGCTCCCGCCAACCCTGGCCCCGGCGGTCCATGACCGCCGGGGTCAGAATGACCCCCGAAGTCTTTTTTGGTCCTGAGACTTTAGGGATCAGGAGGCAAGCTCTATCCAAGCCCTTGGAGAGCACTTCTTCACCTCAGCCAGAAAGCAGCAAGGCAGCAGGGCAACAGCAAAGCAGCAGTCCTTCACAGAAAGCAGTCAGGTGAGTCCTTTGGGCAGCCAGGCAGTTCTCCTAGGCAGGATGCAGGTTCTGGTTCAAGTTTCCTCTCCAGGAAGTGTCTGAGTTCGTAGGGGCAGAGGCCCTGTTTATATACCCAAATGTGCATTTGAAGTGGGGGAGACTTCAAAGAGTGGCTTAGAAGTGCACCAGGTCCTCTTTCAGTTCAATCCTGTCTGCCAGGGTCCCAGTAGGGGGTGTGGCAGTCCTCTGTGTGGGAGCAGGCCCTCCACCCTCCCAGCCCAGGAAGAACCATTCAAAATGCAGATGTATGCAAGTGAGGCTGAGTATCCTGTGTTTGGGGGGTGTCTGAGAGAATGCACAAGGAGCTGTCAACTAAACCCAGCCAGACGTGGATCGTAAGGCACAGAAAGATTTCAGTGCAGAGAAATGCTCACTTTCTAAAAGTGGCTTTTCTAAAATAGTAATTTTAAATCCAACTTCACCAGTCAGCAGGATTTTATATCACCCTTCTGGCCATACTATATATGACCTTCCTACTCCATTCAGATCAGCAGCTACCACTCAAACAATGTATGGGGGCAGCCCCAATGTTAGCCTATGAAGGGACAGGCCTCACAGCAGTGTAAAAACGAATTTAGGAGTTTTACACTACCAGGACAGGTAAACTACATAGGTACATGCCCTGCCTTTTACCTACACAGCACCCTGCCCTATGGGTTACCTAGGGCATACCTTAGGGGTGTCTTATGTGTAGAAAAAGGGGAGTTTTAGGCTTCGCAAGTACTTTTAAATGCCAAGTCGAATTGGCAGTGAGACTGCACACACAGGGCTTGCAATGGCAGGTCTGAGACAAGGTTAAGGGGCTACTTAAGTGGGTGCACAATCAGTGCTGCAGGCCCACTAGTAGCACTTAATCTACAGGCCCTAGACACACATAGTGCACTCTACTAGGGACTTATTAGTAAATTGAATAGTCCAATTGGGTAAGATCTAATGTTACCATGTTTAAAGGAAGAGAGCATATGTACTTTAGCGCTGGTTAGCAGTGGTAAAGTGTGCAGAGTCTAAAAACAAGCATAAACAGTATCCAAAAAAGTGGAGGGAGGCAGGCAAAAAGTTAGAGGTGACCACCCTAAGGATATCAGGTCTAACACCGGGGATCTATCTGCTCTTCAGACAACAGGTGACTCCTCACTGTAGTCACACTGGCTCCTGTGTCTCTCAGAGCCTCCACCCTCTGTCCATTGATGGTCACCCACTGTGTGTACCTCTTAGTGTTCTCACGCACTAGGGTTCTCTGGACCATCTCACTGTCCCCTAGTGAGACAAGGATCATCTCAGCTGGCTCCCACCCACCTGGAACCAACTCCTCCCCAAGCACTACACTAGCCAAACACTGGGACTGCAAACTAGTGGGTGCCAGTGTACTCTTGGGGCATTTGGGGTCCCCCCCCACATGACCCACTTGGTCACATGCATAGCACTTATGTGGGGGACCCTCTGCCACAGGTTTCCCTTTGGAGAACCATGGCTTCTTCTCACTGGGGGGGCTGGGAATCCTTACCTTGGGAATCAGATTGGGGCCCTTTAGAGAACTCCCCCTATTTACTCTCCCCCCCCCTTTCTTATGAGAGGGACCCTGCCCATCCTTGGTGGGGTCTTCCCCATATCTCTTCTGGACCCTGGTGCTCTCCCAATGGTCCGCTTTCTGCGCAAGCTTAATGGGGTCAGTCAGCTTGCTGTCAATTAGGTGCTGGCTCAGCTCTGGAAAACATAAACTATACAAGTGCTCCCAAGCAATCAAATTGTAAAGCTCCTCGTATGTTGTTACCTTACTGCCCTTTACCCAGCCATCCAGTGACCTGCAGAATGACTCAACACATTCCAACCATGTTTTGGATTCCTTCTTCTTATAGGACCCAAACTTGTCCTTATACTGATCAGGGGTGAGACCATACCTAGTGATCAGGGTGTCCTTCATGATAGGGTAAGTGAGCCCCTGGGATCCCCTAAGGATGTCAGAGTATCCCTTCCCTCTACCTCAAAGTCCTTCCACACCCCCCTCCCCCCACACACACACAAATAGCTTCAGGGACCAGATTCATATGGAGAGCAGACTCTTATCCCTTAAAACACAACAGTATGTCACCTCCCTCTTGTAATCCTTCACAAGGTCCTTAGGAATGTGCACCCTCCTCTGTTACCCAGGCCCTCAGTGCCTTCTGCAGCTCCTCCTTCCTGGTGGAGCCTTTAATGGGACAAGCAAGGTTTTTACAGAACTGCTTTAACTGGTTAACTGTATAGCTCTCCAGCTTTTCTACATCAAAAGCAGCTCCAGCTGATGCATCTCCAGACTGAGACATGATGAAGAGTTAAAAGTGCAATGTTCCAAAGACAGAAAAACAAGTTCCCAACTGAAGTTCAAGAAAAGTCAATCAAGGGATCAACAAAAATATGGAAGTAGAACAAAAAGAGTCCCAAAAGAGAAAAAGCAAAAATCACAAGACAAGCCGTATGTGGTCACGTAGTGGTCTGCACTGAAAACAGTAGTGTACACTTAATCACTGTACCCCCTATCCGAACAAGGACCCTCACTCTAGTCAGGGTCAAGGAGAATCACCCTCAGTTGACCCCCGCTCACCCCCTTGGTAGCTTGGCACAAGCAGGCAGGCTTAACTTCAGAGTCTAGGTGTAAAGTATTTGTACCAGCACACACAGTAATTCAGTGAAAACACTACAAAATGACATGACACAGGTTTAGAAAATAGGTAATATTTATCCAAACAAAACAAGACCAGAACGACAAAAATCCACCATACACAAGTCAAGTTATGAATTAAAAAGCAAAAAGAGTTTTTAATCCTTAGAAAACAGTGCTAACACTGTTAGCGTGAAAAAGTACCTGGGTTGCATCAAAATAACACCGCACGGGCGAGTGTGTGTCGGAAAAGGCCAGCGATGCATCGACTTCTCAATCGCAAGTGAGACCGTGCATCGTTCCTCCTCCGGTCGGGTCCACTTGTGTTGTTTTTCCTCTCTGCAGGAGAGCGATGCGTAGATCCGGACTGGCACCTCTGGTCTGGGCAGGCTTTGTGTCGTTTTTCCGCGCCCAGTGATGTTTGCGTCAAAAATCCTGCTGCACGGTATCAGCAAAACCGTGCTATGTGGGTTGCAACGTTATCAGCCTCTGTCAGCGGGTGTTGGCTGTGGTTTCTCCAGCCGCAATGCAGGTAGAGCATAGATTTCAGCCGCGAAGCCGGCGGCACGTTGTTTCTCAGCCACGTCTCAGAAGGTGCGTCGACATTTTCCCCGCAAGGTGGTCTGTGCGTGGATTTTCAGTCTTGGTCCACCAGCTTCACCTTCCAAGGCCCCAGGAACTGGATAGGGTATCACTTCGCAGGAGTCTCAGCAGAGAGTCCAGGTGCTGGTAGGGGAAGTCTTTGATGGCCCTGAAACTTCATCAACAGGAGGCAAGCTCAGTACAAGCCCTTGGAGATTTCTTCACAAGCAGGAATACACAACAAAGTCCAGTCTTTGTCCCCTTGCACAGGCAGAAGCAGCAACTGCATGATAGCTCCACAAAGCACAGTCACAGGCAGGGCAGCACTTCTCCTCAGCTCTTCAGCTCTTCTCCAGGCAGAGGTTCCCCTTGATGTCCAGAAGTGATCTAATTTTTCAGGGCTTTGGGTGCCCTTTTTATACCCAGTACTGCCTTTGAAGTAGGCCTACTTCAAAGGAAAGTCTCTTTTGTTTGTGAAATCCTGCCTTACCCAGGCCAGGCCCCAGACTCACACCAGGGGGTTGGAGAATGCATTGTGTGAGGGCAGGCACAGCCCTTTCAGGTATAAGGGACCACTCCTCTCTTCCCTCCTAGCACAGATGGCTCATCAGGATATGCACACTACACCCCAGCTCCCTTTATGTCACTGTCTAGAGAGACGTGCAAACAGTCCAACTGTCTTTCTGACCCAGACAGGGAATCCACAAACAGGCAGAGTCACAGAATCGTTTAAGCAAGAAAAATGTCCACTTTCTAAAAGTGGCATTTTCAAACACAGAATCAGAAAACCAACTTTACTAAAATATGTATTTTTAAATTGTGAGCCCAGAGACCCCAAACTCCACATGTCTATCTGCTCCCAAAGGGAATCTACGCTTTAATCATTTTTAAAGGCAGCCCCCATGTTAACCTATGAGAGAGATAGGCCTTGCAACAGTGAAAACCGAATTCAGCAGTATTTCACTGTCAGGACATATAAAACACATTAGTATATGCCCTACCTTAAACATACACTGCACCCTGCCCATGGGGCTACCTAGGGCCTACCTTAGGGGTGTTTTACATGTAAGAAAAGGGAAGGTTTAGGCCTGGCAAGTGGGTACACTTGCCAAGTCGAGTTGTCAGTTTAAAACTGCACATACAGACACTGCAGTGGCAGGTCTGAGACATGATTACAGGGCTACTCATGTGGGTGGCACAACCAGTGCTGCAGACCCAATAGTAGCATTTGATTTACAGGCTCTGGGCATCTCTAGTGCCCTGTACTAGGGACTTACCAGTAAATCAAATATGCCAATCATGGAAAGCCAATTACATACACATGTTATATACAAGCACTTGCACTTTAGCACTGGATAGCAGTATTAAAATGCCCAGAGTAACAAAAAGAGCAAAAACAGAGACCAGCAGACATCAACAACCTGGGAAACAGAGGCAAAAAGTTAGGGGAGACAACGCCAAGGATGCCAAGTCTAACAATTATCCTATGAGAGGCGTAGGCCTAACAGTAGTGAAAAACTAATTTGGGACTTTTTCACTACCAAGACATGTAAAGTATATAATATATGTCCTGTCTTTTTCTTACACCGCACCCTGCCCTATTGGCTACCTAGGGCCTACCTTAGGGGTGTCTTATGTGTAATAAAATGGGAATTTAAGGCTTGGCAAGAGGGTTTAGCCCAGTCGACATGGCAGTGAAATTACACATACAGGGTCTGCAGTGGCTGGCATGAGACGTGTTTAAGGGGCTCCTTAAGTGGGTGGCACAATCTGTGCTGCAAGCCCACTAGTGTATTTAATTTACAGGCCCTGGGCACATATAGTGCACTTTACTAGGGACTTATAAGTAAATTAAATGTGCCAATTGTTTTTGGGGGTGAGCATAAGCACCTTAGCACTGGTTAGCAGTGTAAAGTGCCCAGAGTCCTAAGGCGAACAAAAACATGTCAGCAAAAGCGAGGCAAAGTAGGCAAAACGTGTGTGGGATGACCATCCTAAGGCTGTCAGGTCTAACAATTATTTCTGAACTACTGCACCAAAATCTCAAAGTGTATTTTTTCCTGGATGCCACAATAATGAGAGAAATGTGAACACTTGTGATGTAGTCAGGTCATTTGTATTCATGCACTTTCGTGAAGGTTGTTCTGCAATGAAAGTACTAGAAGAATTATCTTCAATTCTATTTCAAAAACTCCCCCCGGCAATTTCCTTCCGAAATAACTGACATTTTCCTCAGTACACTGTTATTTTCATAGTGCAATTTTTGGTTCCCACGTTTCTCTCAGCGGTTTGGTTGATTCCCACATAATGAGAAAGAGGGAAAAAATGAAAGAAAACAAAAATAGACTTCATAAGGCAGCACTTTCATTCTGAAAGATTCCCAGGAATAAAAAAAACTTCAAAATAATATAATGTGCACGTATATTGCAATGGGGTGCAATGAGCTGTAAAAATAACATAACCCAGTGCTTGCTGTAAAAAAAAAAATCTATCTTGGTTAGGAGTAACCACAAAATGAAAATAGAATTCATTGTCCGACTTGCCTGTATTTGCCTAGAGGATGGAGGGCAGCGTAATAACAACATTGAATAAATTGAGGTGGTTTATAAACTCAAAACTGCATGAGAAAAATGAAAACAGCAGTATGCTGCTTAAAAATTATAATCTAAGGAATGCTTCAGGAGTCCCTGTTATGATTAATTTCTTTTACACGTGACTAATAAGCCCGGGCTTCGATTTATCTATGGGTGGTTATTTATAGCGATGCATTTCCACTTTTAGCATGTGCTCTGGAGCAGATAGCGGACGAGACGTTCGTTTAAGTCTTCGCTGGTTGAGGCGGGATTAGTACGGTGGCCGTCATGAGCCATAACTCATGCGTCACTCGGGGGGACTGCGGCAGTGGGGTGATAGGCTCGAGGGTGTTTCTGTATGAAAGGTGACCTTGCGCAGTGCTACCGGCGTTGAAATCGGAAGGGAGATGAAGGCGAGCCATTTCAAACGCTGTTGCTTCTTCAGTTCACCGGTGGATGGCTTTCTTTGAATAATAGTAATCCTGATGTAAATACAGGCTAGTTTAGGTAGTGGCTTTTCACATTTACACACCTGCCTGTATGCTATACAAAGTGGGCACTGAAAGTGCGAATTCAAGACAGGTCTGTACCGCAATTTTGAGCTAATTGGTGTGCTAAACAGTGAATGATTGGTTGATGAGGCTAGACGGGCCTTTTATTCCATTGGTTATTTCCAGGTGTACTGTAGCCCTTGCAGGCCTGTTTTTAAAGCCCAGGGCTGCCCCTGGTGCCTCTGCCAATTTCCCTGGCTCCCCGGTTCGTTTCAGCAGGCGGGGGAGGCTTCAAGAGAGACCGAAAGAGAGGGAAGGTGGAGGAATGCAGAGGGAAAGCAATCAGAGAAGGAGAAGAGAGGGATGAGAGAAGGAGAACATGAGAATGAATCCATGAAAAAGATTGTGCAAGTGAACAAAGGGAGCAGGCCGGTTCAAACCGGGCTAATTTTGGGTCCACCAGTCTGTGGGGTCGCTTGTCGGTGACGTAACCGGCCATCCGACACCTTCCAGTGAAATGGGGGAGGCTCCTATCACTGTGGACTTGGATAGTCCCCGGATGTTTAATGTGAGTGTCACCTCTTGTTCTAAGTGCAATGGTTTGCTCCGAGGCCTCCGGCCCGGAGCTATATAATAAAGAGAGGCGTGGTCGGGGCCGGCAGAGGGAGCGGCGCAGAGAGCGGAGAAGCATCCGCGCTGCCATTTATTAAGCCTGCCTAGGCCAGACCCGACCGCGTGTTAACAGCGTGTTCAAATCAGTGTCTGTAGTGGATTATTTTCTGCTGCGCCGTTACACCAGGCTGTTGGGGCCCCAGGCAATCCCCAACACAACATTGGCGACGAAGGTAGGCGTCCCTACGCCGTGGATATTGCCCCGCAGCAGCCGCAATTCACGCAGTGCTCGTGCAGCGGACGCAATATCTCGGCCCATACCTATCAAACAAAGCGGCGGCCGCACGCCACGCGGTGCTCGTGCCGCTTTGTGTGCAAGCCGGTCAACGCCACCACTAGGCAGCACAATTTCCAACCTCCTGCAGAGTCTGAGGGCTAAGGCAGAACAATTTCAAGGATCCTGGGCACACATGACCGCAGGATCCCATCAAAACAGCCAGCTCGAACAAAGCTGAGGCCTACATTGAAGCACATCAAACCGCAGTAAGTAAATTGGTGCCCCCTACACCCCGTGCCCATGGTTTTGAGCCAATCAACACCACCGGTCTGCATTCCCAATACCTATAGAAATAACCAGGCTTTGTCCAGCCCAACTGGCCATCATGTCTGCCATACCTCCAGTAGAACCATTCATTGTCGAAGGAGCCCCATCCACGCAAGCCCCAATATGGAAGGAATGGGTGGAAAGAGTACTCCTTTTCTTTGAGGCCACCAAGGTAGCGAACGACCAGAAGCGCGCCATGCTCATCCATATAGGAGGGAAGGACATATATAAGATATCCAAAAACCTTGCGGAAGACACCCCCAAAACACACGTAACGCTCATAGCAGCATTAAACAGGCACTTTGAACCCATGGTCAACACTGATTATGAGAGGTTCATATTCAGGCAAGCCAGACAACAAGCGGAGGAGTCGCTGGACGCCTTCCACATGAGGCTGAGAGAATTAGCGAGCACCTGCCGGTTCAATGACTAAACAGAAGAAGTGACAGGACAACTAATCCAAGGATGTGCCTCCTTAAAGCTCAGGGAACGCATCCTAGAAAAATCCGGAAAATCCATACCGGACATCCTGCAAATGGGGCGCACCAAAGAGCTGTCACGGGCCCGTACATCACACATGGAGGCAGCCCTACAGCGACCTATAAAAGAAGAGACGGCCAACGCGATCACGGTACCCACGAACAGACCCTAACAACGACCGAACAAAGCCCGAACAAGGCAATGTGGGTATTGTGGTGGGATACCACACAAACCATCGGAGTGCCCAGCAAGAGGCAAACTATGCTCAAGCTGCGGGAAGATAAATCACTTCGTAAAAGTCTACAGATCCAAGAGAACCAGAACCGGAAACTCATCAGTCAACACCGCATTGGATGAGGCCCCTCCAAACAAGTCAGAGCATGGGAGTGACATGGACGATGACGAAGCCATGATACACATAGTCCACTCCCTTTTCACCGTTAAGCACACCAACCCTCGTCAAGCACAACTTCCAAAGTGCCAGATGCACATGGGCAAGCATGACATTGTCGCAGTAGTAGACACGGTAGCGTCCATCAACCTCCTGGCAGCGGAGGAACACCGCCGGATGGTACCAACTCCAACACTAACAAAGGCAAACGTAAAGGTCTACGTGTATGGGCAGAGCACTCCCCTAGCCCTGAAGGGCATGTTCCGAACCACCCTCACCCATGGATCGCAGTCCACCCCAGCGAAGGTCTACGTGACCGAGGAAGGGAAAGGGATGCTGCTAGGCTGTAAGGCTGCAGAAGAGCTAGCGATAGTTACGTTCGCGTTCAGCATTCACCAAGAGTCCATAACCGACCTGATAGCCAGATATGAAGGAGTGTTCGAAGTAATCTGGTGTCTCCGAGACTGTGAGATCAAACTCCACATTGATTAAACAGTACAGCCAGTAGCCCTCCGCCATTGGCGAGTTGCGTTCCACCTTCGGCCCCAAGTGGAGAGAGAGCTGGACCACCTCGAAAAAGGCAGGAATCATCCAAAAAGTCTCTGGACCCACACCGTGGGTCTCACCCATTGTGGTAGCGCGGAAACCCAAACAACCAGGGGAAGTCCGCATATGTGTGGATATGCACCTCCCCAACACCACTATCAAACGGGAAAGGCATCTGACCCCCCGGATTGACGACATCTTGGGAGAACTCAGAGAATCCCGTTGGTTTTCTAAACTAGACCTCCGGTCCGGATACCACCAGCTTGTGCTAGCAAAAGACTCACGCTACATCACACATGTTGGGCTAAGAAGGTACAAGCGGTTGAACTTCGGGATATCCAGTGCCTCAGAGGTGTTCCAAAATGTTATACAGGAACTGTTGGCTGACCTGCCCGGAACCATCAACGTCAGCGACGATATCCTCGTCCACGCGCCCACCATTTCGGAACACCACTCCCGCCTCCAGAGTATCCTACAGTGCATCCAGGATTCCAGACTCACCCTGCACCGCAGAAAATGCGAATTCCTAAAGGACAGGATACCGTTTTTTGGCTACACTTTTTCAGCAAGTGACGTAGCCCCAGATCCGGTCAAGGTGAGCGACATCAAGAAAGCACCCCCTCCCACAAACATCACGGAAGTCCGGAGCTTCCTAGGAATGGTCAACTACTGCGGCCATTTTATCAAAGATTTATCCAACCTCACCCAGCCACTGCGGAGTTTAACCAAAGCCTCTGAGCCATAGAGGTGGGGGCCAGCGGAACAAACTGCTTTTGAAGCCATCAAAGAGGCGCTGTCCAGCAAAACCACCTTACGATATTTCGACCCAAAACGAAACACAAAGATCGCCGTCGATGCTGGACCAAAAGGACTAGGTGCCATATTGTTACAAGAACAGACAGAAGGGATGTGGTCCCCAGTCGCCTACGCCAGCAGGTCACTCACTGAAACTGAGCAAAGATATTCTCAGATAGAAAAGGAAGCTATCGCAGTGTATTGGGGCTGTAAGCACTATCATATCTATGTTTATGGCCGCCCATTTGTTGTGACCACCGAACACAAGCCATTACTCCCCCTCTTCAACGGCACTGCCTCTAAACCTCCGCCGAGGATAGAGAAGTTGATGCTACAATTGCAAGACTATCGCTGCTAACTGGAGTACCGCCCGGAGTCTGAGAATCCTGCAGACTACTTGTCAAGACTTCCACGAGCAGCTTCGGACATAGAGGTCGAGGAAGCGCAGGAGACCGAAGAGTATGTCAGATACATCACAGACCGGTCCAGACCGATACCCATGTTGATGGACGAAATTTTGCAGGCCACCAGAGATGATGAGTTCCTACAAAAGGTCCTAGTAGCAATGCGGAACAACCAATGGCACATTCTAAAAGGACAACTACCGTTGCTGACCTCAGGATCCCAGCGTGTCATAGGGAGTCTGTACAACATCAGGAATGAGCTCACCACAGACGCAGAGGGGTGCATACTGAGAGGGAATAGGTTGGTCATCCCGTCATCCCTCACCACCAGAGCGGTCGAATTGGCCCATAACGGCCACCAAGGCATGGTTAAAACGAAGAACCGCCTCAGGTCGAAAGTATGGTTTCCCCTCGTGGACAAACAAGTCGAGAGTATGGTGAGGTCATGCGTGTGGTGTCAGGCCACTGGGGAGTCAAGTAGACCCACCCCCATAGAGGCTGAGCCCTCACCAGAAGGGCCTTGGGTGTCTGCTAGCCTGGATTTCGGAAGCTTGCCTGATGGCGCCACACCATGGTCCTCATCGATGATTTTTCCAAGTACCCCGAAGTGGAGCTCATCCCTGCCCTCACGGCAGACGTAGTGATCTCTGGTCTCGAAAAGGCCGTGGCCACTCATGGCCTGATATCTGAAATAAAAACAGACAATGGGCCACCATTCCAAAGCCAGGAGCTAGCTGAGTACATGAGTACCACTGGCACGCGTCATCGACGAATCACCCCACGATGGCCTCAGGCCAAGGGGGAGGTCGAGAGGTTCATGAGGACGCTGAACAAAGTGATTCGTATCGCTCTCGCCGGCCGGCTGGTCAGGCTGTTGACTATGCTATTTTCTCATTTCTGTGCAATTATCGACAAACACCCCACTCCACCACCAACAGAGCGCCGAGTCACGTTGCATTTGGGAGGGCCTCCATGGACACTATCCCACATCACTCCTCCTGGAATCCTCCAGCCCTGGCTCGAGACCAATCTCAGGAGAAGCGGCGTGCGTCCAACCAACGCGCTAGCCGAAGTCGAAGAGCGACTACCGGGCAGTAAGTTCCGCACACCCTTCAGCACCGCCCCGTGGGCAATCATTCACAGAAAGGGGTCTGCCATTGTAGCTCAGTGTGGGAGTGAGACCGTCACCCGCAACATATCCTTGTTTAAAAGATTCTACCCCTCAGATGAGACTATCGAAGAAGATTCTGGTGACACTGGTGATAAAGACCCCTCGTCATTGTCGATTGGAAGTGACAGCCCCAGCTCCCGTCCCGTTGGCCAACGGGAAGAGCCCCCAGATCCGACCCCACCTGAACTGTCAGATGTCACCTCGGGTCTGGATTCCACGCAAAGCCGGTCAGGGGCTACCAAGTACAATTTGCAAAACAACCCCTGCCCCTCCACGCGTTTACGTAACCACTTATGTGACGGGTGAACCATCATCTTTGTGTCGTGTGTTATTTGTTAATTATAAATTTGTGGAGGAATGTGGTGTCGCTGGTCGGTGACGTAACCGGCCATCCAATACCTTCCATTGAAATGGGGGAGGCTCCTAGCACGGTGGACTTGGATAGTTCCCGGATGTTTAATGTGAGTTTCACCTCTTGTTGTAAGTGCAGTGGTTTGCTCCGAGGCCTTCAGCCCGGAGCTATATAACAAAGAGAGGTGTGGTCGGGGCCGGCAGAGGGAGCGGCGCAGAGAGCGGAGAAGCATCCGTGCTGCGATTATTAAGCCTGCGCCTAGGCCAGACCTGACCGCGTGTTAACAGCGTGTTCAAATCAGTGTCTGGAGTGTCTTATTTTCTGCCGCGCCGTTACACCAAGCTGTTGGGGCCCCAGGCAATCCCCAACACAACACAGTCCGGCCCCATTGATTTGACACTGGAACTTTAAAGGGATGTGCTGCATTTTTGCTGGAAATGTAGCAGCATAAATTGAGATCCCTAACATAATTGCAAAACACCATAAAATATAACACAATAAAATAACACAAAGCAATATAACAAAACAACAAAAATATAATAGGGCACATTACAAAAATGTAGTCAAAAGTCAACACAACAGTCACAGTACAACACAGCAATGATAATAAAATAATGCAGCACAAAACCACAACAGCACAATACAACACATCATCACTGCAACAAAATGCAACACAGCAATTATACAAACAGATTCTTATCATACTTTATCACCTCCACAAATCCGTTTTCTTAGTGTGGTGGTAAAAGTTGTTCACACCAAGCACTGCTTTTAGTTACCGTCAAGGACCTTTAATAGCACAAGCAGAAAATATGTAGTCTAGCCCGTGCTTATGTGACGTTTTTTATTGAATTTGTAATATATGGTTAGGGATGAGTTTCTGCGGGAGAGGATGAAGTAGGAGTGGGTAGGAATCTCCTGTAACTGGAGTCTTTCACCCTTTACTCATCTTCCTCCCAGTGGGGTAAACCAAAATGATGAGTCCCTGCTGAATAATGGGATAAGTGGCCCTGGGACCTTATAGGCCTTAGGTTCAATGGTGGGCCCCTGAAGAGTGGAGATCCCCCTGCACTGAAGAGGCCGCAGTGGCCTGCATTACACCTTTACCTCCTGCTCTTGCTTTAACTCCTTCCTTTGTTTGTGAGCTATACCTAATGCAGGACTTTTGAGCATATTATAGTTTATCAGCATCCCATGCTGTAGAATGAGACTCTTCTCTACAGTGCCTAGTCTCTGCTTCAGGCCAAGGCGAGTCCTGTTAATTCTGGAGGTGGGAAAATAACAGTCATGACAAATTTTTGGTGGAAAACTGGTAGGAATCAGTGTTTTTCTCCCCTGATTCCAATGTGTTCCTCTGAAGTTACTGACAAAGATTTCGGCAGCTTTCAGCATATTGTTTTCCAAAAACCAAGAGAGTGCGTTTTTTAAAAAAATAACACATTCTACAATTCTTTAAAAAAACAGAAACTGGAACTTTATTCCAAAATCCTGAGGAAAAAGGAAATTTAGAAAAAAGAAAGCCTAATACAGTGTTTTTGGTCATGGTAATATTATTTTCAATTTCTATTGTAGTCTTATCAAAGAAAGACAGAAGAAAATAATAGAATAATGACGGGTGCACAGTGGATACAAGATTTAAGGAGAGCTGGGTAGCGGAGAGCTGGGCGGGAAAATAGGAGGAACGGGGGAACGGAAGTTTGATACCACAAAAAAAGAGAACAAAAAGTAAGAAATTGGGGGAAGAAAAATAAGTTAAAATGGATGAAATAAGAGGTTACCTGTTGTACTACTAACAAAAACGTACAGAATGTGCCAGATCAAACAGAATGTGATTTTCTCATTTCGGGCTACACTAATCTGCATTTATTGGCTAAAATAAATGTGATTAAAATGAGCGTTCTGTCAAAATATTTATGACCATTTATCATTTTGCTCTTAGCACTTTTGGTAAATTTGATTAATAAAGCATTTTGTAAATTCCTCAGTGGGAATAACAGGTATTTACACCTTCCGAATTGTATATTTTTGCTAAAGGCTCAGATGGGGGTTTTGGTTTCCCGGTTTTTAAATATCCCATACGGCCTACACACTGAAGGTTTCACATTCTAGAATGGATATGTTGAGTTATATAATCCTAAATGGGCCAACATTGCACAGTCAACAGTGGACCCTATCCGTTTAGATTGTTTGTTGACCATTGTGCAGAGACATTGAATTAAGAAAGTTAATAATGCCATTAAGCAGCCTTCTTTCAAGGCTATTAACCAGATTTTAAAGAAGGCATATGAAGGGATTCATCACACCTTTTCCCTTCACACAGGGAAGCTGAATCTATGCTCAGCTTCTTTATATAAACTACTGAAGTTAGACGAACGTCGTCTATATAGGTTTGTCAAGTAACAACTTGAGTGGATTGAGGACTTGAGTGGTCAGTTAGTATTCAGATATGAAAAAATATATTGTAGGGTAACTAACAGCCTCATTACGACTTTGGCGGTCCCACCACTGCAAAGCAGACAGTGCGCATTCCAATGGTGCTGGGCAGGGGGGACCCTGCACTGCCCATGCAATGGTAAGTTGGATACTCTTAAATCGAGCATTGCATGATAGACTGTACGGGAATTCGAGGGCTCTGTCCAATCCAGATTCATGGAGTGCCTGCCCAATATCTGCTTCCCACTTGTCTCCCCACATAAGTGGGGTCCCTGAATGATCCCTTATGGCCGTATAGTGCCATGTTCTGATGTGACTGCCTGTTCCCATAGTTAGCAGGGACTGAATGACTGAAGGCTCAGTGTCTATTATGGAATATTAGGTGCAGAGAATGTTTCGTAGCTGGTGTAACTTCACATACTGACCCCTGGGCAGGGCAAGAGTGTTAATGAGGTGGGTGATGGTGAGGAGCTGACCATCTTGGAATACGTCAACTACAGTGATGAGAGAGCAGTCATGCCAAGGCGTAAGGTCTCTGGCTGAACAGGGGGTTTGGAGGGGTGTAGAAGTCTTGTAGTAGGAGAGTAGGCACCCATGATACTGTGATGGGTGATGGTTAATGCTCGTTGATGCATTGGAGGCAATAGCTGCTAAGTGTGGGAGTGTTCAGCAGTGGTGGACTGCTTTAGGTAGCAGGAGACTTTCAGGGTCTGTGCGGGTTAGGGAGCCTGCATCTGCATGTGGTTCAGGCCAGATTTGTGCTGCACCAGCCACCGTGAGTCCCATTGAAGTTGAGCTGCTAGGAAGTAAGCCTTGAACGAAGGCACTCAGAGACCGCACTTCTTCACGGGTTGTTGTAGTTTCTATAATGCTATGCGGTGGCGTTTGTTACCCTATATGAGCTTTCAGAGTAGTGTGTCTAGATCTTGGAAGAAACTGTGAGGAGGAACGGTGGAGAGATTGGTAACATAATAGAGAAGGCGGTGAAATATAATCGTTTTCAAATTGACTATTTTGCCTGTTAGGGCCAATGGCAGTGTTTTCCAGAATTGAACCTGAGATTTTAAGGTTTATGAAGGCCCTCTTAAGGTTGCCCTTGAGGAGGTCTGCAGGGGAATGATATAGCCATACCTCCAGGTAGCTATTGCTCCTTCACTCAGCCGCTACCCCCCAGTTAACAGAAATCAGAAATGAGGCGGTAGGACTCGAGAAGTGCCGGGTCCAGATCTGGCTTTGAGAGTGAAGTCAGTACAGATTCACATAGGGAGGGAGGCAAGTGCTTGACACATAAAGCCTCTTCGTACATCTCGGCCAGGCGAGGAGCGAGAAGTTAGCTGAAGTTACTGTAGTAATCAATTTGAATGCAATCCAGCCCAGGAGGTTTGTTTCTGGCCAGGGTGCATATAGCCTGTTTGACCTCTTGAGGTGTCACAGGTTTGTCTGGTTCCTCGCTATTGACAGTTGTGACTCTTGGAAGAGGACATTTAGCAAGGAAGCAGCTGATCTTTGTCATCAGAGGGTGCAGGATTGTGGCATAGATCAGGAATAATAAGCAAAGAATGCCTCCTGGATGGCCTGTTGGGTCTAAAGGGTGTCTCCGGTAGATGAGGCAATCTCAAGGAAGGACCCAAAGCCCTGGCAGACCAGCCCCACCACTAGCCTGCCTGATTCGTCTCCATCTCGGGACGTTCTCGATTCATAGGCTTTAAATTTGAAGCAGTGCATTTGATCCAGCACTACAGCATACTGGTTGTTTTGCGTCAGTGAGGGTCGCTGTCTTGGGATTGCCACTTTGTCAAGGTAATTGACAAGGCATTCTGCCTTGGTTAGCTCCCATTGGAATGTCTTGCAGACCCCCCATATTTCTTGTATGCGGTGCCCGCGTGTGACTTCTTTGAAGGCATCCCACTCAACTACGCAAAAGGAGACTGAGCCACTGTTTTCAGAGAAGAATTGGGTGATGTGTTGGGCATGCGAGACCTGAAAGCAAGGGTGTTCCAGTGTCTCTTTGGGCGGTTGCCACATGGGCATGGCAGGACAAAGAGTGCTCCAGGATAAAATGACTGTATGGCCATTGCGGTATAAAAGTATCCTACCTAGATAGTCTGACCGATGTGTAACATCTAGGACAGTGGCTGACAGGCAGATACAATAGAGGTGCATGTACAGGTTGTTTATTGTCAAATAAAAGTAGTATACCATTGTGTTGGGGTGGTGTTAGAAATGGGGTCTCTAGTTGGCAGAGGTATACACACTTGTCCAAGCAGGGACCACAAACCTAGTCAAGGTAAGTCACACACAATACAAATTATCCTGTGCCCACCATCTGGTAGCTTGGTATTGAGCAGTCAGGCTTAACTTTGAAGGCAATGTGTAAAGTATTTGTGCGATAAATCATACAGTAACAAGGTGACAACACCACAAAAATACACCACACAGGTTTAGAAAACCTGAATAAAATAAGGTAAAAATGACAAAGGTCCAATAAGCATGAGTTGAAATATCACTTTTGCAAACTGTAAAGAGTCTTAATCCTTGAAAATAAACAGTTGTCTCTTTGTTACACCCAGTACCTGGTATGCGTAAAAAATAACGACATGCAGAGACTGCGTGGAAAAATAAGGTGTGCGTCAGATTTTCCTTTGGGAAACAGATGATGCATTGTTTCTTCTCTCGCTAAAAGGTGCTTGTGTCATTTTTCGGCGCGCAGTCTTGGTCCCTCACTGCGATGCAGGGATATTTGGATGCCAAGGAATGATGCAGGGAAGTTCCTTGACGCGCTGGAAGAAGGCATGGGCGCTGCGTCGATCCAGTAGGCGATGTGTTGAATTTTCCCTCGCAAAGCAGGTGCTGCGTCGAATTTCCACTCAGGAAGTCGGGCTGCATTGTTCCGGTCGGCTGTGCAGCAATTTCTCGGTTGCAATGCAGGCTTTGCATCGATTCTGCCAGGCGGTACATTGTTTTTCGGCACACAAGGAGTTTCCTGAAGAGATGAAGTCTTTTTGTCCCTAAAACTTCAGAAAACAGGAGGCAAGCTCGATCCAAGCCCTTAGAGAGCACTTTTAGGGAACACAGAGTCCTTCCCAGCAAAGTTAGAGGCCAGCAGGGCAGCAGGACAGCAGTCCTTCATAGCAAAGCAGTCCAGATGAGTCCTTTGGGCACCAGGTAGTTCTTATTGACAGAATGCAGGTGTAGATCCAGAAGTGTTTGAGTTGGTGAGGTCAGAGATCCAGTTTATATAGCCCAAAATGCCTTTGTAGTGGGGGAAACTTCAAAGAGTGGTTTTGAAGTGCACAAATTCCCCTTTCAGTGCAATCCTGTCTGCCAAGGTCCCAGTAAGGGGGTTGGCAATCCATTGTGTGACGGCAGGCCACTGGTCTTTTTAATATAAGTGTCAGGCCTTCCACCCATCCAGCCCAGGAAGACCCATTCAATATGCAGACGAATGCAGGTGTGACTGAGTGTCCTGTATTTGTGGTTGTCTGGGTGACATGCACAAGGGAGCTGTCAACCAGCCCATCCCAGATGTTGATTGGAGACAAGCTGTAAGGCACAGATGGTTTTTAAGTACACAGAAAAGCTCACTTTCTAAAAGTGGCATTTCTCAAATAGTAATATAAAATCCAACCTCACCAATAAGCAGGATTTTCTATTACCATTCTGGCCATACTAAATATGCCCTGGTTACCCCTTTCAGAACAGAGTCTACTACTCAAAAAGTATATAGGGCAGACCTAATGCTAGTCCATGAAAGGAGCAGGCTTCAAAGTAGTGGAAAACAAATTTAGGAGTTTTTTACTACCAGGACATCTAAAACACATGTGTACATGTCCTGCCTTTTACCTACATAGCACTCTGCCCTATGTGTTACCTAGGGCTTACCTTATGGGTGACTTATATGTAGCAAAAGGGGAGTTTAAGGCTTGGCAAGAACTTTTAAATGCCAAGTCGAAGTTGCAGTGAAACTGCCCACACAGGCCTTGCAATGGCAGGCCTAAGACATGGTTAAGGGACTACCTAGGTTGGTGGCACAATCAGTGCTGCAGGCCCACTAGTAGCACTTAATTTACAGGCCCTGAGCACATGTTGTGCACTTTACTAGGGACCTATAAGTAAATCAAATATGCCAATTGGGGATGATCCAATGTTGTCATGTTTAAGGGAGAGTGCATATGCACTTTAGCACTGGTTAGCAGTGGTGAAGTGTGCAAAGCCCTAAAACCAGCAAAAACAGTGTCAGAAAGGTGGAGGGAGGCAGGCAAAAAGTTGGGGGATGACCACCCTAAGGTTGTCAGGTCTAACAGGTGGGAGGACCGCCATGTGACGACCATCACCCAACAGAGACCCCATTTCTGGAGGTGTGGTGTATGCACATAAGGGGTGCTCATGGGAGTGGGGCGAGAGCTATCCAAGGAAATGTGAAGCAACAATTATAGTCGCCTGCCAGGTTCCATGGGGTTCCCGTTTTGTGTGCAAGTGTTTGTTAAAGTGTGGTTCCTGATAGCTTCCTTCTCTGTGTTGGGGGTTCTAGATGTTCCCCAGAAGGACCCTGAAGGCATCAAGGCTACCCTAGCAAAGCAGCCATGACTGTCTACTCTTGTGTCTGTGGCTTGGAAGGGGACTCCGGGGCAGATCTACATGAGGGTACTGCTTGCCTATGCAGAGTAGGTAGTGGCTATGATATGTCCCCTCCAGAACTTTCACAATCATTGCAATTCTGGCAATGTGATGTGTGTTTCTTGGAGGAAAATTATGTGGATTTTTTGGTGCTTCACATAGGAATAGATGGCATAGCACTTCTTTGCTGCATGCATAACCCTAAAGTTCAGAGTCAGGATTTGGGTGTCTGAGGAGCCATGTCTTGTGGGAGATGTGACCTCTCTGGGAGTATCCCACAGAGGGTCTGCTGTCACATTCGCAAGCCCTATCAGCACCCGGTGTGTGGTTGGAAGAAGCAGGTTTGCGGCCCTGGTCTGACCTCGATAAGAAGGGGTGAGGTTGTGGGTGAAGTGCAACTGAACAACAATCAGGATGTGCTTCAGCTGCAGCATATCCAAACGAGGGGAAAGTTCTGTGCCATGCCTGGAGGTGAGGTTGTGGCTTGACTGGGGGAAAGAGCTGAGTGAAAATGGTGGATGGCCACCTGTCTGTTTGAGGAAGTTGGTGTTCAGGGTCTTACATCTAGAGGGGGATCAGGATAAGAAGAGGGATAAAAAGGAGGATCACAGAGGCAGAATGAGGTGGAGGGAGTGTGTGAGGGAGGCAGAGGGCACTTGGCTGGCTCAAATTATAATGTCCACAGTCTGTGGCATTAATAGTGGCGGAGACTGGGAGCCAAGGTGGGGCCCTTCAGTTGCAGTTGATTTGCCATCAGCCCTGAAGATGTGGGGGCCCGCTTATCCCATGAGGAGCCTGCGCCATCCCCTAGCTACGCCACCTGGATTGCTCGTCTCCAGTCCTCAATGAGCTGCTCAAAGGGTGGTGGTTTTGTGGTTTTGGGGTGGCACAGAAACACCCCTTCTCTTGCGGCGTTATCTCAGCTGCCCTGCTCCCGGTAGTCCAGAAGGTGCCCCTCCCAGGTCGATGAGGTGCTGGCCTGATGTTGATCCAGACATCTGTGGAATCAGTGAAAAATAGAGAATTGCCCTCTGAGGGCAGCTTGAGGTGAGCAAAGAACATTAGGGAGTAATGAATCTCACAGTCTCTTTTTTGGCACTAAAGAAAGAGGACATCTGGCGTTGCACAGTAGTTTGGGAACAGCATCATAATTTGATTGACCATTTTCAGGGGACCAGCTGTGCGTGGAGCTCATAGAATTGCATTGCATGCGGTCCCTGTGGTGGAGCAGCTTGTCCAGCATGGGGTGGAGGAGTGCCCCCAGGATCAGTGGTCTCATGGGGACCCTATGTGCCCTCTTAAGGGAGAAAAATGGGGTACGTTCCAAGGTGGGGGCAAGGGAGCGGAACCAGTTGTCCAAGAATGTAAATCGGTCTCGGCCATACTAGTCCTCCGGCAGGCATACAATGCGAATATTTCTTCTCTGGGAGAGACTGGCCCTAGGCATCCTCCGCCCACTCCTCCAGGCCCTTCCCTCGGGCCTGAAGATTTGACAGTGTTTGCTGAGCCACCGACATCTGGGGTTGCAGCACCACCATCTCCTTTTCACCCTCTACCATGCGGTCCGACAGTTTACAATGATCATCTCTGAGGAATCCATGTTTGGTCATCAGTGTACCCACTGTTGACTCCATGGATAGGCAGGAGCTCTTGATGGTGGCAAAGACCTTATTGAGTTTATCATCCAGAGGCTGCAGGTTGTTCTGTGGATTGTCTGGTAAAGGTGTTTCTGGCACTGTTAATGGGTGCCCAGTGGCTGGGCATAACGGTGCAAGTGCTGCCATCTTGTCTGTGCCCATTATAATCCCCCAAGAAGGAGCCAATGAGGTCTTGCCAGGAGGGGAATGCAGCAGCTACTGAGCTCAAGGAGTTTGTGAAAGAGATTGGGGTTGATTTGGAGCCTCAAGGTAAAGGACTCAGGAGCGAAGGCTATTGTGTGCCAGGGGGGCCAGCAGATCGGGTGGGAAACTAATAGGTTCCGATGGAAAGGGACCAGTCTGGATTCTATGAGATGAGTGCTGTGCTAGGTGGACATCCAGTGGTGGGATCACTCTGCAAGGTCTTGGAGGTGGGAGCTGCCGGTGTCCTCTGGGCAGGCATAGAGAACTTGAAGGTCTGGCCAGGTAATGCCTGGGGAGCCAGCGGGGGTCTCAGTTTTTGGGGCCTTCAACCCGGTACCCACCTTCTTACTTGGACGGAGTAAAGTGTGTCTCCCTTTCCGGTGTGTGTTGCCACTGGCGGCGGTGGGGAGTAAAGGAAGGTTTAGCAGTGGTTTAACTAGTCTGTGAGGCGGTGGGGGCCCTTCCCAGGAGATGAGCCACATGCAGGCCCCTCGGCCTGCTATTCTGGGCCATCCTTCCCCTCACACTACATCCTGGAGGTAGCAGCAGTCTGGTGAAGAAGCCAGCGAATTGTGAGTCCCTGGTCTCATGGGGCCTCCGCCAGAAAGTCAGGACAGGTTGCCTTGGGTGGATGCACAAGGCTGCTCATGTCTCTGGGGCCCCCTGTGTGGGAGCGGGTGAGCTACATTGTTATGCCGGTTCACTTGGCCGCAATACACGTGTGTAGGTGTTTCCCTTCCAGAGAGCCGCCTGGCAGGCAGGGATGGGGTGACTCTCCTGTTATAAAGTGTGGTTCCCCTGTGATGTCTCTTCATCTGGGATCTGGTGGGGAGAGCAGCGCAGAGCAGAGCAGGGGCTGAGCCCGGGTTGCTGCACGCCCACGGCATGGTGCCCACCGCCCAGTGGGCCCACCACCCTCCATCTAAGGTGCAACCTCTGCTGGAATCGGCTTTTGTGTGCAGAGACTTTGTGGAGAGTGACATCTGCAGTGCTGTGGTGGTTAGATGGGCCCACCAAGGGCCAAGAGTGCTCCACTGGCCACCAAGAGCTGATAATGGCTCCTCGTCTCTAATTGCCTCTGGGCAGGGTTGCCTCTTGTGGGAGTGTCACAGTGGTCGGCCAGTCTGGCACGGTTGTGTGATGGAACAACGCGTACGCCAACTACGCATGCCTGAGCAGTTGGAACAATGGCCGTGTTGTTACCACAAATGCATTTACCACGTATGCCTTTACAACGATGTTTTGTTGTAAAGGCATGCCTAGTAAAGGCATGTGTGGAAAGGCATGTATGGTTGTAGCATGCTACTCTCGCTCTAAAAACACAACTACCCGACCCCCTCACCCACCCTAAAAACACTACCTGACCCCCACCCCTAAAAACAAAATTACTCCAATGCCCCCACCCACCCTGAGCCCTAAAACCTTCCCCGACCCCCCACCCGCCCTAAAAACAACAGCCTCCCCACCCACATTCAAATTAAAACGACTCTGACCCCCATCCCACCCATAAAAAAAAATAAACCACCCTGACCCCCCACCCCTGCTCCTAAAAACAAAACTACCCTGACCCCCAGCCTCTAAAACAAAACTACCCTGACTCCCCCCACCCCTGCCCTAAAAAAACAAACTACCCTGACCCCCACCCCTAAAACCACTATCCCAATACCCCCACCCACCCGAGCTCTAAAACATGCCCGACCCCACCCCACAAATAAAACTACCCGACCCTCCCAGCCCCCATGCCACCATAAAAACCAAAGTACCCCTGCCCCCACCCCGCCCCTAAAAACAAAATTACACCAACCCCCCCACCCTCACCCCTTAAAAAAAATAATAACCCACCCCTAAAACCTACCCCCCCTGACCCAGCCTCAGCCCCAGACCCAGACCCACTTACCTGACCGCGTCCTCTCCTGATGCACTCTCCCTTTGTTCAGCACATGCGTGGTTAAGGCAGAGAAAAAGGGAGTTGTTGTTAACACAAGTGTGGTTCCGCTTGAGTTAACAACGTAATCGTTGTTCTGGAGTCGTTTTCCAGATGTTTCCCGTCTGGCACACGATCCCCGGGGCCATGCAGATCAGTGGCGAGGTCTATCACACATGCTGCAGGCCTCTGTGCCCAAGGAGCCCGCTGCCGCTCAGCACCCTCAGCAGTGCCTCTCTGCCCAGTAGCGTGGTCTCTCTCAGCTTGTGTCAGTGACCCTGGCTCCTACCATGCAGTGGGATGTGGGATGGTGAGCGATGGCCAGTCCTGGGGGTTAATTAGCTAGGATCGAGGAGACCGGGATTGCGGAGATCTAGAGGTGAGCGCACCCCATGCTCACTGGCCAAGTCACAACCCCCCGCTCAAATTACTCTTGAGATGGGTTTGGGGTTTAATGTTATGGTTCGGGTCGTCTTCCCATTCCTTTGGGGAGGGAAGCAGACATTGGTCGACTGGACTATAACCTGCTCCCCCTGAGATCGTCTATCATGATTACCTCTTTGAGAAACCTTCTCCTTTGTGAATCAGCTTCAGGTTTCTGTAAATAATTGTTTGCAATTGCAGTCGCAAATCGTTGCTACTTACCATTGTGACTCACAATAAGGAGGGGATTTTCCTGTCACTCTCTCACACAATTGTAAATAGAAATGTAGTGCAAAACCCATTTTGGGGCTCAGAAAGACTTTTCCGACTCACAAAATGGACTCACAAAACGGGTTTAGTACATTGCACATAACACTTGAGCTTTGAAAAACCCTGTGGTTTTGTGAATTGTGGGATTGTTAGTACATGGGGCCCTGTACTCAAGTGCTCGGTGAATTACAAAATCGCAATCTACATAAATGGGACAGAACTTTGGGAAGTACTTTTGGGTTAAAAGCCACCACTGCTTTTGTTAATTAATTGTCTTGCTCAAGCTGTGGGATTGTGCTTGTCTTTGCTGCTATTCTCACTATTGTCTTTTCATTTCAAAATTATTTTGTTCAACTCAGGGGCATTCAAAGGAACACATTATCCACAATAAAACACTCTCTGCCTCAAAAAAAAGATCCAGGGGATCTTCTATACCATCATCTACACTGAACACGCTATATAACGATGGTTAATAGGAATCTCTGAATATTTCAGAGTTTTATAAAAGAATCGAACTTTTAGACATGGCCTCTCAGAGTCAATCTCTGTTTTCGAATTTCGACCAAGACGTTAGGATACTGCACGATATATGTTCAGTGTACTTTTCTAAGATTTTTTTTTTTTACATAGCAACAGTTTGTTTGCAAAAACAAGGGCGGCGAAGGTGTTTCTCCATTGATACCTGGAATGAGTATTTACCGGTGACCTCAATCAAGCCTTACTTCAAGCCTGGGATTGCAGACCAGTAGGCAGAGGGCCAAGGTGAAATAACATTGAACATTGCATCGACGGACAGAGTCACCCTGGGGTATTTTGATGTTTCCCCGATTGGCATTAACTCCTGTCATAGCCTCTAGTCTAGGACAGATCCCTTTTCACTTGTTACACCTGGGAAATGCCTTGTCTCGTTCGTCTTAGAAGACACAGATGTAAAAGTGCACCTGACGACCGGATGCCTAATGGATTTGGCGTCCTGTCACCCAAAGCTATTTCAGAAAAGCAGAGAGACCTTGAGGTGTCTTTCATTAAAGGGTTTTTGAACTAGGGGCTTAAGGAATCTGGAATCTTTAAACATCAACTTTTTTCACTGACCATCTGATCTAAGGCAGGAAATCAAATTAATGCCTTTGTTCATAGTCAGAAATGAACATCCTTCCCCCTGGTATTTTCATCATTTGGAACCAGAGTTCATTCAAACAGAGTATTTCCAGTGTGTCTTACAAAAAACTAGGTGGGAAACAATCTTGAAAATATTCAAATGAAGATCTGAAGTACTTAACTGGAATGGTAAGAGCTGCTTTCTTGACAAAAAAGATTTGACTTACATTTTATTTTAAAAATAGTATTATTAGAGATCTGAATTGTTAGATAGGGCCTGCTTCAATGTAGAATACAGTTGTTAGCCCCTCCTCTACCCCCTTTTATGCAGGCAAACAACTTTGTAGGTAACCTTTCTATTCCACAGTGATCTAGGGCTGTTTCATATGAAGGGAGCTCTGGCAACAACAACAGTTTTAGGCTGACTGATGTCTTAAGTGGCTGAAGTGTAGGAGCTGTGCTATTTTACCAGAATAGAAAGTAGGCTAGGTTTGCTTATCACAGGAACTTTCAAGGCATGTGCTGCTTTTGGCTGGGAATACCACAGCGTTCTCGAAATATGTAAATTAAACAGTTAAATAGCAGTGGCAGCTCCTCCATTTGGGTGGAGGAGCAGTTGCACCCAGCCAGCAGCGACAGCTGCAAAACCTTTATCAGAAAACGATCATATATATTTGGCTGGCCGTCTAGGGCCGGCCAAACACACATGCGCAGTAGGCTATGTAAAGTCCGGCAACTGAGAGAGCCATCACAGGCTCCCTGTCTGCCTGAGCGGCGTCATGATAGGCGCAGGGCAGGCTGGGAGCCTGTGCCTCTAGCATCCAGCGACGGAGAGGAGCAGCGAGGCGGCGAGGAAAGGTAAGTGTTTTACTTTTTTATTTAATAAATGTTTCTTTCCTCCCCGCGTGCCACCCCGCCCGTTCTGCGCCCCCAAACCACTACTGTTAAATAGAACACAATAACATACACACTGCAGCATGACACCAGCATTAAGAAATTACTTGGCAAATCACAAGAAAACAGTCAGAACAGAACGTAGCACCAAACTGCAGGAAAACAACAAAAATAAACACATTGACATAATGCAACACAAAAGACAGCAATACAAAAGAACACACCATTCCACCAGAACAACAAAATGTTGCATAGCAAATATGTCACACATTACTACTTTCAGAATCCTGTTTTCCTAAAAAGGTGCTAAATGGTGTTTAGAGCAAGTACTATCCTAATAATGTTGGTCACATTTTTTTCGTGATCTGTACCCTAGTCCTTTATTTAATCCTTTTGAACAGCTTTCAGTGCTTTGCACTGAGATTAGAGTACTTTTGGACTGACTTCCTCTAAGCCTGAAAGGAGGACCAGAAAGGGTGAAGCGTTTTCTCTGTCCTTATTGGGACTGTAGCGCTGTTGGAGTCGATTCGGTTACTCATCGTGATGGGGGAATGAACCAGACATTCAGTTCAGTTAGCACAAGGTCAAGGCATGCAGAGGTGTGTGCATTGGTCACAAAAAGTGAGCATCTTTGGAAGACTTGCAACATAGACTAGGACCTTGATTACAAATGGTTCAGTATTTGGTATTATTCATTGCACCTGATCAATAACAATACTCTGTGGATCATTATTTGTTGATTGTGCTAAATGACATCAAACGTGAGTAGCCCTCATGAAAAGGGGGAATAACTTTCAACTTTTTTTATGACTACCGTGCAAAAATCAACATTTACTGCTATTTCCTGGGCATTTTGTACCCAGTAAATTTTGGTGGGTTTAGCCTTCTGAAATGTATCCAGAGAAAATTCTGACTTTATGATTTTACTAACAAACTCATAATTCCAACACATGTGCAAGCATTGGTGTCCACTGGTGTTGGACCTTTACGAAGTACTTCAGTAACAAAACTAGATCAGTAGTAAGGCTAACTGCATGAGAATATGCAATTCCGTTTACTACTTACAGCATTACTGTGTGTGGTGGCAGGCTTAGTGAATGTTCAGACATCTGAAGCAAATATATCAGCCATCTTGGGAAAGTCCTAAAGACTACAAAATTATATATCTTTCTGTACTGTGTGGCAGCCATTTTTACGCGTTTCAACTCCCTCAGGAGTCTTGTTCACAGTAAGTGAGTCCCTTTTCCCTTTTACTATTTATACCCCCAGGTGATACAAACTACTCAGTGCATTATGGTCCTGAGGGAGTTGAAACGCGTTGGTGGTTGTTATTTGGATTAAATATGCACTATTGATACCTCGTGGAGTGCAGTGAATACTTTTTGTGATTTGTATTTTTCGAGACTGGTCCTCTCCGTCACTGGCACCGGCAGTGGAGTGCGCCGCCCAGCAACTTTTAGACCACATTTGTTTGAGGATATATATATATATATACAGTATATATATCATCTCATGTTGCAGCAGGGAAGAGAACAGGCCACAGCTCACTTTAATTCAGTGTGTTTAATTAATGCAATAAGTGAATTATTGTCGCAAAAATAATGCCTGATGCGTTTCGGAGCCACACGCTCCTTGATAATGGCCCGTGCTGCTATATGGGTCGCGATGAGAAGTTTTGGATTGTTGGAGTATCGGGACTTGCTACCCCGCTCGAGCTTGCTGGAGGAAGTGGGGAGGGAGTTAGTGACAATCATTGTGGAATATATATATAGGAAAAGCATTTTTTGACTTGCCTATATCTTTGGCACAGTTTGACGAATCGTCCCAAAATTTTCTTTAAAAAATGTGTGCTGGTGATTCATGTTGCACATAGAAAGTTTCAGGGTGATGCGTCAATCGGGGACCGAGAACAGGAGGAGGTCAAGAAAGTTGTGTTTCCCAAATGAATTCCTGTAGGACCTTTGAACATGACTACAGCCTGAACCACTGGACGGAATTACACCAAATTTGGCGAGAAGCTAGCTGTCGGTGTGCAGATTGTGATTTGGGGGTGTTTTGTGTATATCCATTTAGTAGTTTAGAAGAAATTAAAGGAAATCCAAATTTCTGCAAGTGAGAGCTGTCAAACCGAAAGCAGAGTTTTCATCTGTCTTCCCTGCACGTAAATATGTGTGTAGGGAAGACAGGTGAAAACATTGCTCCTGCATGCAGGGAGCTGCTTATAAAAGCAGCTCCGTGCTTGGGGGAGCAATGCCAGCTCCTGCAGGATGCAGGGTGCCCGCTGAGACCGTGGGGGCCTTGAGGCTCCCCCCACAGTCCCGTAACTCTCTTTCTCTCTCTTTCATCCCATAATGGGATAGAAGAGAGAGAGAGAGAGATAGATTGTCATTGTAATGGTCTCTCCATGCAGTGACTTCAAAGAGTAAGACTAGCAAGATGTTTGGTACAAGTGTTATACATACGTTTGGATGCAGAGCAAAACATATTAATTTCTGGGCTAATGGTTAAAGCTTTGTGCTCTCACGCAGTAGGCTGAAGGTTCAAATCCTAGTATTGCTTGGCAGTGTGTTTATTTATTGACTAGTTTTTTGACTGTTAAACCTTCCTAATGATGGAACATTCATGTTTCTTTCACATGCATGGGTTGAATGTCATAGGTATGCCTGGAAACAGCAGGTTAAGGAGTCACCTGTGGTGTAATGGTTAAGGTCACAGACTCTCACACTGAAATTTGAGGGGTCTACTCCAGGTGTGTCTGCGGTCTTTTCCATTAATTAACTTAAACTTGAATAGTTAAAGGTTCATACTGAAAGGTGATCTCACTTGTTGTAAATGACAAATACACTTTTCTTTTTAATTTGTCCTAAAATATCTCATTCAACGTATATCATTCATCAAAGCCTAAATCACACTCTCTCTCTCTCTCTCTCTATCTCTATCTCTCTCTCACGGTTGGATGATTAGGGGGGTTGGCTGCAGGGCCAGATCACAGGCCAGGCCCTGCAACCAACCCCAGCCAAAGGTCATGTGCAGCGCAAGGTTGGGTGATTATAGGGGGTTGGCCACAGGACTAGCTGCAGGTGGTTGGATTAAAGTATAGTTAAAAAATCATAGAAATCCACTGAAAAAACAGGGCGTTACAATTAGAAATAGTATTAAGAAAACCATAGAAATTCACTAAAAAAACAAAGGTTATAGGGACGTTATAGTTAGGTTCTGAATTTACTCATACAAAAACATAGAAATTCACCAGTCATAGTTATCTCAAGTAACTATAGCTCGTGTCCGATGGTAACTAGAACTTGCATCCTTGCCATGCACTTCTGATTACCCTACAAATTACGGCACTCATGGCATCTTTGATAGCATCATTGATAATATCAATGTAATATCTGCAGTACCGTTTTTGAAAGAAAAAACTGTGCATGGTCTGGGAGTGTGTATATATATATATATATATATATATATATATATATATATATATATATATATATACACATTTATATAAATATATAAATATTAAAATTCTGGTATTCTGGTAATCTTTCTGTCATTATTTCTAAGCACCTAACTTTATAAAACTTGTATTCAGTAGGGTGCAAAGGTAACCTCACATTTTTCAATTCAAATAGAGCTAAATCTAATACTTTTACTAGTCTGGCTAGGAGGTGACAGTCTTGACCCTAAAAACATTTACTAATGGCTTCAGCAACTGTCCGAATCCCCAAAGGATTGAAACAAATCTGTGATATATTTTTACTCAGTGTTATTATGTTAGGTCAAGAGCAAAGTAAGTGCTAAGGATTCTGGTCTATTTCCACAAAGTCTGCAGCATTTTCATATCTGAATATTTTGTTTTTTCCAGCTGTCTGCAGCCTCTGCAGTTGGTAAAGGCAGAAATCAAAATATCAAGGAAAGTAAAGCTTTCAGTTTCAGTTAGGTTTGAGGTTCCAGGCATTAAAAAGAGGGAAGCTGAACTTTCTCCCTTTTTTACTTCAAGAGCTGCTCAATATATGTTCCGATTGCAGAATTGTGTCTTTTTTTTTTTTATAATTGTCAAACAGTTAAACAGTTTTCAGACCTTCTGTTTCAAGACAGGAGTTATCAACAGTGTTCCTGGGCCCCTCCTCTGATGCTTGCTGATACACTTGTGCTTCTGCCTTTGCCTCTGCCATCTTAACCCTTCACTGTCTCCCGATGAGTTTCAACGACTCTAACATCAACTACCAGGGAAATGAGGAGTGAGAGAGAGATAATTTCTCCATATCATTGGACACCACTGTCCCTGATGTCAGTGGCTTTCCTTGTGGCTGGCGGCCCGGCTCTAGCCTAGCCCAGCCGAGCTCACTGCACCACTGGATTCAAACTAGCCTGGCTGATGAAGGGTGATACCTTGAACCCGGTCCCAGGATGCTTGTTTCCGGTCTAGAGAGGACCTGGCTTGGCAGTTGGGGCTGGACTGTTCCCTTGGAGAACAGGGTCAAGACTGATTTGCATATGGCTGTGTCCTAACTGGGGTGGTGGGCAAAAAAATGATCGATTAAACCCAGATCTTTGTGACTAGGGGTGAATGTTTGCATTGTTCAGCATTCCGTACATCATCTGTTCCTTTTGCTGTAATCCCCAGGGCAGCGCTGCTTGCCGCACTCCACTGGCAGATTAGGACCTGTGCCACCGCCAGACCGCCTGGATCCAAGATCCTGGCGGAGCTGGCGGTTTCGTAGCAGTCTGATCCCCAGGGTTGTAATGTGGGGGTCAGACGCATGAGCCACTATGGCGGTCATTCTGACCGCGGCGGTCGGCGGTTGCCGCCCGCCAAGCGGTTCCCGCCGAAAGACCGCACCGCGGTCAAAAGACCGCAGCGGTCATTCCGGCTATCCCGCTGGGCAGGCGGGCGGCCGCCAGAAGACCGCCGGCCGGCCCAGCGGGACAGCCCGTTCAGCAATGACGCCGGCTCGGAATGGAGCCGGCGGAGTTGAAGGGGTGCGACGGGTGCAGTGGCACCCGTCGCGCTTTTCACTGTCTGCTAAGCAGCTGAAGTAGCTGAAGTGGATTGAGGAGACTGAGAGACTGAGTGAACTTTAGAACTAATCACTAACTATGTTACACTCACACAACACTTATTATTAAAGCCTGGCAAAGCAAGTGAGTGCTCTTGAGTGCAACATCAAGGTGGAGAACGGCCCCCTATTACAAACATTGTCCAGAAGTGGAAGTGATGAACAGTGACACTGCATGTATTATTCAAATATTTGTTAGACATTTTGTCCCTAGCCTGCTGGCCCTTAACATTTAATTTTAGAAAGAACAGACTTATTAAGTGAGTTTTAACTTTAAGGGCTTTTACTGTTAATTATTCTCATATTTTGAGTATGAAAATGACTTACAATAGCGTCCATTGAAGAAAGATTTCAAATCCATACAAGCCACATTTCTTGGATCATGATCTGAGCACAGAGCCAATTCTAATATTTAATGCAATTACAGCTGAGAGCATAATGGATGCATAATCAAAGAGCTACCAAATAAATCAGGGCCGGGCGGAAGTTGGGACGGATCGCACAAATCATCAATCAACTTTTCCAACACTTCATCACTACTGACATTAGTGACATCAGAATGACCATTCAGTCATCCAGGCTAATCATAAGTTGATTTTTGAGGCTTTTGTGTGTGTATCAAAAGACATCAAAGTTACCAAAAGTTCAATGAAAATTTGAACAGAACTACATGACGTTCCCATTAAAATAAGACAGCCAAAAAATGGGATTAGTACTTTCTCAAGCAGTTTTCACTTTAAAGTACCAAGTTGTGACTCGGATACTTGAGACAATCAATCCAATGTGGAAACACCTAGGGGCATGACTACAAGCCCATAGCATCCCCTTTCACTGCCTTAGCATCATTTTATTTTTACACTAAGGTGGCGACAAGGAGGCCATTTCCCCGCAACAGATTTACAAATGCTTGCATTTCGCCACTTTGTAATCCCTTGTGCCACTTTATGCCTACTCCAGGCATAATGTAAGCAAGGAGGGTGTTCCCCCGTTAGGAGGCCCAGAAAAAGGGCCCAGTGAAATTTACAAGATTTCACTGCACCATTTTTCCCATAATTTTAACACCTGCCAAAGGTAGGCATTAAAGTGACTCTCCCATTGTTTCCAATGGGCCTCCTATGAATAGAGTCAAAGGTTTTGACACTATTGTGCTAACATTCGCTATGGTGCGCCGTATTGTAAATACAGAGGTATAATGGTGATGTTAGAGGGGCAGAAAGGGTGCAAGAAAAGTGGTGCATCATAGCTGATGCACCACTTTCTTGTAAACATGCCCCTTAATTCTATGGAAAAACTGGAAACTGAAAAAATCACAAACTCTTTAGCTCACTTGAGGCTATTATTATTGTGAAATACGACAATCTTCGTTAGAGTTACATAAATGAAAGGATAATAAGTCAACTTAACATAAAAACATCATCTGATACAGCAGTGAACAAATAGAGACAAATAGATATAATGACACTTCACGTTGACCGGAGGCAGGTGAGTTGTTCCCTGTGCTAGACAGCGTAGGTCTCCTGCACGGCAGTGAAATCTTTCTCCATTTCTGCTGCCTAGCCACAATCTGCATTCTGACTTTGATCATTGCCTCTCACAAAGGGATTGGCTGTGGGACGGGAATGCATAGATCTCATGGGTACCAGATCTGAACCACATATGAACACTATCCTTGGTTGCAGATGTTCCATTGGACTGGTAGTGCTTGGGGCAGGAAGAGTGACAGTAGAGGTGGCTGCTGGATAAGAGTTTATTACACCTTCTGGCCAGAAGAGCCACCTGCCTCACTGTCCTCCAGCCCACGGAGTTGTTGGCTACCACCACTTCTGCTTCTGTGCCAGATTTCCAGAGACAATATGAGAATGATCTAATCAATCTCTGGTGGATGCTGTCTTCCTGTGTGTCAAACTCTCATCCTTCTTCTGCTCCCTCCTCTCTAGCTGATGTGGAGATTGCCTGCCCTGCACTGCTCCCATGGTACCCCTTGGCCTGCACATGCCTTTGTGCTGCCCACTTCATGGAAAAAATGATTAGGGTCATCATGGCGATGTGAAGGCCTAAAAGTGATGGAATGAAAAAATATATTTTATGTGTGTCTATCGATATAGAAAACAAGATATGTGTTACAGAGTATTGACATTGGTCTCTTATGTTACATTATCTTATGATATTTTATGTTATGTTATGTTACAAAGATTCGTAGAGCACAGTATCACCCGGGAGGGTCTCCTGGTGCTGAGCAGGTGTGAGTCTAGCCAGACCTAAGGCCTACTGTAGTGGTACTTACTCAAAAAGCCAGTTGTTCAGCTTCTTGCAGAAGTCAAGAAGTGAGTAGATGGTTCTTATGTGTAGTGGCAGGTCATTCCACACCTTAGGAGTGATGTAGGAGAAGGCTGAACCACTGGATCTGCTTTTCCATATGTGTTGGGTGGTGCAAGTTGGAGTTCGGAAGAGCGGAGGAGTCTGGAAGGTTTGTGAAAGCAGATGCGATTGTTGAGTTATGCTGGGCCAGTTTTATGTAGTAGCTTGAAAGTTCGGGTGAGGAGTTTGAATTGTGCTTGTTTGTGTATGAGAAGCCTGTGGAGCACCTTCAGGTGTGGTTGCTATGTGAATGCAGCATGGAAGATTGAGAATGATTCGGTCTGTTGAAATCTGAATGGTTTGCAGCCTTCTGGTGAGTTTATTGTTCACATGTTGGCATAAGGGTATTCCGTTAGGCCAGCTTACTTGTGATGAAGGTGTGCGTGATGGTTTTCTGGGTGTTGATTGGCAGCTATTTGAAAATCTTCCTCACCATGTTCAAAATATGGAAACATGAGGCATTGACAGTGATGAGTTGGGCTCTCATGTTGAGTTAGTGTAGACAATGATCCCAATGTTCATGACATGGGTGGTGAGAGTGGGTGTCAGTCCTACCTCTGTTGGCCACCAAATTGAGTCCCACAGTAAAGTGCTCTTCCAGAAGATCACAATTTCAGTTCGGTCTTATCAGTGTTCAGCTTCAAACAGTTGGTCTTCACCCAATGGGCAATTTCAATCATGCAGGCATTGAACTTGATTTGATTAATGGGCATCTTGTGATGAGAGAATGAGTTGCATGTCATCTGCTTAGGAGACAAAGCTAATGTCATGTGAGCACATGATGCTGGCTAGAGGGATCATGTATGTGCTGAAGAGGGTCGGTCTCAGGGAGGATCGTTGAGGAAATACTCAGATTAAGTTTTTGGCAGAGGTGTCATAAAAGAGCAGATCCATCAGAGCACGCATGGATTCTGATGTTGTGTAGGCATTGGATGATGTTGTGGTTGGACACCATGTCAAAATCTGCAGAGAGGGCCAGGAGGATGGGGCCTTCTGTGTCTTCTCCATCCAAGGTCATGCAGATATCATTTATGGTGGCAATGAGGGCAGTATTTGTGCTGTGGTTGTGTCTGAAATCAGACTGAGTGTCGAAGAGTTGGTGGTCATTGAGGTATTCAGTGTGGCATCTGTTGATGATTTTCTTTAAGAGCTTGGCTGAGAATGGTAGCAGGGAGATCGGTCTGTATTTGGTGAGTGTTGAACTGTAGTTGCCATGCTTATACATAAGTCCTACTGATATAGGTTCACTGCATGATATCACAAATGGAAATGCTTTCTGGAAGTTTGTCTAAGGACAAGCTGTGCTAAAATTGCATAGGAAGAACCGTCTTGTGAGATATCAGTGAACTACAACATACACATCAACCTTCTATTTAAAAAACTGGAATGGTTAAGGCACAACATATGATGTACTGAGCACACAGCATAAGAAAGAAAAGCAGATTATCACCATGTTGATGTTCGTGCTCCTGTAGCAGAGCATGGATGTCTCTCCAGTTTTTCTAAAGATCCTCCACTGCACTGGAGTGTGACAGGCACTGAGACTGGATCAGATCAGAGGTCCTCCCGCATTTTTGTGCATACCAGCTCTGTTTGGTGGTGATGCCCACAGAAGTGCACTTCTGGGCTTTCTTTACTATACTGTCAGTTTTTTCTGCTTGTATGACGTCCCATAAAGGTCCGAAAATTGTTGGTGGAACCCCTCTGCTACAATGTTAACTTCTCGAGGATGAAGCTGGGTCTCCCACAGTTATTTTAGTTTGCAAACATCAACACAGCAGCAGGGTGGACGAGGGTATCCTTGTTGTGGGTTGGATGATGCAGGAGTAGCAGATTTTGCATTTCCACGTTGTTCACTTTAGTGTATGTGAGTTTGGTGGAGAGAGTGATGATTGAATTCACATTCATAAACTGTTAGCTCATTGATACATTATCAAACTTCATCAGGGTTTATGTAGTGAAAAGTGTAATGTGTGCCAATCAGCATGAATGTGTGCCCCAAACATACATGTACATTTACAAAGCCTTTGCATTGTCCTTGCCATGTGCATGACAGCCAAGGACAACACAAAGGCTTCAGTAAATTTATAAAGCCAAGTAGGGGGCAATTTGCATTACCTTGCCTGGCGTTGTAAAGAAGTGTAATGCATTGCAGCAGCTTGCCCTGTTTTACATCACATTTGGAACTGATAGGTGTTCCTTAGGTGGAGAATGGGCATTCCTGTGCATCCACTCATGAACGTGATCAATTTCCGATTTAAAAATGTTTGTAAACCTGGGATTGCATCATATTGGTACACATCCCAGATAATGGCATAACATGGAGAAAAGTATTTTTTCCTCCTCATTATTTCCTCTTTCTGTGAGTGATGCTTTATGCCTTATACTAAGAGTAAAATGCCTATTTGGATTGTGCTTCACAGGAAGGATATTTTCCTGCACAAAAACAATTCTGCCTGTAATGCAAACACCCTTGCAGTATTATGCAAAGGTGCCTGTGCTGGCAGTAATCCGTACACAGTGTGCTAGCGCAACTACAGAGCAGAAATGCTCCATATCTTTGTAAACATGTTCATTTCTGCTCTCTCCCTTTCAAGCAATGTAGTGTCGCTAGTCACCTTGCTGTGGTGCATTGCATGGCACATTAGTACATATGCCCCTTTGTGTCTGTTTGCTCTAGTCATCAATCTGTCATATGTCTTTATGATACTCGATATTCATTGAACTGTAATTGCTCATTGTCAGTGAATTTATGTCTAGCACTAGGAAATCTGGCTTACACATATACGTGAAGGCTCCTAGCATTGCATACAGCTTGCACATTAATGGAGCACCAGTGTGGTCAATTTTGATGACAAAGGTGTGACATCTGCCAGAGTGGTTGTAGCACCACATGTGCACAGTTGGTGGCTCCAAAATGTTGGTTAAAATGAGGATCGATGTAGAACTGCTGTACCTCCACTTGCCTGTCCTGTTGTGATGGTGGTAACACCTGGTACAAACACTTGATTGGCTTGGTTATGATGTGCCAGTCTTGATGTAGCTAGTCCTCTAGAGTGACTCAGTGGCAAGGAAGTGCAGTGTTGGCAGCTCCTATACCCGGGCAGTAATGGCATGGTAGCTAACTGCTAGTGAAGACAATGACCTTCTTTCTATGCATCCCCTTTCTTCTTAAAAACTTTTTCTCAGGATAATGGTCGTGCTACAAATACTAGTTTGTTAGGCTCATGGCCTCAGCCCACCAACTGACGCCAGGCAGTCAGTAAAGTTAGACTGTGATTGAAAAACATTGCCAGCCATTCTGATAACTTATGTGCATTAAACCTAAATCATTACATCCAAACTGTAAGGTCTAACAATGATGTCAATGAGGCCACATGAATATTGAACAAGGTTGGTCCTAAGGAAGAGCCCTGCGGGGCTCCGCACTCCAGATTGAAATACATAGAAGTGTACGGGGCCATCAAGTCCTCCTGTTTGCTGTTCTGAAGACAGGATTTTAACTGATCCAAAGCAAAATCTTTTACTCCTAACCCACTCAGCTGAGATGTTAGTATAGTATGAGATTTAGGACCTCATTACGAGTGTGACAGTCTAAGGACCTCCACACTCGCCGTGGCTGTCGGACTGCTGCGGTTGTGGTAGTCCGACTGCCACATTATGAGGTTGCCGGCCAACCCCACCAACCTACTGCCGTCTCTGCCGGGATCAGAGATCCTGACGGGCTGATGGTGGTGCAGGTTGGAATCAGCCAGGGTGGCGCTGAGCTCAGCACCGCCCTGCTTGATAACAACCTGATTCTCTGCCAGCTTTTCATGACAGTTTCACCGCCCTGAAAAGGCTGGTGGAGAACAGGCGCAGGGGGGCACAGGGGTGCCCCTGTAGGGGTTCCCCCGCCCATCACCCTACTAATGCGCACTGTCTGCCGTGCAGGCAGTGTGCATTAGGAAGGTGCTTGTGCCCCCTGCGGGCTGCAGCATTGCTGCTGGCTTGATTACGAGCAGGCGACAATGCTGCCACCACTTTTCTGCTGGGCTGACCGTTGGAAACCTTGGTTTCTGACGGTCAGCCTAGCGGGAAATTCTTAATGGGGGAGGTAGCCAGCATGGTGGCAACCACCCCATTTGGAGTTGCCGTCCGTCAAACTCATATTTGGGCCCTAAGACTCCAGACAAATCCAAGACAATGAGTGCCACCACTCCGCCCTTATCCTGGATCATCCACCGCATATTCATAATTAGAATGCCACTTCTGTGCCACGATTAGCACACATTTTTGCCTGCAATTTGTCCAGCTTTCCATTGTTCTCTATAAACCAAGAGAATTAATTATGAGCACTTTTCACTATCACCTTTGGTATTAACAGTAGCAGCACAGTTGGCTGAAGAATACTGAAAATTGAAGGATCAACAGAAAATGTATTCACTAGAGGTTTGGCAATAGCCTCCTTCCTTTTAGCAGGAACTACAGTTATATAAAAATAATTCTTTATTATCCTAGTCAGTGTCAGCTTCTGTATCCTTAGCAAGATGGACATTTTTGGAGGGCAAGGATCTAAATGGTTGGCAGATTTTACTTTAAAGGTATTATTGCTTAGCTCTGCCATAGAGCTCGGAAAAAACTGACTGAGTAAACTAACCCTATTAGTTTATGTGATTTATGAGATAAACTCAAGTGTGACAGTTGTCTCAAGTGCTGATGGTGAAAAGTATTGTAAATTGTTTTTATCTTGATAGAGAAGTTTACCAGCGATTCACATACTTTTAGAGGGGGAATCACTGGTATGTCTCAACAGTTAGGTTGAGAGAGTTTATTTACAATCCTGAAGACATCTCTTGTCCTTTTGCTAGCCAAGATTATTCTGGAGACTTAGGCCTGATTTAGATATTGACAGAGGGGTTACTCCGTCACAATGGTGATGTATATCCTGTGTGCTGAAATCTAAATCCCATTGGATGTAATGGGACTTAGGTTTTGGCGGCGGATATCCGTCATCGTTGTGACACAGTAACCACTCCACCAATATCTAAATCAGGCCTTTAGTTTTTGTTTCTTTAACCATTTTTTTTGTATTTCTTCAGAGATTCTGCATACTTAAATTTGTGATAAAGGCTGTAGCCTATGTGTCAAAACCCCTCTAGGTCTTTGCTCTTCTATTTACCAGACATAAGGACTTTATTATACCCTGGTGAATTAGGAAATCAGCAAAAGGACTTAATAAGTTTTAGAGTGTATATTTGATTAATATACTGTCTAATCTATTCATTCATGTTTGGTGTTGCAAGATTTATATCTCTAGTATTGGTGGGAATAATAACTTCTGCTATTTTGGAACTAATATTTTCTGCTGTTACTTTAGAGTGAGTGTCTGTGTACCATACTCTGATCTGTCTAACTTGCAGATTGTGGCCTTTTATTTTCTAAATGTTTTTATTTGAAGTTTAACAGACATGCAGACTGCAAAATATTCTTTTAAGTCGATTCATTAGTTTGGAAGTCACTTTTGTTGCGTGTTTGAACTCATATATAACAATAACATTAACCTTGGTCCAGAGCAGATCAGTAGTTTCCAAAGGGTCTCTCAGTCCCTGCTGTTGAATGCCTTCTCATGGTCCATGAAGCTGATGTTGAGGGAGGCGTTCCATTCCACTGACTGCTCAATGAAACTCCTCCATCACTACATAGTGGCTTGTAAACTTGTAAGAACCATCAGGAGCTCTTATGAGGGAATGACCTGCAAAATAGTCCATGGAGGACAAGTCACAGAAACCTTCCAAGTAAGGACTGGAGTTTGGCAGGGTTGTTTCCTGTCGTCTTTTCTCTTCCTGCCTGCCATAGACTGGATCATGAAGACATCCACAACAGCGAGAAGAAAAGGGATCCAGTTAACACCTTCGGCATAGCTCAATGACCTGGACTTTGCAGATGACCTTGCCCTACTATCCCATTCGCATCAGCAGATACAAGAGAAGACCGACAATGTGGCAGCCACATCAGCACCACAACCTGGCCTTAGCAACCAGAGGGGGAAAACCAAGATACTGAAGATGAACACAGCCAACACAGCTGCATTTGCTCTTTCAGGCGATGCACTGGTAGAGGTTGAGGCCTTCACCTAAGTGGGCAGTGCCATAGACAGGCAGAGTGACATAGATGTCAAGTCAAGAATTGGCAAAGCAACGACCCCTTTCATTCAGCTAAAGAAAATCTGGAGCTCAAAGGGCCAAACACAGCAAACCAGGATCAGGCTTTTTAACACCAACATAAAATTGGTCCTTTTGTATGAAGTAGAAATTTGGAGGACAACAGTGACCACCACAAACAAAGTCCAGGCCTTCATCAACACCTTTCTGAAGAAAATCCTCTAAATCCACAGGCCAAACACCATCAGCAATATGATCTGTGGTAGCAGACCTCCCAGCCCCCTGCCCATGAGGAAATCATGAAAAGGTACTGGGCTGAACAGGGCACACCCTCTGCAAGCCTGCATCAAACACCTCCAGGAAAGCTCTGATCTGGAAGCCTCAAGGGAAAAGAGGAAGGCCAAGAAACACCTGGTGCTGAGTCATCAATACTGATTACAAGGATGGGCTACACCTGGAGTCAGTTTGAAAGAAAAGCCCAAGACAGAGATGGCTGGAGAGTCCTGGCTGATGGCTTATCCCCCAGGAGGGGTAGTAGGCATAAGTAAGTAAGGTGGGCCTGAGCCTTACATTGCGGTCATGCAGTTTGCATTATGCTTATCTCGACCGGTCTGCAGTTTAAAGTCCTGTCTTGTTCCCCTTACTATGATAGATGGCCGATCTCTTTCTGTAGTTTCTCTTATATATAATTCAGCAGTGATAATTATTAAGAATCAATCTATGTTGTCAATCATACTTTCATGGTGGGTGCTTGGCCGGGGAAAATCTCAAATCTTCAGGCAGTTTGTCATCTATCCTCACTATTTTCATGTTGACTGCTTCAGCCAAACACCAGTCTCACAGGTCTCTTAACCTCCGGCAATCTAGGGCTGAGCAGTGTATTGCCTGTTTTCTTCTGGCTAACAATAATGTAAGAATGTACAATGACAATGTGAAAAACTGCCTTTTTTTTCTTCATTTGATGTTTCTTGTGGCAGAAATGTATGCCCTGCAAAGATACTTGTGGTTGAGTCTGCTTTCCATATGCAGTCTGTCAGTACACATGCTCGCCACTTCTTCCTAGTACCTTTGGAACCTGGGGCAAGAACATGTAAGATAGTAGTATGTCCCCTTGCCCTGCCCGCATCTGGGGCACAGTGGATTTTTCGTAATATTTAAATTGTGAAGCATTGTGGGTGAAATATATGTCCTGTGTACCTAGTTAAATTGTATCAGCCAAAATCGTCTATTTCTGCACACTTTGCTAATAACCATAAATATATCCTGCCGTGGTTTATATTGGAAAGGTATTTGGACAAAATATTGAGTTTTAAATATCCAAAATATTGTCAAAAATTTCGATACTGCAAAAGTATTGTGGTACAGAATATTGTTGTCAAGAATAACATTTTGTGGTAAGAATTATAATTTTTCAAAAATATTGTTTTTAATATTGTTTTTATTATTATGGTTGTAACAAATATAATTTTAATTAATTTAATATGTTTTAGTTAATATATCAATTTTAGGTGGTAATATTGTTAGTAGAATAGCTATTTATTTTCTAAAATAATGTTTGTAATTTTAAGTCTTTTAGTAATTTATTTTTAAATGTAGTTAGTAATTTAAACTTTAGTAGGGGGTCGTTGGGTTTATAGGGAAATAGGGTTGAAATTTAATAAAATTATTATTAATTTAAATGTTTTCATAAATATGTTTATGGTATATTACTTATTTAATTGATTATTAATTATGCTATTTGTTTATTTGTTCCATTATATTGTTTTAGGTTTTTTTTAAATATATATTTTAATAATTAATATTATTAATTAATGTTATTATTAGTTTATTATATTTTAGTAGCAGGTTTTGGGCTTGTAGGGGAGTAGGGTGGGAAGGTAATTACAAAATAAATAATTGGAATTTAATGGTAAGTATTCCTATTGTAAAATATGAATGATTAATTATGTTATTTGTTTCTTTTTAGATTTTTTACATACACTTTGTTAATTTTATTGTATATTTTAATGCTGTTATTAGTAATAAGCATGTTGTATATTAGTACTGGAATGTTGGGCTTGTAGGGGAATGTGGTGAGAAGTTAATGAAATTTAAATGTATTTAAAATTTATATTTTTCTGTTAATTATTAAATATATAATTGAGTAGTTATTGAAATTACTTATTTTTTATGTATTGATTACTTTTTGAAGTGTACCTTTTTATGCATATTTTATTTTTTATAGTTTCATTATGCATATTTTTTAATTTCTTTTTTAAGGGGTAAACGGTGGGAAGATATTAAAGTTATGATATTGTGTTAAAGATTTTTTTAGATGTGATTGATTAATTGATTCTGTTGAATTTTACTGCAGTATTATTTTGTCAATTAATGTGCACATTTTGATTGATTATTTCATTTGCTTTTTTGAGAGTTTGTTTGTGGAATGATTTTCCGTGTAAAATTGTATTTTTGTTTTTTCAGTATTAACTTAAATTAGAAAACTTTTGTATTTGTTCCAAAATATTGTAATTTTTGTACTTAGGTAACTCAATGTGATTGTAGGAAATTTTATTTTTGTTTTCTACATTTTTTATTTTAAAATTGTTTTTAATTTTCTAAATCAATATAGTATTCATTCTTTCTGTCCACTATAATTTATTATGTTTTAATATGTATTCAAATACTTTTCATATATGATTTTGGGCTTGATTTAGAGTTTGACGGACGGGGTATTATGATCACATAATAGCCTATGGAGATTGTAATATGGTGGACAGGATAACCGTCATGTATGTGACGGACTAACCCATCCGCCTAACTCTAAATCAGGCCCTTTATCTTTTATTGTCATATGCAATTCTTTAAAAGTGCAATAGTTTCTCTGCTGTCACTTAGGGCCTCATTATCAATCAATCAGTAATTTGTTAAGCAACGCTACTCAACCGGAAGGGTCTCAAGGCGCTGGGAGGTGGTGGTGCTACTGCTCAAAGAGCCAGGTCTTGAGGCGCTTCCTGAAGGTCAGGAGGTCCTGGGTGATCCGTAGCTTGGCGGGGAGGGAGTTCCAGGTTTTGGCGGCAAGGTGGGAGAAGGATCTGCCACCGGTTGTGGTACAGTGTATGCGGGGGACTGTTGCGAGGGCGAGGTTGGCGGAGCAGAGCTGGCGTGTCGGGTTGTGGAAGTTGAGACGATCATTGAGGTAGGCTGGTCCGGTCTCGTGGAGAGCTTTGTGAGCGTGGATTAGGAGTTTGAATACGCTCCTTTTGTTGACGGGTAGCCAGTGGAGGTCTGTGAGGTGGGCTGAGATGTGTTCAAGGGAGGTTGAGACGTGCTGACACGTTCTGGATGCACTGGAGTTTTTCTGGAGCCTGGCCGTTGTTCCCGCATAGAGGGCGTTGCCGTAGTCCAGTCTGCTGCTGACGAGCGCGTGGGTGACCGTTCTTCTGGTTTCCACGGGAATCCACCTGAAGGTCTTGTGGAACATTCGAAGGGTGTTGAAGCATGAGGACGAGATGGCGTTGACTTGCTGGGTCATGGAGAGCAAAGAATCCAGTATGAAGCCGAGGTTGCGTGCATGGGTGGTGGGCGTTGGGGTGACCCTAGAGTGGCAGGCCACCAGGACTCGTCCCAAGCTGACCTGTTGGGGCCGAAGATGATGATCTCGGTCTTTTCCGAATTCAGCTTGAGGCGGCTTGCTTTCATCCATTTGGCGATGGTGTGGAGTACGGTGTGGAGGTTGTTCTTGGCGGTTGCGGGGTCCTTCGTGAGAGGGAGGATGGGCTTAGTGTTGTGTGCGTAGGAGACGATGTTGAGGCCGTGAGATTGGATGATGTTGGCGAGCGGAGCCATGTAGACATTCAAGAGGGTGGGGCTGAGTGAGGATCCCTGGGGGACTCTGCAGATGGTCTTGGTGGCCTTTGACCGGAACGGGGAGAGGCGAACTCTTTGTGTTCCTCCAGAGAGGAAGGAGGTGAGTCAGTCCAGGGCTCTGTGGTGAATTCTGGCATCAGAGTGGTGTGTGCGAAGAGTGTGGTGACAGACGGTGTTGAAGGTTGCAGAAAGGTCAAGGACGATGAGGGCAACGGTTTCACCTTTGTCGAGCCTGGTCCTGATGTCGTCGGGGCAGGCGATAAGGGCGGTCTCGGTATAAGTTTGGTGGTCCTACCACGGAACCACCAAACACACGGGGAGGACGCCACTGCCTTAGAGGTGACGTCCCTCCTGAGCATAATACAATGTTCCCTCCGGGCTGACCGGTGGGAACATTGTAATATGCATTCCCGCCAGGCTGACTGGTGGGAACAGTGTTAGGATATTGACCTCGGCTCCTTTAAGGATGCCGAGGCCAATGTTCTAACACTCCAGCACCCTACTAGGCTGGCCCCTGGCACTTGCTTTCCCCTTTCAGTTCGAGGTCCCCACCAAAAAAAGACTGGCAGAAAGTGGGGTTGTAGTACTGAGTTCATAGCCACCCTGGCTGGTTACAAGCCTGACTGCCATCATGCCATCAGGAACCATGTTCCCAGTGGGAACACTGGTCCCCTGGCAGGTCTGCCCTCCAGGGTTGTAATTGGGTGGTCGGACTGCCAAAGTTGTGATGGGCCGACCATCAACACGAGTGTGGCAGTCCTCAGACTGCCACACTAGTAATGAGGCCCTTAGACTGGACTGGGAATAATTAATCTTACTCTTCTGAAGTCCAACACTTTCCCTTCTGTTGCTTAGGGTCTTCAACAGACCGCCAGACTCGCAGTAGTGGTCATGACTGCTGCCGGCTTGGCGGTCTGACTGCCAAATTAAGAGTTTGTCGGTCAGACCGCCAAACGACCACCATCTCCACTGAGAACAATGTTCCCGACGGGCTGACGGTGGGGCAGATGGAAATCAGCCAGGGCCCATCACCCTTGTAATGCTGTGCAGGCAGTGCACTTTACGAGGGTGTGGGTGCCCCCTGCATGAGCAATGGAGCTGGCAGAGAGGGTGCCAGTTAGGCGGCAACTTCCCCGACGGAAGTTCAGCGGGCTGGTCTTCCCATCCGCAAAACTCGTAATTGGCCCCTTTGGCTGGAGTGGGAATAGCAAATTTAACACCTCCGAAGTCCAACGCTTTCTCGACTGTTGCTTAGACTGGAGTGAGAATAGTAAATCTAATCCTTCCATAGCCCAACCCTTTTCCTACTGTTGCTTAGACTAAAGTGGGAATAGTAAACCTAACCCCTCTGAAGTCCACCCCTTTCCCTCCTGTTGCTTAGACTGACATGGGAATAGTAAGTCTCACCCCTATGAAGTACAACTTTTTCCTTACTTTTGCTTAGAGTGGATTTCTAATATTATTTGTTAATGTTATTATTGGCTTTTAATATTTTGAGTGTACATATGTCTACATTATTTGTAGAAAAGTGTTTTTTTTACTACATTTCGTTAGTTAATAAATACTATATATATATATATGTATATATATATATATATATATATATATATATATATATATATATATATATATATATATATATATATATACATATATATATATATACATAGTATTTATTAAACAACAAAGCAGGAATGATCATGCTCACTCGGACTGCAATTGACAGGATTATTTAATCAGAAAACGCATTTTGGCCATCACACTGGCCTTGATCAAGGGAGTGGTGATGGGCAAAATGCATCTGTTTTTCTGAGTAAATTCTCCTGTCAATTGCAGTACGAGTGAGTGTGATCATTACTGTTTTGTTGTTTAGTGTTTTACTTTGCCGGTGCTCTCCGCTGACACTGACACATGCTCCACCCCCACGGGCACTTTCTTCAGAGCTTATGGATGGCGTTTGTGCATATATATATATATATATATATATATATACACATATATATGTGTGTGTATATATATATATATATATATATATATATTATTTCCAGCATCACAGTGATGGTCGGCTGCCACAACTGTGTTCAGTATAAAATAAATAAAAGTTATTTTAATATGTTTAGATTAATATTTCATTTAGGTTAATGGCCTCATTACGAGTTTACCAGTCCCACTGTGGGAATGTCAAACTCGCAGGGAGGACACCCGCCATGGCGGTGTCACCCCCATTGCCTTATTACAATGTTCCTGCTGGTCTGACCGGTGAGAACATTGTAATAGAGTGTTCCCACGGACCAGAGAGGCGGGAACAGTGCTACGAGATAGCACTCCGCTCCCTTAAAGGAGTTGAGTGCTATTTTGTAGCACAGAGGGAGCTGACCAACACCCTTGGAATCCACACTGTCTGCAAAGCTTGGCAGGGGGGTCATGGGCATGGTCAGTACGAGGGATCCCCTGTGGCCCCCAGCACACCCTCACTGCCAGCCTTTCCATGCCAGTGAAACCACCATGAAAAATATGGCGGTGAGGGGAGTTGTAATCAGCCATGTGGCGCTGAGTTCAGATCCGCCCTGGCTGAGTACAACTCAGACTGTTGTCACTACGTCAAGAACCATGTTCCCGGGGTGGACAGCGGTCCCCTGGTGGGCCCACCCCCCAGGGTTGTCATTGGGCAGTCGGACAGTCCAGAGTGCAGCCATCTATCCGTCATCACAAGCGTGGTGATCTTTGGACGGCCACACTCGTAATGAAGCCCTAAATATTTTGGGTGGTAGAATATGTTTTTCATTTTTTTGTTTATTTTACTGTTAATATTTAAATTGAAAATATTTAATTGTTGACATTTTTGTTAAATAATAAATATATTATCTATACTTAAAAATATACATACTTATAATTTAAAAATACTTAAACTGACTAAATAAACATGGTTTTACTGTTTTAAATACACTAATTTAAAAAAACAATATTTTTACCCGGTTTTGGTCAATATTCTTATAAACAATATTTTTGAAACAATATTTTTGTCATTTATATTATAAATATAAGACCACAATATTTTTGCTAAGAGTATTGCTGTCACTCGATATATGTGATCACAATATTCTGTCAGTGAGTGGAAAAGCTCATGGCAGTGTTTCCCCCTTCTGTCTTATGGCCAGTACAGGGGCACTTATGTCAGCTCGTATTGCTTGCTATGTGCAAATAAATACCCCGCCTCTTTGCAATATCAATGTCAAAGTATGGGATTTTCAGGGCTCCTCTCCTGTTGTACCTCATAATTTACAGATCACCCTCCAGATAGTCCAGTAGTGCTGAAACTGTCCCTTTCCTAACTGAAAAATCTCCATTGCCTGCTCCCAGGTAATCATTGCTTCTTTTTTAGGTCGGGTATAGCAGCGTGAAAGCGCTGCTTTTCTGACGTGTTGGTATGTATCTGGGCTTTTAACCACACCCACCTCATTCCCATCACTATCACTCGTTTATGGGTTTGCCTTTCAAAAATCTTTTATTTTGGTTGGTAAATGCTTTACGTTTGTCCCTCCTTGGGGCGGTTTAGTTATCGCCTTGGACTTCATCCCTGTTACATGGCTACTTGGACTTTAGCCGATATATTTGACTTGCGAGCAAACTTCTTTTTCTTTTTGTGTGCTCCTTCACACTGATGACATGGCACTTTGAATTGGCTTGCTTATGTGAAACTACATTACTTTTCATTTTCAATTTATGTGGGCAAGAAAAGTCCTGTGAGGAGTTTACAACACTAATAGCTCTAACTCAAGCACATGCGAGACCCATTGCATTGCAAATGTTTGTTATACAGGTCTCCTGCCTCCTGGCACTCCTCTGCTTCAAATTCAACACAACAGCTGTTTTTGGGAGTAAGGCAGACTATGCTCCCACCTCGCTCTGTACATTGTCGAAGAGTGTGATGCCAGTTGTATTATTTGCTTGCCTTTTGTGTCTTTTTGTCCCCAAGCAGCCGTTTTTGCTGTCTGTGCAATTCTTTTTCTACTGCCGTAATTTCTAAATCTGTTTTTTTTTCTCATGGATTTTGTTTGCCATGGTCATGCCCGTATTACTACTTTCATCACATCTCATTCCATGCCCCTCGTACTGGCCATGTTTGCATTTAATTCAAAATAGGTACCTAATCGCTCCCTCATGTCCTGTTTAAATATTGTGTCCTGCAGGGCTGATACTGGCAGCCTCCATAAAGGTATCACCGACTGGTATTTCTGACATTAGTATTTTAAGTTGAGCAATGAAGGATCATAGAGTATTCTGTTTGTGTATGTCATATCCAATATTTGCTGTCAGTGTGGGCCATCCATAATCCGTTCTAGTATATGAACCCGTTGCTTGTGTATAATCGTGGGCGTAGCTCATGGAGGAAGGGGTCTTACAACCCCCTAAAAAATGTAGTTTGTGATAAATAGTTGGGTACAAGTGCGTTCTGTCGGGCAATATGGAGTGTCTGTCGGATTTCACCTGGGATTTTTGCATACCCACACTGACAAAAACACACACACTCTTTCTCGTCTATGTGTTGAAGGCTTTAAAAATGTTGATTAGTTTGAAAAATATTGCATTTTAAGTACCCCTATCAGTCCGCTCTCCTTTCTCTTTCCACTACCGCTTAAGCCTCCCTAATGTCCCAGCGTGATTGTTGGGAAATCTGAAGCCCCCGTGACCCGTCATAGTGACCAAGCTACGCCCCTGTGTATAGTGTGAGAATTCTTGTATGTGTGGGTGTCAGTCTCACCATATGTCTCTTATGTCCACCATGACAGGTTCGAGTGTTCTCCTCATTCCCTGTTTATATGATGGGTTTGACAGTATCCTGTATAATGCACCATTTAGGATACAGTTGATCCTATGTAGGAAATGACAAGCTTACCCATTTCATCGTAAAAGGATTGGTTGTCCATGTTAAGGAGTACAAGCCAATAACTGTTAAGTCTCTTCTGTTTAATTGTCCACTTAACAGGACATATCTCTCCTCTAAATGTCTTGTTCATGTCACATGGTACTTTTCCATTCCTCTAGCATGTGTGCTGTACCCTACATGATATTGCCTAACTCTCCACTTCCTCCTCTGCATCTTATCAACCTATCAGCTTATCAACTTCTCCAGGCAGACAGTTTGCACTCCCCCCTTGTATAGATATTCTCCCACCCTTGCTTTTTTGTGTAGTTATTTAATCCTCTGATGTTCCAAGACACCATCTTTACAGTGCCTTTCATCTTTGCCTTTCTAGCTAATATCTATCAATGTCAAGTCCTTGATCCTTCCCCATATCCCTGCTGTCTCCCCCTTGCTCCAGCACTCAACATTGAACATTGTCAACCTTAAACTGTGTGATACCATGGCCCGCCATGCAAGACCATACAATCATGACTGTGGTGTCTCTTCCTTTTGGAACCCTCTCACCCAAGACACATGTGTGATCTCCAGTGTAACTCTCTTAACTCTTATAGTCTGGTTTAACTCCATGCTTTCACTGATCCAGCAGCCATGTGGGTGCCATTAACAGGGTGCCCTTCAGGTCAGATCCCTTGTATTTTGTCTTGAGCTGGCCTCTATAACATTTTGCTTTGTTCCAATATGCCTCTGAAACCCCCCATTCCTCCCAAGTACATCACTAGTTTACTGCACCAGTTCTTCATTTTGACACATGTTCACATGTTCATCTTGCTGTCTCCTTTATCCTCTGCATTTTCTGCTCCACAGCTTGCAAATCGCCCCCACTGTATTCCTTCTTGTTTGGTCAACATCTCTAGCTAGTCCAACACCAGGTGTACCGCCACAAAGAACTATGACTTGCTTCCATGTAGTATCTGTAGCTTCACAGGAAAAACATTTATTTCAGGTTAATGTTCCTACATTTTGTTTGACATTTTCAAATGAGCTACGTTGTTTCTGCACTTAAAGTGTATATTCAGGAAACATCACTATGTGTGCATCTTCTATACACCTCTTTTCTTCACCTCACCTCCTTCAGTATTACGTCTCTGACTCTGTAGTTGAGCAACCATAATACTAACACTCTCTGCGGTGCATCTGATGGTGGAGGCATGGCTAGCATCCGGTGCTCCCTTTTGATTGAGAAGAACCTGGGTCTCTTTGGTTGTTGTGCGGTAGTTATCCATTGCTTCACAAACAGTCCCAGGCACTCCCCCCTCCATCTGTTCCAGCAGCCCTACCATTCCGATGTTGCTCCTATGGAAATGCCCCTCTATGTCCTCCATCCTAGTTTCTAGTGTCACTGTCACTTGCAGTAGCCCTTCTGCTTCTCAGATTGGTGACTGCTTACTGCATTTACTCCATTTGTTTTTTTACCTGGGTCTGTTGGTCTGTCATCTTAGGCAGGTCTGCACATGCAAGGTCCAGGTCAATAGCAACTGTGTCCACTTTAACTTCTTGTGATGGCTACATGTCTTTTATCGACTTCATAACACCTTGAATTATCAGTCCTGCAGATTGAATCTCTGTTTCTTGTCTCTCTGCATTGTTTGTTGCCAGTCCCTTAGTATACTTGTCCATGTTGGATTGTGTGGATGCAGGTCTAGTGGGTTTGTCTTTCACCATCTTCACACACTACCACTGTTTCCATTCAACGGATCTTTGCCTTTTTATAGTGGGTCTATTCACTGCCAATTTACGTGCTCTCAGTTTTTGATTCTGCTAACCTGAGATGGATATTTGTTGTGACAAACACATTCCCTCCAATGCAACCAGGTTTTCACATGTGCACCACTGTCCTTTCTTATTCTTTTTGTTAAGTCTCAGCCGTGCCCACAGAGTCAAGGGCTTTTTCCTCAAAGACTTATGTATGTTCAATGTGGCATATGAATCTATTGTACCTTGCCAGAATTCAATGCTTTTTGATAGACTGTATCTTTCAATCATTGTACATTTGTGAGTATCTTTGATATTTGATATTCTGTTTTGTTTTAGGGCTATCTTTTTAGTGGCCCAGTATCTGGATAATATTGGGCATTTAGACAGGCCATCAAGTGTCCACTGCATAGTCCGCTTCATTTCATTGTTATATTTAGTGAAGAGCCTCCTATTGCTTTTATTAGATCTTTTATTGGATCTTTCATTGCATCATGTTGTTGACCAGGCATGTCTTGTTATTTATTCCTCCTTCCCCCCTAAGCAGTCCCTGCTTTCGGGCCTGGAAGGTCTGTCTCCAAGGTCTGATTGTCTGTGTCCACAGCAGACTCAGGTCCCCACAAAGCAGGTCTAGCTTATAAACTATGTCTAGGGGTGCCCAGAGCCTAACTTGTCCTGCTCGGGGCTCACTCCTGTTATTGCCACAACGTCCTGGTCATAGCAGCAGCGTTCTGCATCAGCTATTGTGCATTCTGAGGGAGTCCCTCTGCTGCCCATAGGCACTACCACCTGTCTCACTCTTTTGGTATTTCCCAGCCCCAGCAAGAGGAGGCCACTTTTAACCCCTGGGCTTTTCTGGAGAGGTAGTTCAGTGTCCCAAGCATCACTATTTCCTTCTCTGTATATGGCCTTGCCGATCACCTTGGCGACAGCTATCTTGTGTGTTCACTTGGCTCTATTGCAGCACCCTTCGGATTACATTTGTTTCTGTTGGCATAGTTCCACAGTAGAGTTAACAGAAGATTATAGGAAGCAGATGGGCAGCTGGATATTTGATTGGATGTTTGACCAGGCAGTAGTGCACCCATCACTATATCCTCACAGCATCACGTTTGGCTACACCCCCTAGATTATGGCCTTTAAAATACAAATTGGCCAGTATCAAAACAGGGTCCATTTAGGTCCATAGGTTTTATATCTATCTAATGTGTTTAAAAAATTGCATTTGGTAAATACTTGATTGACACAGTGTCCTGCAACATGTGTGGGGCGATTACTCAACTGGGTCAGCTAAAGATTCTAGGAAGTCTTTAGTTTCATTCAAGTCACTCAAGTAGGTATTTGGCTATGACAGTACATAAAGTACAGTAAGTAATTTAACTTCTGATGGATACTTCTAGCTGCAGATTCCTCATTGTAAGCATATCCCATTGTGCCAGATTAGATCTAGAAAATGTCCTCAATAATGTTCTCATATGCCAAAAAGTGGCGTCAAGAGGCTCCACAATGATTCCGTACTTTCCTGGAAGTGACGGAGTGGAGCTGCATATAAACACTCCCCCTGTATGCCAAGGTCAGTTCCTTTGTTTCCAAACCTTTCTGTGGGGATGCAGAGCTCTGATGCCTTCCCAAAATATCACAGTGTGCCATGGACAATGTTTCCCTGAAAATGACATGATTCAGTTGTGCCGTGACTGAGGAAAGCAGATGTCGGTCAAGGAGCCACACGTGCTATTAGTGCTTGGCCTTCAGTCAAAACTCAAAGTCATGCAATAAATGCACCCTTGGGAACCAGAGGTGAATCTCTATTTTGCTGAATACAAGAAGCGGACCCTGACGATAAATAGCTCCTGCTCCACCTTGTGGGGCCTCTCAAGATCTTGTTCAAGAAGTCAGTCCTGCTCCAAGTCCCTCTGCCCCTCTGAATCTTCTAGTAAGTCTAAGTCAAAGATATGCCATAAGCACAAGAAAACCAAGCAGGACTCAACTCAGTCCCACCACTTGAATCATGCAAGAGTGTACAAGTGCGTCAATCGAAGGGTTATAGCCCACAAGCATCTTCCAACCCTGGTGTGTGCCTGCAGTTCGTCCCAGTGTCCCCTGAGTATTCTAGGCTGTCCTCAACCCCACTGGACATTGTTTCCTTCAAGGAGGCCATGCTTCCACCACCACCTGGCATGCCTTTGGACCCCCCAAAGCAATAAGGGCTCCTGTGGTCATCTGTCAGCAGTGCCTCCCTTCCTACCAACGTCCCTGCTGCAGCTGTGACCAGGCCTGGTCTGACTTTGCCCATGCTTCCACTCCAGACTCTCAGACTCTCAGTGTGGAGTGGAAGCATGCCATGCCATGCAATGCTGGCACGCCAGTCTCTTCCGTGCCACCATTGCTGTTGATTATACTGGCACCTTCCAGGTCTCTGATGCCAGTATCTGATTGCAAGCCATTGCACCTCACTGAAGACCTTTGTTGGGCTATAAGATCTCAAAGGCACAAATCAGTAAATTTGCGACCAAATTATAATTTTTGACCTTTGACTGGGCACCAGTACTATCAGAGGCTGAAGGCCTTATATGGTACAGGGTGTAAGTAAGTGTAAGTGGCATCCTTAATGTGGAGCATTTATTTGCATGCTCATAATATGTTAATACGTTGTGTAGCATTCTATTGCACCCCTATTTGGCTTTGGTTATTGTGGTGGTAAGCTTTTTTACCTTTGCAGCACATAATACCAACTCTTGCCCTTCTTCCAGGTTATGTAAATTTAAAACTATTAGTATTTTTTATTTTTGTCCCTTAGTAATAGTGACTTATATTCCATTTGAGATGCGGTGCACTCACTATATCCAGAAAAAGACCCTGTGTTAAATTTGATTGGTGGGCGAACATTTTTCACCTTAGCTTGGCCATCAGATGGACCCCTAAATACCAGGTATAAAAGGTTATTTATTCTCAACCTAAGAAAAGAAAAAAATTCCAGCCAACATTCTTATTTGCTTTCATGTTGCATTTATCACCATTGTCACACTTCCTGTGCAATACACCGTTCTTTCACTTCGAACACCATACTTTTTTCCTTCCTCAAAGACTTCTATAAATTCCTCCATTTTGACCACATCTGCATCTATTTATGTTGCTCATGCATCGACGTTGCTCATGTCTAATACTTGGGGTTAGAATCCATTGACACTATAAATGGTTGGTATGTTTCTGATAACTATGATTAATTCTCAGGGAAACATTGATTGACTCTCAATTTGGTCATCAGAAACACTGTTATTGTTCTTACTGCTGAAACCAAGGCAAACTTATTAAATGAGATCCTTCAACCAGGACCAACTTCTTCTGAGCCATTATTGGCATTTGGCAAGGCTCTCAAGGACACCCAGAAGGCCACGTGGTACAAGCCATGCCAGGCAGGATAGCCTAGTACCCATGACCCTGTTTTTCTGACAAGTCACACTGCATTACAAAGCCTGGCTCTACAGGTATCAATTAGTAAGGTCACTCCTAATGCCTTTCTTACTATTCCTCTGGATAGAAACTTAAAACATATTGATGCCTTTGGAAAGAGTTTGATCTCTTCAGCCAGTTTGGCATTAAGATCTTTTAGCGCTGTATGCCTTCTGGGCAGGCAAGTCCATTCTTCACAGAGCATGGCCAGCAAGCTCTTGCAATCAGCCCGGACGACCTTAGGACCTTGCTGGCTTACAGGATACAGGATAGCCAGAACATGGTGAAGTATTTCTTACCTGCTGGTTTGGACACCACGGAGAGTGGATGCAGTGCTATAGGCACCAGTGTAACATTTAGAAGGCAGGTTTTCAGGGGATGCCCAGGCATCCCTTATGGCTCTGCCCTTTGATTTCTCTAGATTGTTTTGGGGTGAAGGCTGATTCTGCACTCAAAAGATTTTAGGACACTTGAGCAATGGCACAATCTTTAGCACTGTTGTCTATGGCCATGCAGTTTCACCAACATTAAAGAATGTATACGGGTTGATCTACAGACAAGGCCAGCTTTTCCAGTCTGTGCAGTAGCAGAAGGCCCAATCCTTTCCGTGCAGGGGCTGCGGTAATGGCTGCAACCTTTCACATCAGCAGGGACAGATCTTCTCTACCTCTTCCTCCACTGCTGCAGCAGCTGCAAAATTGCTTTAACTTGGCTTCATAGATCCATGCTCAGATATTAGTAGGCAGAAAACATTTCCACTTTGGCTGCAGAACCATCACGTTGGAAATATGAGACTTGCAAAGTATTCAAAGTGAGCACACCCTACCTTCCATTTCCTCCTATCCTATTTTCCGCCCACATTGAAGCAATTTCAGTGGACCATCCTGCAATCTTGCTGCAGCAAGCTGACCTTCTGCTATCCAAGAGTGCAATTAAGTGGGTGCTGGCCCTCGGAGAGAGAAGGTGCTATTTGTGCTACTCCTTCATATTGAGAAAGAACGATGGCCTCAGACCTATAATGGACACCCATCCACAGAATGCCTTTGCACAGAAATACAAACTCAAGATGCTCACCCTGTCCCAAATTCTTTTGGAGCTGGATCCAGGAGACTGCCTGTTGTCCATGGACTTGCAGGATGCACATGTTCATATAACTACCCAGCATTTCCACAGGCATTATTTATGATTACAAAGGGATCAGAACACTTCCAGTTTTCCGTGCTCCCCTTTCACCTTACCTTAACCTCTTATGTGTGCATAACAGTGATGGCGATGGTTTCTGCCCACCTTTGAGGATCGAGGATATCTGTGTTCCTGCATCTGAGCAACTGGCAGTTCAAAGCAAGCTCACTTCAGTCAGTTGTAGACCACCTCCGGACAACGGCTAAACTCCCAACATACTTGGGTTTTTCCATCAATAGGCTGAAGCTCTAGTTGTGCCGCCCCAAGCAGCATATTCCCCTTCATTTGGGCTAGTGTTCAAGGCCTTTCATCCACTGCAGTGAGTTTGGGACATTCAGAATATGATTTTAATGTTTGGAGCTGCATCCTGGGTCTCAATGAGGATAGCTCTAAGACTTCCTAGACTCAGCCTTATGTATAATGCTCATCCCAAATGCCACATGCCTTATGCAGTCTTGACAATGGAACCTTAGGCTTGTCAGCCCAGGACCTTCTGTGGTGGAAGACAAATGATAACCTGACCTGCAACAGGCTTCTCAGTTGTGACTGATTCATAGCTGCTGGGTTAGTGGGGGTCAACTGGGGCAGGTGAAGATCAGAGGCTTCTAGTGGAGAACCAGCTCCATGTCAGTCTTCTGATGGAGGTTCTCATGTACAACACAATCACCATGCTGTACTGCAACAAGCAGGGTGTAGTGGGATTCTGGATCTTGTGCCAGGAGTCTCTCCATCTCTGGAGGTGTCTGGACTAGAAGAACATGTCTCTTATAGAAGGATCTCCAAGGATCTAGCATTTTCTCTGTATGCCAAAGCAGACAAGGAGAGCAGACATCAGTTGGCAGACCACAAGTGGTATCCCATTGCAAGATAGCAAAAGACATCATTGGTCAATATGCATGCCCTGGATAGATCTGTTGCACCGTTGACAAAGCACAGTGTCAGAACTGCTGCACACTGTTGTTTCCTCCAGGAAAGTCACTGGGAGACGTATTAGGACTGAAACAACTCAAAGGTCTCATGTAGGTGCTCTCATAACTGCCTCTCCTGTTTGTAGTTCTGAGGAAGGTCAGGAGAGGCTGGCCTCAAATTATCTCAGTAACTTGTAGCCTTATGATAGCCTTATTGCAAAGAGACAATGGTTTCCAGAACCTCAGAGAATTATAATTTTCCCTTTGGTCTAACTACCACTTCAGGAGGATCACCTGTCTCAGCAATTTTGAAGGGTTCTGCACCTAAGTCTCAATGTGTGGATTTTGAATGGGTACAGTTTAATGCATTTGGCCTGCTGCTTGCAGCCTGGCACCTTCAACGAAGTGACTGCCCATCTCGGGAGCCCAATGCCTCCTTTAGACCTCTGTCAACCTCCTTCTAGAAATACCTCCCTGTCAAAGAAAAAGAACCCTCGGGACGTGCTCTCAAGCTATGGAACCACATTCCCTCAGTGATCAAATCCAATCCCACCCTCAAAGTCTTCAAAGCAGAGATTAAAACTCTACTCTTACAACAATATCTCCTCAACAGCCCTTTTACCCACTCCTATTAACATATTCTCATGGTAAATCCAAACTAAGAATCAATAGGCTTTCCTTAAACTAAGTATTACTCAACACCTCAGAGGAGGTAGACAGGACTAAAATGTTATCATATATTCCAATTGTCTGAGGGGCATGCTGCTGTCCTAACACTTCAAACATAAAATGGACATGCCTCCATACGGATTAAGGGCCTGATTTGGAGTTTGGCAGACGGGTTACTCAGTCTCAAGCATGATGGTTATCCTGTCCACTGTATTACACGTTCCGAAGGATAAAATGGAATCGTAATACAGTGGACATGCCATCCCTCATGTTTGAGACGGCATAGCCCTATCCGCCAAATTCTAAATCAGGTCCTAAGACTTGATAACTGAATGGTAATGTAAGAAATCCAGAAGACTCATACGAGCCCATCCACATGTAACTTGGTCCAGATTGTACACCAACCCAATTACCTACCTACACTGTAACATATAGAAGTTATTTGCCCCTATTTACCTGCACTGTAACTTATAGAAGTTCTTTGCCACTAAACATTAAGGTGGTCATTCCAACCTTGGCAGTAAAAGCCGCTTACCGCTGTCAGAAGACCGCCAACATCCCGCCGCGGTAAACCGCCACGGTCATTCTGACCCACAACAGGCAAACCGCCAAAATACAGACATCCACAAAAATCCGCCACACCAAAGGCCAGCGAGAAACTGGCGATGACCAAACCTCCACCGTCACGCCAACAGAAATACGCCCACACTATCACGACACACGAATCCACGCGGCGGTCTTTCAACCGTGGTATTCCATTGGCGGTACACACCGCCGCGCTCAAAATACACACACTCTTACAAAACCCAGCCACATTGGACAATTCAAAATACACACACCTAATACACATACACACACCACTCCCACACACCCAATTAAATATAAAACACACATCCACATCACCCACAAACCTCCACTCCTAGAGAATCGAGAACACGCATAGAGAAATAGATATCTGAGCACCCAGACGCGCATATTACATTCACCCAGCAATATTACCACGCACTTCACACAACACACCAATACACATCACCACACTTAGCACCACACAATCCACCCCACTCATCACCCACACCACCCCATGGCACCGCAAAGACACCCCAGGTTTTCTGAGGATGAACTCAGGGTCATGGTGGAGGAAATCGTACGGGTAGAGCCACAGCTCTTCGGAACACAGGTGCAGCACACCTCCATTGCCAGGAAGATGGAGCTATGGAGCAGAATAGTCGACAGGGTCAACGCTGTGGGACAGCACCCAAGAAATAGGGACGACATCAGGAAGTGGTGGAACGACCTACGGGGGAAGGTGCGTTCAATGGTATCCAGGCACAACATTGCGGTTCAGCGGACTGGCGGCGGTCCACCACCTCCTCCCCCAGAATTTACAACATGGGAGGAGCAGGTTTTGGCGATCCTGCATCCTGAGGGCCTTGCAGGAGTATCTGGAGGAATGGACTCTGGTAAGTCTCATCTTCACTACTTCATCCCCCCCACCCCACCATCATGCCAACTCATACCCCCACCCACACCCTCACCCCCATCACACCTACTCCTTGCAAATGTCTCACCATCACAACCCACCCATCCCAACCCCAAGCCCTGCATGCGACCACAAAGCATGGACACCCATCACCAAAGCATGCCCACTGCACATCCCCATCCCCCCCAAACCACCGTCACAAAAGCCCCCACACAGGAATGCAAGCACTGGGGTACACAGGCACCCACCCATTGCACGCTATGGCACACACAGATGCAATAACCATCCTTTTATACCCCTGCAGGACCCGAACGCCACGTCACCGCGCAGGAGGGTCCACAAATGTCCACTCCACCCCCAGAAGAGGCCCACAGTGATGACAGCACCTCTGTCGACCTGGATCAAGATGACCAGCCCGGCCCATCGGGGACCTCGGGACAGTCGGTTCCCCTCAGACAGCCACAGGCCACAGCAGACCTTCCCCCCTCTGGGAACACCAGCACAGCACCCACCCAGCGGGCCCATCCCTTTGTCCCCAGGACACGTCAATCAGTGGTGTGTCCACCACTACAGGGCACCCAGGTTAACCCACCACCCCAACAACAACAGGGACCTGAGGGCAGTGGTAGTGGGCACACGGTCCAGGGGACAGAGGCCCAGGAAAACAGGAGAACTGGGAGGGCTGCTGTGCGACAGGGGGGGACAGGCCCAGGGAACCCACTCTCCACGAGGCCCTCTCCTCCATCATGGGAGCATACCATCATTCCCAGGAGACGATGGCGACGGTACTGGCCAGGTTTCAGGAGATCCAGCTCCTGCAGGAGGAACAGTATTTGGGGTTCAGGGAGGAACTACGAACCATCAGTTCCGCCCTGGGCACCATTGTAGGGGCTCTGAATCTGGTAGTCACCACATTGCGGGACACTGTGGCACCACAAAGGGCCCCTGACACTAGCATGGACCAAGAACTGCCTACCACCTCTGCCGGCGCTAGTGGACAGGAGGCCCTGCCACAGGACCAACAGCCCACCAGCACCCCACCCCCTGCAGAAGGAGAACCACCCCGCAAGCGGGCCCTGAGATCCAGGAAGAAGACAGAATAAGATGCCAAGACCCCCGCCAGGAAAGGATACCTCCCTGATTGTCATCCCACTGTCCCACATTGTCACCCTGTCCATCCTTAAACTGCCCCTGCTCCACTTTCCACAGGCATTTGGACAATGCACCTGTGATACAAATAGTCTGGACTCTGCCATGGACAATCCTCCACCATCACCCCTCACCGATTTGCAAACAGCCACCAATATAGAGCACTGTAATAAACATAGTTATTGCACAAAACAATCAGGAGTCTGTCTGTGATTTTGAACAAATGTATTAGACATTTCCGTGCCAAAATGCTTATTTATATTGTGATGCCAACATACCAATGTCACACAGCTGTAGTCCATGGGGAAACAAAGCAGATGTCACGCAGTGGGGCCCACATCTCTGAAATAGGAAGGGAAAGTCACAACTCAGTTACCATACACTGGGGGAAAAGGACAGACAGTAGAGAGGTAGTAGTGTTTAAGTTTAGGTAATATGCCGGTGTGTATTCTTACCTGTGTGTCATTGGAAATACTGCTGTATTACTGTGTTCCTGTTGTCTATGTCGTCTTCTTCGGCTTCCTCGTCTTCACTCTCCACAGGCTCCACAGCTGCTACAACACCACCATCTGGACCATCCTCCTGCAGAAAAGGCACCTGTCGTCGCAAAGCCAGGTTGTGAAGCATACAGCAGGCCACGATGATCTGGCACACCTTCTTTGGTGAGTAGAATAGGGAACCACCTGTCATATGGAGGCACCGGAACCTGGCCTTCAGGAGGCCGAAGGTCTGCTCGATCACCCTCCTAGTTCTTCCATGGGCCCCATTGTAGCGTTCATCTACCCTTGTCCTGGGATTCCTCACTGGGGTCAGTAGTCATGACAGGTTGGGGTAACCAGAGTCACCAATTAGCCACACACGTTGCCTCTGGAGTTTACCCATCACGTAAGGGATGCTGCTATTCCGCATGATGTACGCATCATGCACTGAGCCAGGGAACTTGGCATTAACATGGGAGATGTACTGGTCTGCCAAACACACCATCTGCACATTCATCGAATGATAACTCTTCCTGTTCCTGAACACCTGTTCACTCCTGTGGGGGGGAACCAAAGCCACATGGGTCCCATCAATGGCACCTATGATGTTGGGGATATGTCCAAGGGCATAGAAATCACCCTTCACTGTAGGCAAATCCCCCACCTCAGGGAAAACGATGTAGCTGCGCATGTGTTTCAGCAGGGCAGACAACACTCTGGACAACACCTTGGAAAACATAGGCTGGGACATCCCTGATGATATGGCCACTGTTGTTTGAAATGACCCACTTGCAAGGAAATGGAGCACTGACAGCACCTGCACTAGAGGGGGGATCCCTGTGGGTTGGCGAATTGGTGACATCAGGTCTGGCTCCAGCTGGGCACACAGTTCATGAATAGTGGCTCGGTCAAGCCTGTATGTCAGTATGACATGTCTTTCCTCCATTGTCGACAGGTCCACCAGCGGTCTGTACAACGGAAGATTCCGCCATCTCCTCGCATGTCCCAGCGGACGGTGCCTATGAAGGACAACAGCAAGCACAGAGTCAATCAACCCACAGGTACGTAACCACAGCTTGCACATAACACGATTCTCACTCCATTGAATGGTTTGTATGAGTGTTGATGCAAGGCCTAGGTATGTGTGACGCAGTAAAAAGTAAGCCATGTGGGCCCCTGAAATGGCAGCTGCCTGACCTGTGAAGTGCGACAATGGGATGTGAGGTAAATGCGCTGGCGTGGCACACTGTGGCGGTAGGCGGTCGAAGACCGCGGCGCCAAGCAGCATTGGTTAACATTGAACCCTATGGGTCTCAGGAGCCAATGACTATGTGCGCCGGCGGTCGCAGTACGCACCGCCGCGGGCGTGACCGCCATTTTCTATCTGCTTAACCACTCGATACCTGATCTTCGACAGGAGAGGACCTACACTGCAAGTGCTGCTGTGACCTCGGTCTGAAAGAGACAATGGCTCATACGACTGGGGAAAGGGCCCCTGCCTTCACAGCTCAGGAGTTGGAGAAACTTGTGGATGGGGTCCTCCCCCAGTACGCGCTACTCTACGGTCCTCCAGACCAACAGGTAAGTACACTTGGAGCATGCTTTATGGGCAATGCCTGTGTTGAGTGGGGTGGATGAAAGATGGTGGGGAGGGGAGCGATTGAGGCATGCATCGAACGACGGTGAGAGCATGTGCCACATGGCAAGGGTAGGGATGGGGGGCCACTCACATTGAATATGCAAAAGGTGATGACTATTTTTCTCCCCCTGTACTTTTCACATAGGTCAGCGCCCACCAGAAGATCGATATTTTGCGTGCCATCGACAAGGATGTCCGGACCCTGGGGGTCCACCACAGACGGGGCACCCACTGCCAGAAGAGATGGGAGGACATCCGCCGCTGGAGCAGGAAGACGGCGGAGGCTCAGCTGGGGATGGCCTCCCAACGTGGGAGGGGTGCCAGTCAGACTTTGACCCCCCTGATGTCCCGGATCCTGGCGGTGGCCTACCCCGATTTGGATGGGCGCGTGAGGACATCACAGCAGTCACAAGGGGGTGAGTACACTCTCATTCTGCTGACTTTGCGCGCAGTGGAGGTGTCTGGGTGGGGGAGGAGGGCTGTGGGTATCCCTAGGCCAGGGCGATTTCTGTAGGCTAGGCCCCTCCGTAAGGCATGGCCCTGTGCCCCCGCCCCCCACCTCTGTAGGGTGCCTAGTACAGCTATTCATGGCCCTGTGTCATCTATGTGTGCAGATGTCATCCATAGGCTTGTAGGCCATGTCCCACGGATTGAGTAGTCGACCCCAAGTGCGCGGTGTAGTGCAGGGGGCTTCTGTGTCTGTCCTGTCCGCCAACGGTGTCGCCAATGCATGCACTCAACATGTCTTTATTTTCTCCCCCCCCCTTTTTTTGTGGTCTTCCTGTTCACGTGTGCAGCAGAATGACCCCGGCACACAGAACAGTACAGTCACAGTTCAAATAGAGGACAAGTGTCCCTGGTGTTCAGTTTGTAGACGTGGATAATAAATCTGAAGAGTCCTCAGTTGGTGATGTAAGTGTCTTTATTTGTAGGCCCAACTCACCACAAATTGACGTAGTCATCCAAGAACAGCCAACATGTGTTTCGTCACACAAGTGACTTTTTCAAGGCTGTAAAACAATAAATGGTGTATACAATATGTGGGAGTAAACATGGGTAAGTAGGCTTGGTCTAAGTCCAAAGGGACAGGTGCCCGTGTAATAATTTACCCATGTGAGTGTGTACACGTATTCATATTCGTGACGTCAGATTGGGTAGGCATGGCAAACCATAGTGAAAATTGTGAGCAAAAGTCCCATGTGTAAATGAAAGAACACCTAGGAAGAGGAAAAAGTGAAGAAGAAGAGAGCAACTTATTATTCGAAGCCGTGTGTAGGATTGTGATAATGAACACCCAATACTGTCCCCAAGAGAAGTGATATCTGGGTGAAGCCAAGACGGTGAAGTAATAGGAGAGAGAAGGTAAGTGCATACAAGAGTTGAGTACGGAGGTAAACAGTCATACCTGGGCCAGTTGGCCTGGAAGGTAAGTAGTGGGTGGGACCGATGTAAGGAGTTGGATGGTTGGCAGTAGGTGAAAGCCGATCCAGTAAATGCCGGTAAGCAAAAGAGGCCTTGATAAGCCTCAGTTGCGGACCCTGCGTAGGTAACAAGGTAAATGTGAGGAAAAAAGATAAAATGTAGTGACTCGCTGTATCAATTAAATAAACCTATGGGAAACCGAGAAAGATAAGGCAGGAAATGCTGGTGAGATAATAATGTGCCACATAAGTAGAACAGTTAAACAAGTCCGTTGGTGTCAAAGGGAATCCAACTTGTAGGTGAGGTAAAATGAGCAAAATACGAGCATATGTGAGCATACCAAGATGAGTAAGTCGATATTGGTAAGAGGGAGTATCATACAGGGCATAAACGTAGGCTAGATAACACAGGAACGTGAAAATGTGAAAGGTAAAATATAGTAATACAAAATAGTAATAAAAGCTAATGGACGTTTAAGCTGGGGGATTGGATAGTCACCCCGTAAGTAACGAGCGCATGGGAAGGCCAAAGGTGAAAAGCAATAATTTCAAGTTGGATAAAAAAGGGGAAATACCCTGGAAAAGTGAGGTGGAATGAATTATGAGAGGGCGCAGTGACAGGCTGCCCCTAAACTATGACCGGAGAGAGAGGTAAGTGTAGGCTAATGGGAACGAGGATTGTAAAAAAGTCCGGTAGCGTATAGCAGGGGGAATGAAAGCCAGTAATGAGCGTCTGTTAAGGAGTCGAGGTGGTATGAAATGGAAAAAGCGTAATGTACTTAGTACAAACAAAAAGGAGACGTGCGAGTCAAGCGCGACATCCGCGTGGAAGCGGGTCGAAGCTTACCTGGTGGGGTAATGAGCCGGTCGTAGTCTGTCGGAGAAGCGCGTCTCGGTGTAACCGATGTAGCCGCGCTCGTGCAATTTAAGTATGTTTAATGGGCAGTGACAGGGCAAAAGGACTAACCGAGTCGGAAGAGAGTATAGAGGCGGAATATGGCGGCCATCTTGAGATGGCTAAGAACATTACTGAAGTATGGTAAATGTTAGTGGAATGTGGATAGTTAATAAGTGATAAAATTGTGTAGAGAGAAAGAAAAGGAAAGGAACCTCTAGTAGTGGACATGCTGGTGTCATAGCTGGTTACGGCAGATATTAAGCAAGGCAATATGAATATGTACAAACTACTGTTGGCATAATCAATCTCAATGCTGTCCATTAGGAGAATACAGTGTAAACGAGTATTGTACGGTCCTAGAAGAGTAAGTACTAGTACAGAATTAATATAGTGGATAAAATTACAGGCACGATTTTACATAAGCAGAAAAGATAAAATGGTAAAATCACAAGGTGAGTGGTGCGGAGGCCAAATAGCCCCTATTGTGTGACCAAAATTCAAGTAAGACATAATAATATTCATCCTTAGATGTAATCCGCCTGGTTAAAGCAAGTGAGTATTAATGCATAGTTAGACATTTGATAAGTTTACAGACACAAGAACAAATATACATTAGTAAGTAATGACCTGGGAGCCCCCCGGCCTAGTCACATTTCAAGACAGGAAAAAATGCAATTTGCGATCAGTGTTAAGCCCTTGTTCCACTGCGCGGAGTTTTAAAATCCATTTCGCCTCGCATTTTCGTAAATCCTTGGTTCTGTCACCGCCTCTGGGTGAGTTGGCAACATGAGCCACTCCATGAAATCTGACCTTGGTGAGATCCCTCTCACCGTGTAGAGTATTGAAATGTACAGCCAGTGGGTAAGTGATGTTAAGGTTTCTAATGGCTCTCACATGCTCCTGTATGCGTTCCTTGAGTGGGCATATTGTGCTGCCTATGTAAATGAGACCACACACACAGACAACACAATACACAGTGAATTTCGTATTACAGTTGATGAAGTCATTGATGTGATAGGTGGTCCTTGTGTTGTAGGAAAAGGATGTGATCTTATTGAGAGCCAGAGGGCACGATATGCAGCACCCACATTTGTAGAAGCCCTTGGGCTTGTCTGGAATCCAGGTAGGGGGGAATGTTTGCGTGTGGGAGGCGAGGAAACTGGGACACAAAATATTCCTAAGTGTACGTCCTCTGCTATGTGTCATTGTGGGTGAACCATTGATATAGTCCTTGAGACATGAGTCTAACATTAGTAGGTGCCAGTGTTTTTTGAGAATGCGATGTACCTTGTTGCTGGCAGGGCTGTACTGTGTGATGAAGGAGACAGGACGTTTGGTAGAGTCCGGACCGGCTTTCACCTACTGCCAACCATCCAACTCCTTACATCGGTCCCACCCACTACTTACCTTCCTGGCCAACTGGCCCAGGTATGACTGTTTACCTCCGTACTCAACTCTTGTATGCACCTACCTTCTCTCTCCTATTACTTCACCGTCTTGGCTTCACCTAGATATCACTTCTCTTGGGGATAGTATTGGGTGTTCATTATCACAATCCTACACACGGCTTCGAATAATAAGTTGCTCTCTTCTTCTTCACTTTTTCCTCTTCCTAGGTGTTCTTTCATTTACACATGGGACTTTTGCTCACAATTTTCACTATGGTTTGCCATGCCTACCCAATCTGACGTCACGAATATGAATACGTGTACACACTCACATGGGTAAATTATTACATGGGCATCTGTCCCTTTGGACTTAGACCAAGCCTACTTACCCATGTTTACTCCCACATATTGTATACACCATTTATTGTTTTACAGCCTTGAAAAAGTCACTTGTGTGACGAAACACGTGTTGGCTGTTCTTGGATGACTACGTCACTTTGTGGTGAATTGGGCCTACAAATAAAGACACTTACATCACCAACTGAGGACTCTTCAGATTTATTATCCACGTCTACAAACTGAACACCAGGGACACTTGTCCTCTATTTGAACTGTGACTGTACTGTTCTGTGTGCCGGGGTCATTCTGCTGTTATTATCATTGTGTACCTGTTACGCATATCTGTGCCTATGAGGGGAGTTAGGCACCCGACCCATCGAGCACCAATGTTTCATTTTCACTGATTCTCTTATTTACCTGTGTTATTACTCAACGGAAGTGCGGCTGCTCTCACCCTAACTACCATTATATTGTTTGCCTGTTCACGTGTGCATTAGCATCATCAGGCGGAGGAGAAGTGGCATCGGAGCACGAGGGAGCTGCATCCCACATGGCCATGGAGGGCCATGCAACAGACTCCGAAATCACCAGTGGGACGGAGGGCGAGGGGAGCTCCACAGCAGGGACTCGGGCAGACATCAGTGACACCGACTCGTCCTCTGAAGGGAGCTCCCTTGTGGTGGCGGCAACATCTGTGCCCCCTGCAACAACAGGTACAGCCGCCACCCACCGCACCAGCACCGCCCTCCCAGCAGCCCCTCAGCATTTGCCCCGTGCCCGCTCACCCAGGAAGGTGGGCATCTCCTTCGCCCCAGGCACCTCAGGCCCTGCCCCAGTCACCCCTGCTGCCCTCAGTGAGGAGGTCATTGACCTCCTGAGGACACTCACTGTTGGGCAGTCTACCATTTTGAATGCCATCCAGGGTGTAGAAAGGGAGGTGCACCAGAGTAATGCATACCTGGAGGGCATTCATTCTGGTCAGGCTGCCCTTCAGCGATCGTTCCAGACTCTGGCCTCAGCACTGATGGCAGCCATTGTCCCTGTCTCTAGCCTCCCCCCTCCAACTTCCTCCACCCATACCCTATCACCTGTACCTCTGCCTATCCCAGACACACCATCAGACCAGCCTGCACACACCTCAACACACAAGGGAAGCTCAGCCAGACATAAGCACCACACATCACACAGGCATTCACACAAGCAACATCCACATACAGACATACCAACACCCACTGCCTCCACCTTGTCCCCCTCCTCCTCGTCTCCCTCCTCCCACCCTGTCACGTCTCCACTCACACCTGAATGCACAACATCTTCAGCCACTACGTCCCTCAGCAGCACACACACCAGAACCCCCCGCACACGTGCAGTCACCA